>NC_092872.1:7866250-8181875 GCF_028372415.1 Notamacropus eugenii | reverse complement strand
AGCCTGCAGTCAGGAAGACTTTATCTTCCTGAGTTCAAATCCAGCCTGAGACACTTACTAGCTATGTGACTCTGGGCAAGTCACTTGACCCTGTTTGTCTCAGTTTCCTCAATTGTAAAATGAGCTGGAGAAGGAAATGGCAAACCACTCCAGTATTTTGCCAAGAAAACCCCAAATGGGGTCATGAAGAGTCTGACACAACTGAAGATGACTCAACAACAACAAATTTTATTAATCCATTTCCCAAGGCATAGAGTACCTGGAATTTCCATCAGTAGATGGAGAATCCACACTAACTGGAATGTAAGAACTCTGAGGGCAAGGACTAAATTTGCTTCTTCTTTGTATATCCTTTCACCTCCCAGCTCTTAATACAGTACCTGGCACATAGGAAGTACTTAACGGATTAATCGGTTGATTAAATTACACATCATTTAGAAGAATAATGCTGAAGTTGAATCATCATTTAATAATATCTATGAATAAGAAATACATGGTTTAATATTTTAAAGGATCTGTGATTCCCCTGGTGTGGTTCTTCACTCCACCAACACAGGCCCCAAGGTCTCTCCACACCTTACTACACAGGTCTTTACCAGTGACTGTGATAGGAAAAACTCATCCCTCAGTGACTCTCCATGAAGTGAGGCTGGCCCTGAGGTGGTAGGCACACACAGTTCATTATGGGCTCCTACTCAAAGCCTTTTGAGCATATTAGGGCTTTCTAGAATTCACACTCCACTAACAAAGCCTTCAAGAACTTAAGGTTACTTCCTGCCACAATGATGTTGATGTTACTAAAGGGAGAAACACCAGATACTCATAAAACATTGTGAATCCTGATTATCATATCTCCATATCCAATGATATACCTGAGACAACCAGGCTGCTAACTGACCTGGAATGACCAGCGCCTGTTGGAGGCCATGTCCTAGCTGGTGGCAGTGTCCAGCTGTGAGAGAAGCTCCCCAGCAATTCAATTCAGCAAGCATTGCTATGTGCCAAGCACTGTATCAATCATGAGATACAAAGAAAAAGTGAAAACAGAACCTGCTTTCAAGGACTTTACATTCTAATGGAAAAAAAAAAACATGTGCGGAAATAGTTCTATACAAAATACAAATGAAGAAGGTACAAGTTAACTCTAGAGGGAAGGCATTAGCAGCTTGGAAGATCAGGAAATGCAACCTGCAAAGGTGCCCCTTAAACTAGTCAGAAGGAAGCCATGATTCTAAGATAGAAGAAGAGGGAAATCGTTCCAGGCAAACAGGACAGCTAGTGAAAAGACATACAGATGGAAGGTGGAGTGTTGTGTGGGAGGAACATCACTATGACTAGATTGTAGAGTGCATAGAGGGGAGCACTGAGTCAGAAGACTGGAAAGACAGGATAGGGCACCCAGGGATGGAGACTAGAAGAGAAGAGTGTGCAGTCAGAGCAAGGATGATGGCAGGGGAACATACTGAGGGATTTGGATTTTGGTCAAAGTGAGGACAAAGAATAGGTTTAGAAGTAGTAAGACACAAGGAGAGATGGAATGAGAAAAGATTATGACTGGATAAAAGAATTTGGGAGTTTTTGAAAATTGAAATGGAGAATTTGTGGGTGGGGACAAGATCAAGGGGATGACTATCCTTGTGTGTAGCTGGAATGGAGCAGAAGAATCAGTCATGGGAACTGCGTAGATTGAGAAATTGGAAATTAGGGCATTGGAGGGAACAGCAATATTCATGTTGAAATTCTTCATCTGAGAGTCATGAATGGGACTGAATTCACTGATGAAGAAGGCAGAATGTAGAGAACGGGAACACACCAGGATCAGGACTGAGTGCTAAATTTGGAAAGAGTGAACCTCAAAGAAAGACAGTTTTCAAACTTATTGCAAGAGAAGACTCTGAAAGTGGTGATGAGAAACAAGAAGTATTCTGACTCCAGTGTATAAGACCAGTGGAACCAGTGTATAAGAGAAGGTGAAACCAGTCTTTAAAAGATGACCAGAAATTTATCTGAGGAAATCCAGGTCTCAGAAAGTGCCAGGAGATACAAAAAATCTAAAATAAAAGGCAATTTGTTCATGATAGAGCAGGAGATGTAGAGGGCACAGTAGAAATGAATGAGTGGAAGAAAAAATTGTCTCAGATTCCCAGACTTAAAGAAAGTCACATCTGAAGAAAGATTCCATTTCCTACGAGTCTCTGAGATCCCTGAGTTGAGAGCAACACAACTGTGCCTAGCACTGCCTAGGTTCCTATGCGTATCTGGGGCATCACAGAGATGCATTCATTGATTGGCTAAGTAAATGAATGAAGATGTTTAGCTGACACTCCAGGACCACTCAGAAATCTCCACTTCCAGTTCTGAATCTTAATGAGAATAAGAATTCAATTTAATTCAATTCAACAAATGTATATTGATCATCTACTGTTTATAAGGTAAGAATCAGTGATAGACAAAAGTGAACCCTTTCCTGTCCTCAAGGAACGTACAGTTTACTTGGTATGGGGAAGGAGATGGTGAAATATAACATGTACGTGAATAAGTAGCTTAGAAGTATATGCGAACTCTAAAATGCAATTTCAGTATGGATATCGTGAACTGCCAGAACTGAGGAGGCAGGAAAAGTCCTTTCTTACGTAGGAAGCAGCACCTGAACTGTACTTTGAAAAAAGACAGTCTATCAAGTGTGAGAAACCTGTAGCCTCAAGGTCACATGTGGCCCTCTAGGTCCTCAAGTGTGGCCCTTTGACTGAATCCAAACTTCACAGAACAAATTCCATTAATAAAAGGATTTGTTCTATAAAACTTAGACTCAGTTAAAAGGCTGCACCCAAGGACCTAGAAGGCCACATGTGACCTTAAGGCCACCTCTGATTAAGTGGAGGTAAGAAAGAAGTATATTCTCCATACACAAGAATAAAGTCCAAATGGATACATGATCTAGATATAAAGATTGATACTATAAACAAATTGGGGGAGCAAGGAATAGTGTATTTGTCAGATTTATGGAGAATGGAGAAATTTTTGACCACACAAGAGATAGAGAACATTATGAAGTACAAAATGGATAATTTTGATTACATTAAATTGAAAAGTTTTTGCAGAAACAAACCCGGTGCAACCAAGATTAGAAGGGAAGCAGAAAACTGGGAAAGAATTTTTGCAACTAGTGTCCGTGATAAAGGCCTCATTTCTAAAATATAGAGAGAACTGAGTCAAATTTACAAGAATACAAGTCATTCCCCAATTGATAAATGGTCAAAAGATATGAACAGGCAGTTTTCAGAGGAAGAAATTAAAGCTATCTATAGTCATATGAAACAATGCTCTAAATCACTATTGACTAGAGAGATGCAAATCAAAACAACTCTGAGATACCATATGACACCTATCAGATTGTCTAACATGATAAAACAGGAAGATGATAAATGTTAGAGAAGATATGGGAGTGTTGGAACACTAATTCACTGTTGGTGGAGCTGTGAGCTGATCCAACCATTCTGGAAAGCAATTTGGAATTATACCCAAAGGGCTACAAAAATGTACATACCCTTTAACCCAGCAATATCGCTTCTAGGACTATATCCCAAAGGGATCATAGAAATGGGAAAGGGTCCCACATGTACAAAAATATTTATACCAGCTCTCTTTGTGGTCAAAAATTGGGAATCAAGGGGCTGTCCATCAACTAGGGAATGGCTGAACAAATTGTGATATATGAATGTAATGGAATACTGTTGTGCTATAAGAAATGATGAACAGAAAAACTTCAGAGAAGCCTGGCAAGACTTATATGAACTGATGCTGAGTGAAAGGAGCAGAACCAGGAGAGCTTTGTACCCAGCAACAACCAGTGTACAGGGAATTTTTCTGGTAGACTTCATAGCAATGCAAGGACTTAAAAAGTTTCCAATGGACTCTTGAGGCAAAAATGTCTTCCACATTCAGAGAAAGAACTATGGGATTGGATCACGGAATGAAGCAGACTATTTTCTTTTGTATTATGTTTTGTTTTGCTTTGTTTTATGGTTTCTCCCATTCATTTTCATTCTTCTATGCAACATGACTAAGGTGAAAATGTATTTAATAGGAATGTATGCGTAGAACCTATATAAGATTGCATGCCGTCTTGGTGAGGGGGGGGAGAGGGGAGGAAGGGGGGAAAGAGAGGAAGGAGGGAAAAAAATCGAAGATATATGAAAGTGATTGTAGAACACTGAAAACAAATAAAATAATTTTTAAAAAGAAGTGTATTCCCCATATGGACAACAGTACAGAAGCAAGAGATTAAAAGTTGTATGTGATCAGCAGGCTAGTTTGAATAAAAATTGTAAAGGGGAATAAAGTGAAATGTGACTAAACAGGTCACCTTTTTCATTAGATTATGATCCTCCATTGGGAGCCATCTCTAGTCATCCTAATCGATATCAGGACACTGCACTAAGGTGACTCAGGAGGATAAAGTGAGGCTGGTGACTTTGCACAGCCCTTCCTCACTTAAAACCAGTTTACTTGCAAGTCATGGCATCATCTTCCTGATGTCACAGTCCTCTTCAAGAATGAAGGACAAACTACACATAATGATCTTCCATTAGACTAGGAGGTCCTTGAGGGTAGGGGCTATCTTTTGCCTTTCTTTCTATCTCTAGAACTTAGCTCAGCGCCTGACACATAGCAGGCATTTAAAAAATGTTTATCGACTGGCTCTCTATAAGGTACTTTGCAGTTTATAAAGCCCTATTATACATGGGGGGCAAAGGGGGCAGCTAGGTGGCGCCATAGTGCACAGAGTGCTAGGCATGTAGTCAGGAAGACTAATCTTCCTGAGTTCAAATTCAGCCTCAGATTCTTACTAGCTATGTGACCCTGGGCAAGACACTTAACCCTGTTTGCCTCGGTTTCCTCATCTGCAAATAAGATGGAGAAAGAAATAGTAAGCCACTCCAGTATCTCTGCCAAGAAAACCCCAAATGGGGTCATGACTGAAACAATTCAACAAGCGAGCATGGAAAACTGTATGATTTAGTAGAAAGAACCCTGTATTTGGTATTAAGAGACCTGGGTTTAGGTCCCATATCTCTCACTAGCAAGTTATTTCAGCTCTATCCATTTCATTTTTCACCTCTGTAGAAATGGGGATGGCAGCAGTACTCACACTCCCTACCTCACAGGAGCGGAGTGAGGATAGTGCCAGGTCAACTTTTAAGCCCTATAGAAAGGGTAGCAAATGGCATTTGTTCTCCTCCCTCCCATATCCTGAAGTACTTGGAGAACAAAGCAGAGAACATTTTACAGGTGAGGACCCTAGAGATGAAGCGAGTCTTCCAAAGTCACCCAGCAAGTGAGCACCAGGCTTGAGAGAGCTCAGGTCTCTTGGCTCCAAATCTAGCACCCTGTGTACCCACCACACCAGTGACACAAGCAGCCAGGAGCCAGAGAAAGCAGCTTTTTGAGCTGTGGGTCAGTGGTGAGTCATGGGCTCTGCCCCACCCATCTTCCCCCAGCCAGGAGGGGAAGTCATCCTTCAAGAGAGCTTACATTGATTAACTGTCACGAGTGGATCACATTACGTTTTGAAACATACAATGGTAACACATCATTGGGCCGGGCCAATCGATGGGTCATTGTAACTAAAAGGCTCTTGCGTACATGGAAGGTTAGTCAGCACTCCATGCAGAGTGAGTTCTTGAACAAACAACCATCCGTTATGTGGCCATGGCCCTGGGAGGTTTACTGCTTAGTTTACCCTTACCAACCTGGGCTAAGTCCTAGCATAGTGGAAAGAACGCTCAATTTAGAGACAAAGCTTCGAGCTTTGCTATTTAACTGTCACTCTGGAGAAATCACTTTCTCTCATTAGGCCTCAGTTTCCTCCTCTATAAAATGAGGTGACTGGACTAGACAACTCTTTCTAGCCATGACATCCTGTGATTCTATAATCATGAAAAAGAGGAGATGGTGTGATGTAACAAGAGAGGACACAGTATGAGAAGTATTAGTTGTGTGATCATGGGCAAGTCCTTTTCCTTCCTGTCTCAGTTTAACTGCTCTGCAAAATGAGGAGACTACATTGTCTCTGTTTCTTTCCAGCTCCCAATCTATGACCATATAATCAGAAAGGATAATGCTGATTAGTTCCCCATCTCCCTAGAAGATGGAACAAGAGGGGGGGAAACACAGGCTTGCAGAAAGGGGCTTATTAAAGACATAAGGAGAGATTTCTTGGCTAATAAGTTTAAATTAAGGCTTGAACAGGCTTGTGGAGCCACAATCTCTGGAAAGCTTTCAAAATCAGATAAACAACCCTCTGTGTTGGATAGCTCCCTGCCTGGAGGGTAAGGAGACTGGGCCAGATGAGGCCACACCAGGAAATGTATGGGGGTGGGGAGAAAATTCTATGGTCCCATAGCCCCTCAGGCCTGTGCCTGTCACAAAGAAAAAATTCTGCAGAAGAAAGGAAAGACCAATCAGAAAACTCATTAGCTAGAGTTTTGTTTACATTTCTATTACCAAGGCACATCACATGTTCATTAAGAGTGTTCTTTCAACCTGAAATAAAGTTATTTGCGCTTGTGGTTGACTTTTCTCATGTCTCCACTGATTTCAAATCTTCCACTACCCTCCCATTCCATTGTGCCCTTGATAACAGCCCCCCTGCCCTTAAGGGAACTAAATCCCCTTAAACCTTATTTTCTTTACCCCACTCTCTTTCCATGTTCCAACACTAAAACAAAGCTGGCTCTCTCCCTGCCCACCTTTCCAATTTCTGGGTTCCCTTCTCACATCCCTTGACAAGAAAGAAGAGTGGATGTATTCCTTGCTCCTCATGGCCATTATTTCTAGACTACATTGCCACCATCACTCAGAAAGCTCTTTTGGGATTCACTGTATCCAGCTGTGTCAACTGGACCAAGTCTTTATCACAATCATGTACCTGTCTCCAGGTAAAGTTAATAATAAACATTTATTAAGCACTTATAGGGTGCCAGGCACTCTGCCAAGTGCTAGGGATACAAGGAAAGGCAAAAAATAATCACTCCTCTCAAAGAGCTCACAGTTTGCAAACAACTATGTACAGACAAGATGTATTCAGGATAAATTGTGGCTAATCTTTGGGGAAAGGCACTAACATTAAGGGAGATGAGGAAGGTGGGATTTTTCTTGAGAAAGGTGGGATTTTTTTCCTGGAACCTGAAGTAAGTCAGGAAAGCCAAGAGATGGAGATAAGGAGGGAACATTTCAGGGATGGGGCATAGCCAAGGAAAATGCCCAGTCAGGAGACGAGGTATCTGGGCAAAGCAACATGAAAGCCAGCTTCACCAGGGAAGAGTATGTGGAGGGTGGTAAGGTGGATGAAAATTGGAAAGGCAGAAAGGGACCAGGCTATTAAGGGCTTTAAAAACCAAGCAGAGGATTTTCTATTTTATACCTTGAGTTATGGAGTCACTAGGGCAGCTAGGTGATGCAGTGGGCAGAGTATCAGGAAGACATGAGTTCAAATCCTACCTCAGATACATCCTAGCTATGTGACCCTGAGCAAATCATTTAACCCTGTTTGCCTCAGTTTCCTCATCTGTAAAATGAACTGGAGAAGGAAATGGCAAACCACTCCAGTATCTTTGATAAGAAATCCCCAAATGGGGTCATGAAGAGTCAGACACAACTGAAAAACAACTCAATAACAACCAGAATGGAGCCAGTGAAGTTTCTTGAATAGGGAGTGATACGGTCAGACCTGTGCTTTTGGAAGATCAGTTTGATAACTGAATGTGCTGAAATGGATCTGCATTCTTCCCTAAGGAGTTGTCCTAAGTGTGAGAGAGAAAAATATTAGACTGACTATCAAACTAAAGGTCTACAGAGCCATTGTGCTGACTTCATTATTGTATGTCTGTGAAACCTGAACAGTCTACCAGCACCATAACAGGAAATATAATGGCTTCCATTTGAATATTTTGGGAAGATTCTGAAGATCACCTGGCAAGAAAGGACAATGAGGTCCTTTATTGAGCTGAATTGCCAAGCATTCAAATTGTACTGCAGAGAACACGACTCCAATGGGCTGATCACATTGTTTGAATGCCAAAAGTATCTTTGCTTAAAAGACTCTTTTACAGAGAATTCACACAAGGCAAGTGCTCATATGGAGGTCAGAAGAAGTGACATAAGAATACCCTCAAGGTCCCTCTGAAGAATTTTGGAATTGATTGTGAAACATAGGAGATACTGGCACAAGACCACTCTACATGTTGTGCCCACATCAAAGCAGAATTGCAGGAACTCAAAAGAAACGTGAAACGCACCAAATTTAGAGATATCTCTACTCCAAATGTTCCTATGGACTCTTTGTGCCCAACCTGTGCTAGAGCCTTCTGAGCTAGTATCGGTCCGATCAGCCACAGTTGGACACACTGTACCTTGACCCTAACATAGTGGTGTCATTTTGGTCCCTTCAAGAATGAAGGACAACTAGAACCGCAAGGAGTTCAGGACGTGCTTCACAGTCTTATCCTCATAATGAAAATTTCAATACACATGTTGATTTCTCTTCAAATACTCTGACCTCTCAGTCCTTCATCTTTCTCCACATGGTCTCAGTCATGCTCAGAGGTAGGGATATGTTTAAGTCTGCCATTTCCTATAATTGCTCCACCATGATCTTGTACTCTGAAACTGCTCTTTCTCATCCTGACCACTCGTCTTTCTATCTAAATTCTCCCTCACCCTCCTAAATCTAATCTTTATCCTCACCCCAGTCTCCATTCACAATACCCCTCTCTGCTCTCCCTAGTACAGCCCCTCCTCTCTGGCCTCACTTTCCTCCCTTTACCCATCAAGTTGAACAAGTTGACTCCATACCCTTTTCTACCCTTGAATACCTTGTATCTTCATCATGTTTCCAGTTACATTTTAAGAACCTTCAGTCATGAGTTATCCTCACCATACACCTTCTCCATTTTCAAGCACATGCTGTTAAATACTGCTGGAAAAAAGTGTAGATAGACACTGCCAATAGAGAATGAGTTGGGCCCAAAATGGAATAGGAGGAAGACAGCAGATTGGATTACTTTTGGAAAATTGCAAAGTCCTTTAATGACCCCAAATTCTCCCTGAACTAGAGATCAATCTTTTTAATACCTATATTCTTCTGATGCTGTTATATTGCTGTGAGTCATGAAACACCAGACTACATGCCAAAGTCTCTCCCATCCTTAAAAAAAACACTTAATTTGATCCTTCTGTCTCCTCCATCTATCATTCTCTGTGTCTTTTTCCTTTTGTAGCCAAACTCCTAAAAAGTGACATATATATTCATTATCTCCCCTCTTCACTTCCCACTCAATTCTCAACCCTTGCAGTATAGCATCTGCCCTTACCAGTTAATTGAATCTGCTTTTCTCAAGGTTAACAATGATCTCAACTCCTCAATGGTCCTTTCTCTGTACTCATTCTATTTTATCTCCTTACATATTTTCACTGTCAACTACTCCCTTGCCTTCCATGGTCCTGCTTTGTTGTGAATCTCCTCCTCCAGTTGTTTTTCAGTCATATCCAAATCTTCATGACCCTGTTTGGGGTTTTCTTGACAAAGATTACTGTAATGGTTTGCCATTTCCTTCTCCAGCTCATATTCCAGATGAGGAAACTAGGGCAAACAGGGTGAAGTGACTTACCCAGGGTCATATACCTAGTATGTATCTGAGGACAGACTTGAACTCAGGAAGATGAGTCTTCCTGACTCTAGTCCAGCACTCTATCCACTGCTCCTGAAACACCTTCTACATGTCTTCCTTGCTGGATCATAACCCTTTTCTCAGCCATTAAGCCTGGGTGCTCCCCAAGGCTCTGTCCTGAACCCACTTCATTTCTCTCTCTCCATTCTAATTGATCTCATCAGTTCTCATGGATTCAATCTTTATGCAGATGACTCCCCCCAAAATCTCCATATCTAGTCCTAGTCATTCTCCCACTTTTCAGTTCTACATTGCCTTTAAATATCTTCTCTCAAATATCCCTTAGAGATCTCAAATTCAAACACAATGTCCAAAATAAAAAGAAAACTCACAATCTCTCCTCACCCCAAACTCAGCTGTCCTTCAGAATTTCCTCTTTTTATTGAAGGGATCATCTTGCCTCCATTCACCCAGGTTTGCCACCTCAGAGTCATGCCTGACTCTTCTTTCTCCCTCAACCTCCATATGAAATCATTTGCCAAATCTCATTGAACTTACCCCCTAACATCTCTCCAATGTTCTTATCCAATGCCCTATTTCATCCCTCTATCACCTCTTGCCTGGTCTTACTGATCTCCTAGGTTCCAGGCTCATAACTGATCCTCCTTCCAATCTCTCTCCCTCATCTACCTTCTACAAAGCTGCCAAACTAATTTCTAACACACGTTTGACCATGTCACTGTCTTTCTCAAAAAAAAAAAAAATATTCACTGGCTCTTTAATGCCTGTAAGCTAAAATACATATTTTTTTCCCTAATAGTATTTTTTTCCAATTACGTGTAAAGTTTGTTTTCAACATTCATTTTTTAAAATTTTGAGTTCCAAATTTTTCTCCCTTCCCTCCTCCCCAAGACAGAAAGCCATCTGACATAGGTTATACATATATAATCATGTTAAACATATTTCCACATTAGTCATTTTGTAAAAGAAGAATCAGAACAGAAGGGAAAAACCTCAAGAAAGAAAAAAAAATTAAATTGGTAAACTCTGATCTGCATTCAAGCTCCATAGTTCTTTCTCTGGATGTGGTTAGCATAAAATATACACTCTATAGCCTGACATTTAAAGGCCTCCACAATCCAGATCCTACCTACCTTTGCAGATATTACATACTATCCCCTTTATAGACTCAGGGTTCCAGCCTAACTGGCCTGCCAACTGTTCCCCAGATATTGCATCTCTATACCTTGGCACAGACTTCTTGCTCATGCTCGGACTGTGCTCCTTCTTCTTCTTCATCCCTGAGAGTCTTTAGCACCTTCAAGGCTCAGCTCAAATATTACCTCCTACATAAAGCTTCTTCTGATTCCCCTAGTCAGGAGTATGCTCTCCCAGAACACTGGATTAGGAAGACCTGATTTGTAGCCTGCCTCAGATGCTTCCTAGCTGGGTGACCCTGAAAAAGTCATTACTGTCACTCATCTGGTAAAATGGAGATAACGATATCTGTAGTACTTATCTCATGGGGTTCTTCTGTGGATTAAATAATTCTGGAAAGTACCTTGCAAACTTTCAAGCTCTGTATAAAATTATAACTAGTTACAACTAGTATTTTCCGTGTATGTACTTATATACATTTCACAGCCACAGGTGGAGGATAGAGTCTTAATTAAACAAGGGGTCAGCGCACTTACAAAGGACAAAGTAGATTTTTTTTTATTATTATGTGAAGTTGAAAAGCTATTGCACAAAATGAAAACACCTCAGATAAGAAGAGAAGTGGTTTTTGTAGTAGCTCTTAATGGTGGCAAAGAATTGGAATTTGAAGAGGTGCCCATCAATTGGGGAACAGTAGAACAAGTTGTGGTATATGATACTATTGTACTATAAGAAATAACAAGTTTGCTTTCAGAAAAACCTGGGAAGACTTACATGAACTGATGCCAAGTGAAATGAGCAGAACCAGGAAAACATTGTGCAACATACATAGAAATATTGTACAATGATCAACTATGAACCACTTAGCTCTTCTCAGCAATATAATGATCCAAGACAATTCCAAAGGATTTATGATAGAAAATGCTATCCACCTCATCCCCTTTGGAATTCCACCAGCTATCATGGTAGTGAAGTTTTCATTTATGACTAGAAGTCTGCCTCCCCAAAACTTATCCCAACAGTTTTTCCTAGTTCTTCTGTATAAAGTGAAGCAGACAAGTCTACAAGCCCTTCAGATACATGGACACAAGATCACAACTCCCCTAGGTCTTGGCTTCTCTAGGCTAAACGCTAATTTCTTCAACCCATCCTCATATGGCATGTCTTCAGACACCTTCTGGTCACTCACTTCTAGAAATGCTCCAGTTGGTCAATATCCTTTCTAAAATATGGTCCCCAGAACTGTAAGGCATCCTCTGACTAGGATGCAGAGGATAACAGGGTTAGATCACCTTTCTCATTCTAAACACTATGCTTTTGTTATGATAGCCTAAGGTCACATTTAGGATGTGCTTAGCAGAGTGCCTGGCATAAACTAGGTGCTTAATAAATGTTTATTGTCTTGATTAATGGATTTGAAATGGGGGACCGGCAGGGTAGAGACCAAAAGAAGGAAGTATTCTTTAAGGAGGGCAAGCCTTGACGAGAGCAAATCAAAGACAGCTCCCTCTACTCCATTTTTGCCAGTCAATTCTGCCTGAATGGCTATCTGGTCCAGCTTGAAATACCTCCAGGGAGGAAAACTCCATGACCACTGTCAGAAGCAGGACAGTCCTGAAAGCTACAGATTGATCGTATTTTTCTTGTTCGAATCAAGCAAAGTCAACAACCAGTTATTAAGAGCTTACTATGTACTATGAGCCAGAGAAAAAAACAAAAGCTTGAAGAAGCAGTTCATTGGCTTCAAGAAGCTTATATTTTAATGGGAGAAGACAACATATGAAAAGAAATTGAAAGAGGTGGGGAGAGTGGAGCCCTTCCTCAAGATGGAAGTTTAGGGAATAATTTCTCTATGGGAAAAAGAGGCCGTAGGATGGGAGGGAGAAGACAGCAATGCTTTAAAAGATAAGTAAGCGATGAAGAATAGAGCTTTCCAGGGCTATACGCAATCCTCTTTTTCTGTTCTATGTATACATGCAAATGCCCATTGTCTTTGAAATTTAGGTACAGAGTAAAAGCAAAATTAATTTTTGAAAAAAAGCAAAGGATAGAAAAAAGGGGTAGAGATGAGGGGTGACGTGATACCCCTGTATATTAAGGAGATATATCCATGTGAAGAAATCACAGGGAAGCACGTAGGAGATCATTTGGATAAAGATCAATGGAAGAGGGTACATGTTGCTACAAATCATCAAGACACAAAGAAGAAATGAATGAGGGGTTTGAAAACAAACAAAAAATCATCACTGTCAGGGTTAGAATTCTAGAATTCTAGAAATTTAGAGTTGGAAAAGATCTTAAAAGGCATTTAAAGAAACCCTGACAGATTCAGTTTCTTTATTGAATGCTTCCAGTAACAGGGAACTCACCTTCCATGGAGCTGATCCATTCCACTGTTGAACAGATCTCATTGTCATAAAGTTCATAGGATCATAGATTTAGAGCTAAAAATCCCTCAAATCCAAATTCCTCACTTTGCAAATGAGGAAACTGAAGCTCAGACTTGCCCAGGATCACACAGCTAGTATGAGACAAAAGTAGAATTTGAACTCAGGTCTTTCTGGTTCCATTATGCTGCCTTTCATGAATTGAAATCTTCATTGTTGCTGCCATACATCGGAGGGGCAGCAGATGGCACAGTGAGTAGAATGCCAGGCCTGGAGTCAGGAATATCTGAGTTCAAATCTGGCCTCAGACACTAGTTGTATGACCCAGGGCAAGTCACTTAAACCTGCTTGCCTCAGTTTCCTCACCTGTCCAATGAGCTGGAGAAGGAAATGGTAAAATCACTCCAGTATCTCCACCAAGAAAACCCCAAACGGTGGCACAAAGAGCTGAAAATAACTGAAAAACAACTAAACAGCACAAAACACATTGGTCCTGATTCTGCCCTCTGGGGCCAACCAGACTTCTAATCATGCTGATGGCTGGCACTCTTAACAAGTCTTTACATATGCCTAACCTAAATCCCTCACTCAGCAGCTCAAATTCCTCTTCTTTGGTTCTAATTGCAGTAAAATGGAATCCCTCATTGCAGTCACATAGAGAGGAATTTCTCAAGGACAACGTTTCTCTCCCTTTTCATGGAGTCAGCCTGCTGTTTCCATAAATCAGCTCAGATTAGGATGCGTAAAGTCATGTCCTGGACACTTCACCAGCCAAATCCTTCCACTCTGTGGTCAGACACCAAGCTCTGCTCAATTACACCTGGCCTATAGGGCAAGATTTCTCCGATTTCTGTGTTGTTTTCCTTTGTTCTTTTTCACAGCTTTTCAAATTATCTTTATCCTCAAACTTTCAGAAGCCGTTTAAAAGAGTATAGTTTTTGAAAGGGCAAGGATAAGAAAAGATTAGCATTTTGAGCAGAATGAGACAAGAGCAGTACCTCAGAAATTACCTAACCTCTCTCTCTTTTCCTCTTTCTCTCTTTCTAGTGTCTCTCCTCAATACCCTTCACCTCCTTTCCCTGCCTCTTTCTCTCTTCTATAAAAATAAGAAGTTTGGATCAGATGATCTCTTAGGTTCCATAAGGAGGTTAGACAAAAGCAGTGTGATAAGGCTGATAAATGCTGAGACCAGGAGAGGGTGGGGCTGCCTTGGCAGGCTGTCCAGAGCCATCACATAGTCAGAGCCTCGGTTGTGCTGGGGCAGAGGCAGGCCAGTTGTGATGGTGGCTCACCTGGAACGCACGGCCCCAGGGCTGGAGTTCGAGGAGGGGGCTTGAGCCTAGAGGAGGTAGACAGTGAGCCCCAGAGAGCTCAAAGGAGAGTCCAAAGTATTCAAAGTCCTCTGATTCCAGATGAGAGCATTTGCTACTCTAACGTCTATGGGAGGATTCAGGGTAGGCTGGGCTGGTCAGTGGTTACCTCCTGGAGAAAACTTATAGGAGCATAACTATCAGCCAAGAAAGCAGGAGCAAGGAGGTGAACAGCTGGGGAAAGAAAGGAGGAAGGCAGGAAAGAGAAGGAGGAGGAAGCCACCTGTGCTTAGAGGGACACAGAATTCTAGGCACTGAACAGAATGCATGCTTTGTCTCCTTAGGGACCCAAGGACAGAAGTCTATTGAAAAAAGGCGCAGCCACACCCCCATCAGACCAGATGGGAGGACTCCACCCAGCCCACCACATCCTGGTGCCCTGAGGGAGCTCTCAGGGGTATGAGGAATCAGGACAGAACTGGTGCTTGGGAACTCCTCCTGCTCCCAAATACTGTCCCAGACATCACTGGGGCAGCTTGCTTGACAGGTGGGAAGCCCCAGGACTCATAAATCCCTGTCCCACAACCTGTCACAGGCTATAAAATCCCACAATTCTACCTTTGTTCCCTCTATTAAAGCCATCCAGATGGCCCAATGGATAGAGCCTTAGGCCTGGAGATGATGGGGTTCAGACTCTGGGAACCTCCTTGAGCTCCCCTTGAATCTTCCCGTTTAATCTGGCCTTTCTTACTCAAATCTAATCTTCCCATTGGATCCAGCAGTCTCAGGAAGCCCATGGGCTTTTCATTATCACTAAGACCAAGTCTCTGTTGCACTCCCCACCCTTGATCCTATCAAAACCCCATTCCCCAGGCTGCTGACCACTCCCATCAAGGGCCTCCCTAGATTCGATCTGTATTAACCCAGAGTACTGGTCATTCCCATCAAGACCTCTGGATTGCCTCACCTGCTTCCCACCCAAGCCCTCCATTGTTTCCAACCCTTGACCAGTCACCACAGTCCCACTAAGGTGCTCCTTGGACTTCTCCTCAAGACCCTCCCTAAACCACTCCTCCCATCACCCTAGACTACCAGACCACCCCCAGATCTCTCCTACAGTCATTCTTGGTATTTAAGTTCCATCCAGTTTTTGGGCCTCCATGAAGGCACTCAGATTCAATCCAGCTCAGACTTTGTCTAGCTGAGATGGTACCTGGCCTACTTGTTAATACAAGTGTTGCAAATACTTAGGCTCCTTAAGAGCCAACCCAATATGGCGAATCTTTAATAAACTTTGTTTTTCTTTAGCCTTAAGAAGACTTGAGTAGAATTCATTCAAGCAGGACCCAGCGTGTCAATATTTCAGGGATCTCCAGCACCCCTCAGACCTCAATAGAGTCAGAAAGACCAGAGACCAAATCCAGCTTCAGACTTTTAATAGCTAGCTGCGTGACCTTGAGCAAGTCACTTAACTTCTTTTTGCCTCAGTTTCCTCAACTGTAAAATAATAATAGCACCTACCTTGCAGGGTTATTCTGAGGATCAAATAAGATAGTATTTGTAAAACTCTTGGTATCAATACTGGATAAATGTTTATTCTCTTCCTCTTCCATACCACCATCATCTTCATCATCATCATCATTAAATGGCATGATAAACTCAGAGTCAGGAAAACCTGAATTCAAATACTGCCCCTGACACTTCCCATGGCGTCCCCATGGGCAAGTCAAGTGACCTCCCTGAGCGGGTTTCCAGATACATAAAATAACAACAATAATGATACTGATGCAGAGGATGCCTGTAGCATCCACCTCTCATTTTGTGAGGATCAGTCATGTCAGTCTGCAAGTACTTAAGAGCTTACTATGTGCTGGAGATGGAAATAAAGCCAAAAACGGGTCCCTGCTTACGTTCTAACAAGGGAGATAAGAAGCAAACAACCAAGTACTCAAAGTAGATGATGTACATGAAGCACTCTGCAAGCTTTTACGTCCTATGTGGGTGTCGGTTATTATTATTAATGATAGGTAATCATTCTAATAGCTCACACTTACGTAGCAGCTCCCTTCGTTCCAGTCCCATGGCCACCTGTACCCGGTAGTCACATTTTATTATTCCCGTTTGACGCGTGAGAAAACAATCTCAGAGAGAAGCTGTCGTTGGTCCTTCATTTTGGAAGAAGACCAGTGACATCACAGGAGGATGTCACGAATTGGGTTGAAGTGAGGCAGAGTTGCACAAAGCCGTCAGCTTCCTGAGTCATCGAAGTCGACCACTGGAGGTGGCCCAGGTTGCCATGATCATCTGGCAATGTCTTGGATGTTTGACTGAGCTCTAAGTGCTCCACGGCATCTGCTTCATCCAGCTTCATGGCTGTTGGAGCAAATTGTTCTCATTCATTCATTCCCCTGAAGGAAATCTTCACGTGCTTGACACTCCCTTAAGTCAAACCCATCGATTAGTCTCAGTCTGGTGTGGCCTGACTGCCAAGATGGTTTTACCCAGGTAACGCTCATGCTACAGCTTGTTGGAGTTGCAGGTGCCAGGTGGGCACCAAAGGTGGCTGAGCAGTCCTGGAAAGGGCTCAGCAAGTCCTCATGCAAGATACACTCATCCTCCTTTAATACTCATACGCCACTTAGAGAGAAGTGATTTGCCCCTGGTCATAAACCACTAAGCAGCAGAAGCTGATTTCAATTTTGCATCATACCAGGCTACACACCCTGCTACCTAGCTTGAGCAAATCCCTTTACCTCAAAGAGCCAGTAAGGGACTGAAAGAAATAGTTGGGTATATGCCTTACCACCAGGATGCATCATCTCTCCCTATTTATCGGTAACAAAACTCTCCAGAGACATGCCAAGTGAGGATTCTATGGTAAAGCGCCCTGTTATCTCTGAGAGATTCTAGTTCCCTTATCCCTTCTGTGTAAATGAATTTTTCACATTCTCTCGAATTTGCATAGGGTATGAGGAAATGAAAGGAGAGAGAATTAATCCTGTTAACAGGATTAAGGCAAGTGGGAGCAGAGGAGAAAGAGGTGGTGGGGTAGACCAAGACTGGGGAAATAGAGCAGAAAAGGGGAGGGAGAATGCCCCAAGTCCCACAGTGGAGCCATGAGACTGGGAAGGAGAGAAGAGGTCATCGTAGAGACAAAAGAGAGGGAAGGGCATTGACAGATTATAAAATGCTCTGACTCTTTTTATTGAAAAGCACAGCAGTGATAGCTGGAAGCCAGACATGTTCAAAAGTCACTCTGAGTGTGGGATTGTGGGTCTTTTGTGAATGCTTACAAGCTGTCATATTTGGGGCTCTACAGGCAAATTACTTTTCACCATTTTCCTTGGCTTCTGCACATTTAAAACATGACAGCTTAACGATAAAATAAGTCCAACTTTCTTTTCTTTTAAAATTTTGTACTAGTTTGAGGTTGCTTCATAGGCCACTAATTCTTCACATGAATATGTCCACAGGAGAAATCATTCAAACTCGTAGGCTCATAAGGGACCATCAAGATCATCGATCCCAGCATGATCATTTTACAGAAGAGGAAGCTTAAGCAACTTGCTAAGGCAAGTACTTAGTAAAGAGCAAGTACAGGTTTTGAACTCAGGTTTTTTTACTCCAAACTAAGTACTCTTTCCAAAAAGAACAAATTTCATGCCTCTTCTACATTTAGGACAAAGCCTTTGAAAGGTTTGACTACATAGAGTCTTTTTAAATTCTGTTAGGGGAATCCAGGTGGGCTATAGTGATATACCAAACTGTAGTTAACTTACTGACCCACCTTTTCTAACACGACACCTGATGACAGTCTGGGGGAGATGGGAACGTTTCTACAGATTGTTAGGTCCTATTATGCAATTAGTTGATGTATACTAACAAATTGAAAGAAAAATATTTGGCCCATGAACCTTACACAGGATGCCCATGGCATATAGCTACCCAGATACATTGGTTGCTGCCTAAAGAAACGAAATGCCCTGAAATCCTTTGGTGCTCATAAATTCATCCTTCCCTACCCTACCCTACTCCCTGAAATAGAAGCTCCTTGAGAGCAAGGAGGAGGGTGGTGGATGGCAACAAGCCCTCTGTGTGCTAGGTGCTTTACAAACACTATCTCATTTGATCCTCACAACCTTGGGAAGTAGGTGCGGTTATTATCCCCATTTTACATTCTAGGAAACTGAGACATATAAAAGTTAAATAACTTGCCCAGTGTCATACAACCAGTAGGTGTCTGAGGCCAGATTTGAACTCAAGTCTTCCTGACTCCAGGCTCAATGCTCTATACCACCTTAATGCCAAGGACTGTTTCATATTTATCATCACAGTTCCTTAAACTTAAAGAATGCCTATTGAATTGACCAGGATAGTGAGAAGACTGGAAGCCTTGCATAGGGGGGGGTTGACCTAAAGAAGACTTGGGAGGTAAGGGTGGGGGAGATAGTTATGCTCAAGTATTTGAAGGGCTGTTCTGCTTGACTCCAAAGGAAAATAATTTTTTTAAAGAAAGCTAGAAATATTGGGAGGCAGTAGGAGGAAAGGGTGAGGGGAAGAAAAGAGAGGCCAATTTGTATTTCATAAGAGAAGGAACTTCCAGTCATGACAGCTATCAAAAGTGGAAGGGCCTACCTCCAGAGATGGTCAGTTCCCTGCTTCAGTGGCGTTTCCCAGATAGAGGCAAGATGACAACTTGTCGGGGATGGTGTGGAGCTAATTCTGAGGTATATCATCTGAAGTCCCTCCTAGTGCCCAAAGCACCATTATCCACCTCGTGTACACATGGAGGGCAGGTCTACAAGGATGGGCAGCTGTGGAGTGATTGGTTACTGGGATTTATATGTAATAGGGTGCATCCTCTCTGACTTCAGTTTTCTCTTCTGTAAAATGGGGATAATCTCCACCCTCTTTTCTTCGCAAAGCTGTTGTGAGAATCGGTACAAAAAAAGGCTGGATAGGAAATCCCTTTGCCCAGTAAGAGATGTGAGGGAGGGATTGTTATATAGAGGGATTTATAGGAAGGAGAGTTTGATCTTCCTGTACCCACTACTTCACACCCCAAAGATCTACTCTCTCTGGGTGGTGGGATGAGGAGTATCCTGGGAAGGGGTAGGAGATGCCAAGAGTAAGCCCCACCTCCATCTCTGACTATAGATCAGATTACAAAAGGTTCTGATTGAAATGTAGCTTCCTGCCTGACATTTGCACAAGATAAAGCTGTGGGCAGAAGTGAGGTCCATGAGCCTTCTGCAAACAAGTCAGAGCAAGATAGCAGCTCTGTGGACGGGTCAGCCCAGCCTTGGCTCCAACACATGCTAAGACCCATCCAGGGATGTTCTTTCAGCCCAGCAGGGACACCACCTGTCCCAGCAGGGAAGCCTTACCTGGAGCCTACCTTCTGGGACCTTTAATGATTCCTGACTGGAGCAGTCTTCCCTTCTCTCCTCTGTGCCTGGGATTTCCTCACTTGTAACACAGGGAATAATGATTCCTGCCACTTGTAGCCCCCTTAGGTGTTTTGTGAGACACCCAAGTGAGGTCATAAAAGCAGGTCTGCTTTGAAAAGAGTGAAAAGCACCAAGCAAATACAGAGGTTTGTTATGAATATTATTTTTTTCTGTTTCACTTTGAAGATTGGAAGGCAGGGGAGGCCACGCTATAATTAACAGTGCTGCTTGGCTGGACAAATAAGCTCTTTGAGGGAACAGGAAAGTATCAGGGGGATAGAGAGAGGAAGAAAGAGAAGAGAAGAGGAGAGAAGAAAGTGGAAGAAAGGTAGGGGGAAGAGAGAAAGTACAAGAGAGATCAAGGTGGGGAAAGAGAGAGAATCAAAGAGGAGGAATGAGAAGAGGGGGAAAAAGAGAGGAAGAAAGTAGAGTAAGAAAAGGAGAGAGAAGAAGAAGTGAAAGAATGAGATGAAGGAAAAGTGAGAAAGGAAGAAAAAAAGAAGAGAGAGATATTAAGTAGAGTAAGGGAGAGAAGAAAAAGAAGATTGGGAGAGAAGAGAGCAGGAAGAGAAAGGAGGGAAAGAGGATAAAAATAGAGAGAGAAAAAGAAAGGAGAAGGAGAGAGAGAAGAAAAAAGGAAGGGGATTAATGAGTGTAAGAAACGGAGAGTTGGGAGAGGGAGTTAGACCCAAGGAGTTACAGAGGAGATGATCACAGCTCCTACCTCACAGGGTGAGGGTCCTCAAATGGGAGAGTGCATTGCAAATCTTAAAGCACTCTAGAAATGCTGGCTGTGATGATATTGCTAATGAGGAGGAAAAAAAGGCTAAAAGAACAAGGGCCTGAAGAACGTCATTTCCCAGGTCCCAGGGAGTAAGGGGAGTTAGGGAAAGGGAGACAGATGTGGGGTAATAAGGTAAGCAGGGTTATTTAACCATTCATATTTGGCCTCTCATTCTGCTGTGGCAATTTGGTGTGCTAGGAACCACCAAACATAAGGGTACGGGGAGGTCTGCCTGGAAAGAATTCAACCACTCCAGCCTTCTTTCAGTCAGAGTAGTGAAGTTTATTGTAACACCAGTATTGGCAGGCAAGATTCTGGTAAATCTGCAGCTTCCTCGGGGTGAGAATACATGATATTGAATCTCCCTTCTCCATGCTTTGCATTAGCAGTTCACCATGCTAGGCATGCTCTCTCTTCACACCTTTTAATTCTTAAGACCTCTAGTGTCTATATTGAGGGTTCTTAATCTTTTTTGTGTCATAGACCCCTTTGGTAATATGAGTGAAAAACTGGAACCACAATCATTTCATGACATCTTGATGGACTGAAAATATAGGAATCCTCCAACCACCAGGTGGACTAATATTAGAAAGTCCCCAAGTCCCATGAAAGAGCAGGATAAAGTAAATAGTGTCATGCATGGTTGTAACAGCCACTTGCTATCCTTGGATAAGAGACCCTACAGTTTTGTCAAAAAGGACTGCTTCCTTCCCCAATTAATAAATGGTCAAAGGATATGAACAGGCAATTTTCAGTGGAAGAAATTAAAGATATCTGTAATCATATGAAAAAATGCTCTAAATCACTTTTGATTAGAGAGATGCAAATCAAAACAACTCTGAGGTACCACATCACACCTATAAGATTAGCAAACATGATAGAACAGGAAAATAATAAATGTTGGAGAGGATGTGGGAGGGTTGGAACACTAATTCATTGCTGGTGGAGTTGTGAGCTCATTCAACCATTCTGGAAAGCGGTTTGCAACTATGCCCAAAGGGCTACAAAAATGTGCATACCCTTTGACCCAGCAATATTGCTACTAGGACTGTATCCCCAAGAGATCATAAAAATGGGAAAGGGTCCCACATGTACAAAAATATTTATAGCAGTTCCCTTTGTGGTGACCAAAAACTGGAAGTCAAGGGGATGCCCATTAATTGGGGAATGGCTGAATAAATTATGGTATATGAATGTAATGGAGTACTATTGCGCCATAAGAAATGATGAACAAGATTTCAGAGAGGCCTGGAAGGACTTATATGACCTGATGCTGAGTGAAAGGAGCAGAACCAGGAGAACTTTGTGCTCAGCAACGACCACAGTGTGTGAGAGTTTTTTCTGGTAGACCTGGAACTTCATAATAACATAAGAACTTAAAAAAAAAATTCCCAATGGTTTTCTGAGGCAAAATGCCTTCCACACTCAGAGAAAGAACCATGGAATTCATTCACAGAATGTAGCAGATCATGTTCGTGTGTGTGTGTGTGTGTGTGTGTGTGTATTATGTTTTGATTTGTTATATGATTTCTTCCATTTATTTTAGTTCATCTACACAGCATGACTATAGTGAAAATGTATTCAATAGGAAAGTATATGTGGATCCTATATAGAATTGTATACCATCTTGGGGAGGGGGGTGTTGTGGGGGGTAGGTGTGGGGGGGGTAAAAATCTAAGTTTTATGGTAGTGATTGTAGAACATTAAAATAAATAAATGAAGGAAAATTAATTAATTAATTGATTGATTTTTGGGAAAATGACTGCTTCCACAATTATAAAAGTATCTACTAGCTCCTTCCCCTTGTCTCCTGCTCTTTAATAGGGAACGCTTTCTTGTTCTGATAATAAATCCTGCTGCTTCCATTCCAAATATTCTTCTTTTCCCTCTGATCCTCCTCTTTCTCTACCCTTCCCTCTCCTGGGAAATGTTTTATTTTTCTACCCTAAGTTGCCATACAATGCTGCTGGTTTGGCTGTGTACTCTAAGCAGGCATATAAAAACCAAGGACCCCATGCTATAACAAGTTATAAAAAACCAGCGTACCACAGGAAGCTGAATTGGTTGTCAACAAAAGCATCTCTAGAATAAAAATCTCTTTACTTTCAATTTGGCCTCTTATCTCTGACACATTCATCAGACCACCACGGATGGGGCTGGGTCTTCTTTCCAAGGAGTCAGGAGAACTCCCTGAAAACAGTTTGGTAAAACCCATCGACCTCTTCTCAAAATGTTTTTAAATAATTAAGGAAAATGTTTAGTTTCAGTTAGAGGTTAGTGAAAATAAAGATACAATTTTTCCCATCCAGCTCCATAGACTCTCTGAAATCTACAGACCTCTTGGGGTTAAAAACCCATTATCTTACCTGATGCCTTTCTTGGTTCCCTCCCCAACAGCGAGGGTCATTGCTCCTCCAAAATTATCATGATTCTATTTTGTTAAAATATTCATCCATCTCATTTAGATTGTCGAATTTATGGGCATAAAGTTGGTCAAAGTAATTTCTAATTATTGTTTTAATTTCCTCCTCACTGGAGGTGAGTTCACCCCTTTCATTTTTGATATTAGTAATATGATTTTCTTCTTTCTTTTTTTAAATCAAATTGACCAAAGTTTTATCAATTTTTATGTCCTAGTACATGGTCAATTTTTGTATATGTGCCATGAACTGCTGAGAAAAAGGTATATTCCTTTCTATTCCCATTTAATTTTCTCCAGCGATCTATCATATCTACCTTATCCAGAGTTTTATTTACCTCCTTAACCTCTTTCTTGTTTATTCTGAGGTTAGATTTATCAAGTTCAGAGAAGGAGAGGTTGACATGATTTTATTTTTTAAATGGTTGTTTGTGGTTAGTCATTTCAGTCTTGTCCAACTCTCTGTGACCCTGTCTAGGGTTTTCTTGGTAAAGATAGTGGAGTGGTTTGCCATTTCCTTCTCCATATGAGGAAATGGAGGCAAACAGGATTAAATTACTTGCCCAGGGTCACACAGTTAGTAAGTATCTGAAGCCACATTTGAATTTAGGAAGATGAGTATTCCTGATATGTATGTGTATATAAAATTGATTCTTGATAGTGTGCAGGGAGAAGGCACTAGATGTTGGGGAAGGAATAAAGAAAGTCTTCATATAGATCAGCGGTTCTTCACTTGGAGTCCATGGAGTCTGTGGATAGATTTCAGGGTATCTGTGGACTCGAATGAGAAAATACACATATGCTTGTTGTTCCTTGATAGAACATGAACTTTTTGAAGGAAGTGACTGTTTCACTTCGTCTTTATACCTCTAGTACCTGGCAAAGTGTCTAGCACATAGCTGTGTTCATCCTTCGTTGCCGAAGAAGACCATGCCATCAGAGAAATGATGACATGACTTGAACTTGATTTTGTTTTGAGTGAGGGAGGGCTGTGCAGGTCACCAGCCTCACTTCTCCTCCAGAGTCATCTGAATCCAATGACCAAATATTCATCAGGATGACTGGAGATGACCCAGTATGTGAGTTTGGCCTCTTTAGGCCAAGGTCTATGCAGGTACTCACTTAGGTTGAGGTAATGCCCAATCATTGAATAGGCCTCTTTAAGAAGTAGTCAGGGCATGGCCCCTTTAATGAGGCAACAAAAAGAAAGACTTCAGGCTGGGAGGGAAACAGCAACAGTTCCTATTCATAATCACTCTGAAGTAAGAAGGTCCAGAAGAGAGCCTTTAGGCAGGGGGCAGGGGTCCCATGGTGTCTGAGCTTCAGAGTGCAGTAGGCTCAAGCGGAAGGGAACGGAAGGGAAGGGGAAAGGAGGGGAGGGAGACTAACCAGTAAAACCCAAGTCAGCTGGGCTTCTTTCGGCTATCCAAATTTACCTTCCTTTGGAGAGGAGAAGGAAGGGGAGGGGGAGACAGATAGGAGAGGAGGAGCTGAATCTACTCATAGGGTTGTATTTGTCCTTCGTTGCCAGAGAAGACCACACCACATAGTAGGTACTTAATAAAAGCTTATAAGTTGATTGCCCTGAAGGGTTACCAAGCACTATATGCAGTCTCTAGTTTGACCCTCCCAATATTTGGGGTAAGAGGGGAATACCTGTGTACAGCCTGAATTAATAAATGTCCAGGGTCCGATGCCTCCACAAAGCCCTAATCCAGTGTCGCATCATGGCATGGAGGTGACTCTGTGTTCTCAAAAACTCTGCCACTTAAAAAAAGGATTGAAGGAAGACAGTGATAGGCCAAGTCTGTTTTCTAAGGATCAGCCTAGCTAACCATGGGGCATGTCACTCATAGGATGGCCACTGAGGGATGAAATTGTTTGGCCATGGCAACTTATGGAACAAAGAAAAATAAAAAATATGGCTCCATCGTGGGTGGCCCCCTTCCACTTCTGCCATGAAGGTGAAAGAGCAACAGGAAAGGGGTCAGAGGGCTCTAAGAATCAAATACTCTTTATACTATCAAGACACTTTCATTTGACTTTTGATACCCTTCTGGTGAGGTCATAATTCAATGTTGTGATGTTTGTCCTTTGTTCTCAAAGAGGACCATGACATCAAGATGATGACATGACTTGTAGTTGACTTGGATTTGAGTGAGGGAGGGCTGTGCAAGGTCACCAGCCTCACTTTCTCTTCCAGAGCCATCTGAGTTCAGTGGCCTGATAGTCTTCAAGACAACTGGAGATGGACCGTGTTCAGCGTCCTGATTATGAGTGAACATGTTGTTGAAGGAGTTGAATCATGTCAATCTTGACATTTTTGCTTAAAACAAAAATGAGAAGAAAGAAGAGATTTGCCTCCAAATGGAAGGAGGGATTATACAGGCATCCTTTGGAGAGGCAAAGAAAGGAATTGGTAGAGTAGGCTTTTTCAGACCTCAAAAGGCAGCAAGAAACATTAATTCATAGCATTTGGCGTCATTGCATATTGAAGTACAAATGAGAGCTATTTACAAAAAGACCATCATGAAAAAAATAGCTTCTTCACTGACATCAGTTGCTGAGAATGAAGTGGTGGAGAAAGTCTATGGAGAATTTGAAGAAAAATCAAATTAAACCAACTTATATTCTGGTAGTTGGTGACTTAAATGCACAAGTGGGAAGAAGAGAGGATGAGGACAGTCATGGGAAAGTATGATATAAGAAGAAGAAATGAAAGGCAAAGACTTATAAATCACACAGAAGCCTCATGCTTCCATATCATGAGTAGTTCTTTAAGAAAATAATTAGCAAGCACCAGACACTGTGAGAACCAAATAAAGAAGAAAATAGATCATATTTTTAACAGGCAAGAAAAAATGTGTTACTGATGTGGGAGTTATCTGTCTGTGTACAGTCATAATAATGATGGCAAAAAGATACGGCATATAGTTGAAACAACTTAATCCGAAATCATTTAAACAAGTAATTGAAAATGGAAATGAACAAGAGAAATGGCATTGACACCAACTATGATAATTTCATCCACAAATCAGAGGCAGCTAGGTCATATAAGAATTAGAGTATTGGAGGAGGGAATATATGAGTTTGAATCCTGCCTCATATACTTATTACACGAATGACCCTGGGCAAATCATTTAACCTCTCTCAGCCTCAGTTACCTGTCTGTAAAATGAGGATAATAATAGCACCAAACCATAGGGCTGCTGTGAGGATCAAGTGAGATAACATATAAAGCACTTTGGAAACCTTAAAGTGACATATAAATGCTAGTGTAAGTTGTACAATGTGAATTTCAAAAGAAAAATTTATTGATGCCTTTTATTTTTATGTCACTGATGTTTCCCACTGTATCTGTTGCTGCACCCCCTCCTAGATACCCATCTCTTATTTTTTTAATCTTATTTAATATTTTATTTTTCCCAATTACATGTAAAAATGATTTTAACATTCTTTTTCAAATTTTGAGTTCCAAATTCTCTCCCTCCCTACTCCTCATTGAGAAGGTAAGCAATTTGACATAGGTTATACACATATAGTCATGCAAAACACATTTCCATGTAAGTCATTCTGTGAAAGACAACACAGACAAAAAAAAAAAACCCAAGAGAAAGAAAGTAAAGAAAAAAGTATATTTGATCTGCCTGCATTTGGGCTCTACCAGTTCTTTCTCTGAAGATGGAGAAAACCTTTCATCATAAGTCCTACAGAATCATCTTGGATGTTGTATTGCTTAGAATATCTAAGTTATTCATAGAAGACTGTCATGCAATATTGTCGTGACTGTGCACAGTGTTCTCCTGGTTTTGCTTATCTCACTTTGCATCAATTCATGTAAGTCTTTCCATGTTTTTCTATGAGCATTCTGCTGATTATTTCTCAAAACACAATAGTATTCCATCACTATCATATACAACAACTTCCCATCCACTCCCCAATTAGATATCCCCTCAATTTCCAATTCTTTGCCACCACTAAAAGCACTGCTATAAATATTTTTTGTACGTATAGGTCCTTTTCCTTATTGTTTTTTATCTCTTTGGGATACAGACCTAGTAGTGATATTGTTTGGTCAAAGGGTACTCGTGGTTTTATAGCCCTTTGGGCATAGTTTCAAAGTATCATCCAGAATAATTAAATCAGTATACAACTTCACCAATAAATAGTATGTTAGTGTTTTAATTTCCCTACATCCTCTCCAACATTTGTCATTTTCCATTTTTGTCATATTAGTCAGTCTGACAGGTATAAAGTAGTAGCTCAGAACTGATTTAAATTGTAAGTCTCCAATCAATAGTGATTTAGAGCAATTTTATATGACTATAGATAGCTTTGGTTACTTTGTCTGAAAACTGTCTGTTCATATCACTTGACCATTTATCAGTTGTGGAATGGCTCTTATTTTTATAAATTTAACTCAGTTTTTTATATGTTTGAGAAATGAGGTCTTTATCAGAGAAACCCAATGTAAAAATTTTTTTCCTACAGTAATGATTACCAAGTATGTATTTTCCTCTATTCTATTTTCCCCCTGTTTATCTTTCTCTCTCCTTTTACCCTGTCCATTCTCAAAAGTGTTTTGTTTTTGACTTTTACCTCCCCCAAACTGCCCTCGCTTCTATCAGCTTCCCTGGGCCCTTCTCTTATCCTCTTCCCTTCCTACTTTCCTGTATGGTAAGATAAATTTCTACATCCAGCTGACTGTGTATATTATTCCCTCTCTGAGCCAATTTCAAAAAGAGTAAGGTTCATGTGCTCCCCTCCCCACTTGCCCCATTTCCCCTTCCACAGTAAAATCTCTTTCAGGCCTCTTTTACATCAGATAAGTTATCCCATTTCCCCTCTCCCTTTCCCCTTCTCCCAGCACATTCTTCTTTCTCATCCTTTAATTTAATTTAATTTTTTTTTTTAGTTAATCATACCATCACATTCAACTCACACCTCTGCTTTGTATTTGTGTACACTCCTTCTAATTCCCTAATGATGAGAAAGATTTTAGGAGTTATAAATATTATTTTCCCATGTGGGAATATAAATAATTTAACTTTATTAAAAGCCTTATGATTTATCTTTCCTGCTTACCTTTTTTACATTTCTTTTGCCTGTTGTATTTGAAAGTCAAATTATCTATTCAGCTCTGGTCTTTTCATCAGGAATGTATGAAAGTCCTCTACTACATGGAATATCCATTTTTCTCCCTGAAGGATTATACTCAGTTTTGGTGGGTAGGTGATTCTTGGTTGTAATCCTAGCTGTTTTGCACCCCCCACCCCAGAATATCATATTCAAAGCCCCCTAGTCCTTTAATGTAGAAGCTGCTAAATCTCGGTTTATCCTGACTGTGACTCCACAGTATTTGAATTGTTCATTTTTGGATACTTGCAGTATTTTTTTCCTTGATCTGGGAGTTCTGGAATTTGGCTATAATATTCCTGGGAGTTTTTATTTTGGAATCTCCTTTAGGAAGTGATCAGTGGATTTTTCAATTTCTATTTTACCCTCTTGTTCCAGAATATTGGGGCAGTTTTCCTTGATAACTTTTTTAAAAAAAACATTTATTTATTTATTTATTTTTAGTTCTCAATATTCATTTCCACAAAATTTTGAGTTCCAAATTTTCTTCCCATCTCTCCCCTCCCCCCACCCCATAATACCTTGCATTCTGATTACTCCTTCCCTCAATATGCGTTCCCTTCTATCACACCTCTCCCTTCCCTTGTCCCCATCTTCTCTCTTTTTCTTGTAGGGCTAGATAGATTTCTGTACCCCATTACCTGTATTTCTTATTTCCCAGTAGTATGCAAAAACAATTTTCAACATTTGTTCCTCATACTTTGAATTCCAACTTCTCTGCCTTCCTCCCTCCCCACCCGTCCCCACTGTGAAGGCAAGCAATTCAATACAGGCTGCATATGTGTAGTTTTGCAAAAGATTTCCATAACAGTCATGTTGTGTAAGACTAACTATATTTCCCTCCATCCTATCCTGCCCCCATTTATTCTGTTCTCTCTTTTGACCTCATCCCTCCCCAAAGGTGTTTACTTCTAATTACTCCCTCCTCTCATTTGCCCTCCCTTCTATCATCCCCCTCACCCCACTTGTCTCCTTCTCCTCTGCCCTTCTGTAGTGCAAGACATACTTTCATACCAAATTGAGTAAGCATGTTTTTCCCTCCTTAAGCCAAATGTGAAGAGAGTAAGCTGCACTTTTTCCCTCTCACCTCCTCCCTTTTCTCCTCCATTGAAAAAATTTTTTCTTGCCTCTTTTATGAGTGATAATTTTCCCCATTCCATTTCTCCCTTTCTCCTCACCCCTCCCTCCTCTCTCACCCCTTAATTTAATTTTTTTAAGTATCATCCCTTCTTATTCAACTCACCCTATGCTCTTTGTGTGTATATGTGTGTGTGTGTATATACATATACATATATATATACATACATACATATATGTGTGTGTGTATAATCCCTCCAACTACCTAAATACTGAGAAAAATCTCAAGAGTTACAAATATTATCTTTCCATATAGGAATGTAAACAGTTCAACTTTAGAAAGTCCTTTATGATTTCTCTTTCCTGTTTACCTTTTCAGTGCTTCTCTTATTCTTGTGTTTGAAAGTCAAATTTTCTATTCAGTTCTGGTGCTTTCATCAAGAATGCTTGAAAGTCCTCTATATGACTGAATGACCATTTTTTCCCCTGAAGTATTATACTCAGTTTTGCTGGGTAGGTGATTCTTGGTTTTAATCCCAGGTCCTTTGACTTCTGGAATATCATACTCCAAGCCCTTCGATCCCTTAATGTAGAAGCTGCTAAATCTTGTGTTATCCTGATTGTATTTCCACAATACTCAAAGTGTTTCTTTCTGGCTACTTGCAATATTTTTTCCTTGACCTGGGATATCTCGAATTTGGCTACAATATTCCTAGGAGTTTCTCTTTTTGGATCTCTGTCAGGAGGTAATCAGTGGATTCTTTCAATATTTATTTTGCCCTCTGGTTCTAGAATATCAGGGCAGTTTTCCTTGACAATTTCATGAAAGATGATGTCTAGGCTCTTTTTTTGATCATGGCTTTCAGGTAATCCCATAATTTTTAAATTGTCTCTCCTGCATTTATTTTCCAGGTCAGTTGTTTTTCCAATGAGATATTTCACATTATCTTCTATTTTTTCATTCTTTTGATTTTGTTTTGTAATTTCTTGGTTTCTCATAACTTCATTAGCTTCCATCTCCTCCATTCTAATTTTTAAAAAAATATTTTCCTTGGTGAGCTTTTGAATCTCCTTTTCCATTTGGCTAATTCCGCTTTTGAAAGCATTCTTCTCCTCATTGGCTTTTTGGACCTCTTTCACCAATTGAGTTAGCCTATTTTTAAAGGTGTTATTTTCTTCAATATTTTTTTGGGTCTCCTTTAGCAAGCTGTTGACTAGCTTTTCATGATTTTCTTGCAGCACCCTCATTTCTCTTCCCAATTTTTCCTCCACCTCTCTTACCTGATTTTCAAAATCATTTTTAAGCTCTTCCATGGCCTCAAACCATTGAATATTTATTTTAGAGGTTTTGGATGCAGAAGCCTTGACTTCCTCTGATGTTATGCTTTGTTCTACCTCATCTGAAAAGATGAAAGAAAATACCTGTTCACCAAGAAAGTAACCTTCTATAATCTTATTTCTTCTCCTTTTTTGGGGGCATTTTCCCCAAATTTTGCGAGGAGGGTATATTCTGGGGATTTGTAAGTTCTCAGTTCCTCCAAGGTGGCACAATCAAGGGAGAGGAGTTGACTCCTCTCCTGGCCTGCACACTGGTCTGGGAGCAACCAAAACTTTTCTACCCAGAATCTGCAATTAGAATTTCCTCACCATAACAGTCTCCAGCTCCACTGCACCAGAGCTCCTCCTTACCCCAGGGTTGAGTTCAGGGCAGAGATTCAGATCAGTGACTCAATTCCCCCAAGGGCTTTAGGCAGAGGTCTCCCAGGGCTGCTACTCAGGGCTGAGATTCAGAGCAGCTGCTCAGTTCCCGCAGGGGCTCTAGGTGGAGGGCTCCAAAAATGGGAGCTGCAGCTGCAGTGCCTGCTGCTGGCTGTCCAGACTGCACTCCCCTCTCCTGGGTGAAGGAGCCCTCCCACTGACCTTTGAAGTTGTCTATGGCATCTGTGGGTTGAGCAATCTGGGAACTCCTGCTGCTGGTGGCTCCCTGAAGCCTGTTCCTTGTCCTGTCCCTGCTGGGCTGCACTCCTCATGCTGAGCTGCACTCTACTCCTCACCATCTTTGATAGTTTCTTGAAAGAATATGTCTAGGCTCTATTTTTGACCATGACTTTCAGGTAGTCCAGTAATTCTTAATTTATCTCTCACATCTGTTTTCCATGTAAGTTATTTTTCCAATGAGGTATTTCACATTTTCTTCTATTTTTTTTCATTCTTTTGATTTTGTTTAATTGTTTCTTGATGTTTCATAAAGTCATTAGCTTCCACTTGCCCAGCTTTTTAGGAATTGTTTTCTTCAGTGAACTTTCCTACCTCCTTTTCCATTTGGCTAATTCTACTTTTTAAAGAGTTCTCTTCAGTGAATTTTTGTGTATCTTTTCCCTTTTAGCCAATTCTTCTTTCCAAGGCATTCTTTTCTTCATTGGACTTTTGTGCCTTTTTTACCACTTGACCTATTCTGTTTTTAAGGTGTTATTTTCTTCAGTACTTTTTGTACCTGCTTTGCAGAGTTGTTGACTCTTTTTTTGTTGTTGCTGTTGTTGTTGTCAAATGTTAAATTTATTGCAATAGTCTCCCCTTTGTAGTATTTTAACTTGCTGGGCATTCAACAGCAATACTATTGATGTCATCAATGACATCGTGAGGATGCCTGCCATCAATGTTGCAGCCCACAGACTGAGCTGTTCCAAGAATCTCTTTAATGGTTCCAGAGAGATCTCTTGCCAAGGATTGGTCCCTCATATGTTGAGCAATGTTGACAATCTCATTGAGACTGATGTTCCCGTTGTGTTTAATATTTTTCTGCTTCTTTCTGTCCCAAGGAGGTTCCTTTAGGGCTTTGATGATCAAGGCTGAGGCAGAAGGTACAACCTCAATCTGGGCGTGTCTGTTCTGAATGGTAAGTTTCACTGTGATTCTTAGCCCTTTCCAGTCACCAGTTGCCTTGGCAATGTCATCACCAACCTTTTTGGGAGACAAACCTAAGGAACCAATTTTGGGGGCCAGAGCTGATGTGGCACCAACTTCACCACCAGTGCACCTTAAAAACACGACTTTAATTTCATTAGGGTCAAACTTGGGTGGCATGGTGGTGATGTAGGTGGAGGCTTGGCCTGGATGCTGTGGGATGGCTGCCGGTGTTGGATGAACCCGGATTCAGGGCAACTGAAAGAAATTGCACCTTCACCATCACGAGCAGTGAGCCAAAAGCCTTGTTGACTCTTTTTTCATAAGTTTCTTACCTCACTCTCATTTCCCTTCCCAAGTTTTCCTCTACCTCACTTACTTGATTTTTTAAATCCTCTTGGAGCTCTTCCATATTTTTTCTTTCTTTCTTTTTTTTTTATTAATTTATTTATTTAACTTTTAACATTCATTTTAACAAAATTTTGGGTTCCAAATTTTCTTCCCCTTTGTCCCCTCCCCCCCAAAACACCGAGCATTCTAATTGCCCCTATCACCAATCTGCTCTCTCTTCTATCATCCCTCTCTGCCCTTGTCTCCATCTTCTCTTTTGTCCTGTAGGGCCAGATAACTTTCTGTACCCCTTTACCTGTATTTCTTATTTCTTAGTGGCAAGAACATTACTCGACAGTTGTTCCTAACACTTTGAGTTCCAACTTCTTTACCTCCCTCCCTCCCCACCCCTTCCCTTTGGAAGGCAAGCAATTCAATATAGGCCAAATCTGTGTAGTTTTGCAAATGACTTCCATAATAGTTGTGTTGTATAAGACTAACTATATTTCCCTCCATCCTATCCTGTCCCCCATTACTTCTATTCTCTTTTGATCCTGTCCCTCCCCATGAGTGCTGACCTCAAATTGCTCCCTCCTCCCCATATCCCCCCATCCATCATCCCCCCCCACCCTGCTTATCCCCTTATCCCCCACTTTCCTGTATTGTAAGATAGGTTTTCATACCAAAATGAGTGTGCATTTTATTCCTTCCTTTAGTGGAATGTGATGAGAGTAAGCTTCATGTTTTTTTCTCACCTCCTCTCTTTATCCCTCCACTAATAAGTCTTTTGCTTGCCTCTTTTATGAGAGATAATTTGCCCCATTCCGTTTCTCCCTTTCTCCTCCCAATATATTTCTCTCTCACTGCTTGATTTCATTTTTTTAAGATATGAGCCCATCCTCTTCAATTCACTCTGTGCACTCTGTCTTTATGTGTGTGTGCGTGTGTGCATGTGTGTGTGTGTGTACTCCCACCCAGTACCCAGATACTGAAAAGTTTCAAGAGTTACAAATATTGTCTTTCCATGTAGGAATGTAAACAGTTCAACTTTAGTAAGTCCCTTATGACTTCTCTTTGCTGTTCACCTTTTCATGGTTCTCTTCATTCTTGTGTTTGAAAGTCAAATTTTCTTTTCAGCTGTGGTCTTTTCATCAAGAATGCTTGAAAGTCCTCTATTTCATTGAAAGACCGATTTTTCCCCTGAAGTATTATACTCAGTTTTGCTGGGTAGGTGATTCTTGGTTTTAGTCCTAGTTCCTTTGACTTCTGGAATATCCTATTCCATGCCCTTCTATCCCTTAATGTAGAAGCTGCTAGATCTTGTGTTATCCTGACTGTATTTCCACAATACTTGAATTGTTTCTTTCTAGCTGCTTGCAATATTTTCTCTTTGACCTGGGAACTCTGAAATTTGGCCACAATGTTCCTAGGAGTTTCTCTTTTTGGATCTCTTTCAGGCGGTGATCGGTGGATTCCTTGAATACTTATTTTGCCCTCTGGTTCTAGAATCTCAGGGCAGTTTTCCTTGATAATTTCATGAAAGATGATATCTAGGCTCTTTTTTTTGATCATGGCTTTCAGGTAGTCCCATAATTTTTAAATTGTCTCTCCTGGATCTATTTTCCAGGTCAGTTGTTTTTCCAATGAGATATTTCACATTATCTTCCATTTTTTCATTCTTTTGGTTTTGTTTTGTGATTTCTTGGTTTCTCATAACTTCATTAGCTTCCATCTGCTCCATTCTAATTTTGAAAGAACTATTTTCTTCAGTGAGCTTTTGAATTTCCTTTTCCATTTGGCTAATTCTGCTTTTGAAAGCATTCTTCTCCTCATTGGCTTTTTGAACCTCTTTTGCCAATTGAGTTAGCCTATTTTTCAAGGTGTTATTTTCTTCAGCATTTTTTTGGGTCTCCTTTAGCAGGGTGCTGACCTGCTGTTCATGCTTTGACTACATGTCTCTCATTTCTCTTCCCAGTTTTTCCTCCACCTCTCTAACTTGATTTTCAAAATACTTTTTGAGCTCTTCCATGGCCTGAGCCCATTGAGTGGGCTGGGATATAGAAGCCTTGACTTCTGTGTCTTTGCCTGATGGTAAGCATTGTTCTTCCTCATCAGAAAGGAAGGGAGGAAATGCCTGTTCACCAAGAAAGTAACCTTCTATAGTCTTATTTCTTTTCCCTTTTCTGGGCATTTTCCCAGCCAGTGACTTGACCTTTGAATATTCTCCTCACACCCAGCTCGCCTCCTGATCCTCCCAGCCAGCGCTTGGGGTCTGAGATTCAAATGCTGCTTCCAGCCTCAGGGCTTTTGGCGGGGGCAGGACTGCTATTCGGTGTGAGATTAAGTTCAGGTGCTCAGGTCGGGGCAGGGCCACCTCTCAGGCTCAGTTCCCTCAGGAGGCTTATGCAGAGACCTTCAACAATGGATCCAGGCTCCTGCATGCTTTGGGAGCCCCTGTCTGCTCCCACCTCCGCTTCTGCCTCCCGAGGGGGCCTGAGTTATGGGGGCACCCCACTCTCCTCTTGACCCACCAAAGAGACCCTTTCACCGACCCCCGTCACCTGTGGGTGGAGAGACCCGTGCGGCTGCTGGAGATTCTGTCCCTGAAGCCTGCTCAGATCTGCTCCTCTCGGTGCTGCGGCCGCGGCAGGGCTGTACTTGGCTCCCAGTCCGCAGAGCAAAGGACCTTTTGTGAGAGGTTTGCAGGTCCCTCTGGAACAGAAATCTCCTTTGCTCCAATGTTCTGTGGCCTCTGGTCCTGCAGAATTTGCAGTGAGTTGCTATTTACAGATGTTCTATGGGTTGTGGGTTCGGAGCTATGTGTATGTGCATCTTTCTACTCTGCCATCTTGGCTCTGCCCCCATATTTTTTCTTTGAGGCTTTGGATACAGGAATTTTTTTACTTTGTTGTGTTCTTCTAAGTGTGTGTTCTGATCGTCCTTGTCACCATAGTAACTTTCTATCGTCAGAATTTTTTCCTGTTGTTTGCTCATTTTTCTGGTCTATTTCTTGACTTTTAACTCTATGCCAAAGCTCTGTTTCCCAAGTAGAGAGAGCACTGCCCCAAGCTTCAGGTTTTAGTGCAGCTGTTTTCAGAGGTAATTCTGGGGACCTGTAAATTTTGAGGTATGTTTACTACTTTCCTGTACTGTGCACTACTTTGTGAGTGACCACAAGCACTCTTTTTAATCCTGAAACGTGACCAGAGTTCTTTCTCCCCTATGGCCACAAAGTTAGTGCTTCTCCTTACACTAGGACTAAGATCCAGAACTGCTACCCAGATCCAATGCAACAGAGTTCTTCTCCTGGTCCAACAACGGGACCCCTATAAATCTCCTTTTGACTTGTTGTCTGATCCCCTTTCCATCTGTTAACTGAGAGGTCTGAAAACCACCACTGGTGCCACTGATTCAGTTCCCCCAAGCCCTGCTCCAGGTTTGCTGGCGTCTGGCTTGCACTGAACTGCACTCCTCTCTCACCCTGGTGCAATGGATCTTCCCACTGACTTTCTAAGTTTCTTGGCCTGGAAAATTGTTTCACTCCATCTTTTTATGGGTTCTGCCCCTCTATGATTTGTTTAGGAGTCACTATTTAAAGGTATTTTGAGGGGTTTAAGGGAGAGCTCAAGCAAGTCCCTGTATTTACTCCACCATCTTCATATGCATCTCTTATAATAAACTATTTAAAAGAGCAAGAAGGGGGAGAGGAGTGAAGAAGTTCCACAAAACTAAGCAACCTATCAAAAAAGCCTAATGCTTTCTGCAGTGCTCCACAACCATGATCTCTCAGCTCTTCAAAGAATCAGAAGGCTCCTCATTTCTCTTCTTTGGAGTCAACTTTGTATATCATAATTTTGCAACATTGTTTCAGTTGTTTTGTTGTTGTTCTTTCTATTTCCATTGGTATGGTTGTTGTTTATATCACTGGTTCTGCTTATTTCACTCTGTGTCAGTTCATATAAATCTTTCCGTTCTTCTCTGTACTCATCTTGTTTTCCATTTCTTATAGCACAGTAATATTCCAATTCATTCCAATATCGCGATATTTTTAGTCATTCCTTAGTAGATGGACAACGACTTTGAAACCACAATAAGAAGAACAAGACAGCCCAGGATGTTCCTTAGCAAACATCTGATGTACTTGCCAAATAGAGAGAAATGGCTTCCAGAGGCAATACCAGATTAAGAATATTAAATCATTTGTCAAATATTATGAAGGGTATATTTGATTACAAACAGTATCATCTCATGAATCAGAAGGAAGCAATGGAAAGTAAAAACAATTTAAAGAAAGCTTGGCAAGATACACATGTAAGTAAAGTCATCAGATGGGTATTCATGGATCCAAATTGAAAGATGACTACAAACAGAATAAAAAAGGAAAAGACTTGAAGAAAACATTGTGGCAAAGCATTTTCCCCACTAAAGATAGTGGAAGCATCATCCTTAGACCCTGACTTCAGAGTCTAGTATGTCTAGTATGTAAATGTTAGCTAAAGTGAGTGAAGACTGCAATGACAATCAAACCAAGTGCATACAAAGGAGATCCACACTGGAGGTGACACAATTATGACATTAATGAGGGACTGATATACAAGTTATCTAAAAAAGAGAAAAATTCAAAAGGGGTGGTGAAAACATCTTAGTCCTCGTTAATACCCAAAAAAGTGACCAACAGAACTTGAATTTCTACCATTCCATAACCCCACTTTAGATAATGTATTTTAAAATTTTGCCTGGAACCAAAGTTGAGCTGCTTCCCCTATAGTTTGAAGTTTCTACCTGGCTACTAACCTCCTGTGGGAGGAGAATTTGGTCAAGTCCCAAACCCAGCCTTGTGTGGTTACACTTACTTGGTTTCACCATCAGCAGGACCCTTATGCACGCAGGATGCAGCTGGTTGCCTTTTGGAATGGCTCCACTTCAGCATGGGAGGGCCTTCCTTATCAAAGGGACTGCTCACCACGTGACCCTACTATCTTTCTAGGAAGGCTTGAACCAAAGATTTAGGCCCTTACCCCAATGTGCTGCTCATGGACCTTGTGGGTTTCCTTAAGATCCTATACCTGGGTCACATTGGATTTCTGGGGGTCCCAGGTCAAGAAAACTACCACTCCACCTGCAAAACGTGTGGGAGTTTTGCATCAGAATCAAGGACCTAGGGAGATGGAGGGGGGACTGGCAAACATCCCAGACTATGGTTTTCAGACTTGACCACTGATTTATCTTCACTGCCCCTTTATTGCCAAACTTCTAGGAATAGTCATCTACACTTCTTGACTTTATTGCCTACTCACCACTCATTTATAACCCCATCCCTCTACCAACACAGTTTTTTTTTAATTGTGTAATATTTTAATTTTTCCCCAATTACCCAACACTGTTACAAGTTCACCTATCACCTCATAATCCCCAAAACCCATCAGCCCTTCTCTGTCCTCCTCCTCTGTGACGTCCCGGCAGCATTGGACACAACTGACTCCGCCCCCCCTTTCTTGTTCTCTCCTAGGACATTATTTTGTCTTAGTTTTGTTCCTTCCTATCAAACTACTCCTTCTAAAATCCCCACATTCTTCTGTCTCACCCCCATCCCTAAGAGTGGGCAGCCTCTGAGGTTCTGTCCTTGGCCTTCTCTTTTCTCTCTCCACTCTCTGTCTTGACAACTTCAATTATTTCGTATGCTGGAAAGCTTGACCCTCCCCACCCAGTCTCCTCCCCCAACCAAAAAAATCCACAGACTAACCCTTAACCAGAGGCCCAGACTGAACCCTGACCCTGGCTGTGGACAAAGCTCCCTGCTCACAGTAAAAGACTTAGCTCTAATCCCAGACCAGAGGAAGCCTTAAGTGCTCCAGGATGAGATCAGCATTGAAAGGAAGAAGGCATCTAAGATGGCGAACCAAAAAGAACCATCAAGACACCAAACAGTGCTTTTGATCACTGATTCTGAAAGTCCTGGGGACCCCTATTGGAAAGCCCTGCACCAGACACTATGAGGAGATCTAGAGGAGAAGGCAGGACCAAGGCCATCAGAGGAAGGGAGGAGATGGCAAAGGCCCAGGAAGAAAGGGAATAGTCCCTGGAAGCCCCACAGGGTTCAGGAAAAAAGAAAATAGCTTCTCATATTGGATGATAGGCTCATCTTGGCTCTGGGGAAACAGGAGGGGCAAGGAGGGAGAAAGGAGGGAATAGAGGAGCAGTGTCAGGGTCACATTAAGGAGGGGCTGAGGCGTTCAATACATCTGTCCACTCTGGAGGAACCATTGTCAGATCTACTACCACAAGCAGCTGCTACCCTCTATTGGCCAGTGATCGCCTGTCCAGAAGCCAGTTCCAAAACGTGCCTGGGCATCCATGGACATTCCCATGTCTCCTCAGAGGCATGGAGGAGCTCACCAGCCTTGTCGGCCAAGAATTCAATCCTAAGAGGAGAGGTGGCCAGCCTAAAAGAACAGTCTGGAAAAGTGATTCAATTTAATCTTCATGTAGAAGGCAACATGGTGAAAGGAGGGGTGGGGAGAGATACAGAATCTCCAGCCTTGTGGAGCTCAGTATTTTAATAGACCATATAATGAAAGCTCCATCAAGGAAGCTAGGTGGTATGGTGGATAGAATATTGGAAGAACTGAGTTCTCACTAGCTGTGTCACCCTGGACAGGTCACTTAACCTCTGCCTGCCTCAGTTTGCTCAACAGTAGAGTATTTGAGGCAATCTATGTAAAGTGCTATGGCAATGCTAGCTAGAGAACTAGACAACTATCACTAGGGAGAACTGGATGACCAGGACAGGTCAACTCATCTCCTAGAGCTCTAGGTAAGGCACTGAATCAGCTTGAACCAGATTAAAATATAATTGGGAAATACTTGACAAAACAAATAAAAATACAATAAAATATAGGTAATATTCACATGTGGTTTTCTAAGTCAATGTATGGGTTAGTGACCCTTCCCTACCCCAAGCTTTAGGAAACCCTCTAGAAGGTACAGTCCTCAGTGACCTGCCTGCCTCCCTGCCAGCTGTTCTTTGCCCTGTGTGTCCCAAATTCTACAATTGTGTCTATGGGGCATCGGGCATCTCTAAGCTGGGGTTCAGAACCAAAGCTCCAGGTTTACAGAATTGGTTTGATCTTAGCAACTTCTCAAAAAAAAAAAATTTCAACCTGCATTGGGGGAAGAAGTGTCTTCATCCAGGAGTTCTCAATACCAATGAGATCGCCAGTCCACCTCCTATCAAACACTTGAAGACCAGTATCAGGTCTTTCCTGACTCTTCCCCAAGCTAAACATAATGACCATGATAACAGATGGTTTTCTCACACTTTAAAGATCTGCAAAGTGCTTTTCATGGATTGTTTCACTTCATCCTCACAATAGCCCCGTGAAATAGTGATTACAAGTCTTGTTAGTCCCAAATTGTGCAGCTGTGGCTTTGGTGATACAGCCAAAAGCCCTGAATTTGACATCCTAGAAAACTTAAGATTTTCACAGAATGGATTTAATTTTGGGACTTTCTCAACAAAATCTCCCTTCCTCTTATTTTGACATAAAGTTTTCCTAAGAATATTAAAATTTGGCTCATCTTCACAGAAAGAAAAGGACCCTTCACTCAGTAAACACACAAACTAATAAAACACGGACTATAAGATAAGCTTTATTTAATAGGAAATGCAAAGGATTCACACCTAAACCCACAAACAGTCAAAACAACTCGAATTTCCTCTCCAAAGTCTTGCATCTCCAAGGAGCTCTCCCTGATTTATAGTACTGATCTGGCTGGACACTCCTTGAAATGGAAAATGACTCCAGTTGTTTAAGAGTCAAGAAATACTCCCTCAGATAAGCCCCAATTCTCCCAAGGAGTTATTCAGTTTTATAGATGCATAATACTACTCTAGGGCATATTCCACCCTGCAAGGGGAAAGCACTTCGAGGCATCTTCCCTCCCTGAATCTACAAAATCCACAGTAACTCACAGTACTAGTGAAAGAAGAGATGTAGGTGTGCACCTCCCAGTTGTGGCTCTCCCTTGAAGTTCCTTGACACTCAGTCTCTCTCTCTCTCTCTCTCTCTCTCTCTCTCTCTCTCTCTCTCTCTCTCTCTCTCTCTCTCTCTCTCTCTCTCTCTCTCTCTCCCTCCTCCCCCTCAGTGCAGGAGCTCTCTCCTTCCTCATCGCTGTTGCCTCATATTCCCCCTAGTCAAGCCAGCAACTCCTCAGCACTCACTCACTGCCTCTGTTAACCATCCCTGGGGCATGGTTTTCTGGAACACAAGTCCCTTGTGCCCGTGGATTCTTAGAGCACATTAGAGTACCTACCTGGGAGGTTAAGGTTATCTATGCAGGCATCCTCCTCTTCCCCAGGAAACTAAGTCTATGTATCCAAATGGCTTCTCTCTATCTGTGCTCTAGCTTTCCCTTTTAAAGACCAATTCCAATGGTGCAGCCCAGGTGTATAAACTTGCAGAGAATCAGCCATCCTCAATGGGGCAACCCAAAAAAAAAGCGAGAAATTCACACCTTGTTGAAGAAATGTCATACTGTACTAAGGAGATGTCATCAATGACAAACTAAAGCCCTTATCATTTGGAAGCAATGAGGACTTTTGTGCTTTTTACTGGAAGATGTCATTGCTAGAATTGAGTGCCCTGCAAAGAGGGAAGGACCAGAACAATGTCTGAGAATCTCCTCCATGCATTAAAATGTGGAACAGTTCCCTTGTGCCTTTGTAACAGAGAGCAGAACTTCTGTACATGGGCAGAAGTTACAGGAGAAAAAGTTTCAACATAATATAAGTAACAAATTCCTGATATAAGCACTGACCAAAAATGGAACAGGCTACCTTGAGAAGTGGTGAGCTCCCCATCACTGGAGACTTCCAAGTGGAGACTGAATATAATCACTTTCCTAGAGTATTTTAGAAGGGATTCCTGCTCAGCTAAGGGCTGAGTTAGAAATCTTCTGAGCTTTCTTCTAGCTCTGAGACTTTGTGAAGAAACACAAAGAATTGGAAATTGAGGAATGGCTGAAAAAGTTGTTGTATAATTGTGATGGAATACTATCATACAAATGACAAGCAGGATGCTGTCAGAGAAACCTGGAAAGACTCACATGAACTGATGCAGAATGAAGGGAGCAGAACCAGAACACTGTGCCCAGTAGCAGCAATATTGTATGATGATCAGCTGTGAATGACTTAGCTATTCTCAGAGATACAATGACCCAAGACAATCCCAAAAGACTTATGATGAAAAACCATATTCACCCCCAGAGAAAGAATTAATGGAGTTTGAAAGCAGATGAAAGCATACTTTTCTAAACTTTATTTTCCATAGGGTATTTTGTCTGTATTTTCTTTCACAACATGACTAATAAAGAAATATGTTTTGCATGACTGCACATGTATAACCTATATCCAATTTCTTGCCTTCTCAGGGCAGAGGGGAGGATAGGAAAGGAGGGAGAAAATTTGAAACTCAAATTTTTAAAAATGGATGTTAAAAATTATATTTACTGCTCTAAATCGCTATTGATTAGAGAGATACAAATCAAAACAACTCTGAGGTACCACATCACACCTATCAGATTGGCTAAAATGACAAAACAGGAAGATGACAAATGTTGGAGAAGATGTGGGAGAGTTAGAACACTAATTCATTGTTGGTGGAGCTGTGAGCTGATCCAACAATTCTGGAAGCAATTTGGAACTATGCCCAAAGGGCTACAAAAATGTGCATACCCTTTGACCCAGCAATATCACTTCTAGCATTATATCCCAAAGAGATCATAAAAATGGGAAAGGGTCCCACGTGTACAAAAATATTTATAGCAGCTCTCTTTGTGCTGGTCAAAAACTGGAAATCAAGGGGTTGGCCATCAATTGGGGAATGACTGAACAAGTTGTGGTATTTGAATATAATGGAATACTGTGGTGCTATAAGAAACGATGAACAGGAAGACTTCAGAGAAGCTTGGAAAGACTTGTATGAACTGAGGCTGAGTGAAGTGAGCAAAACCAGAACTTTGTACGCAGCAACAACCACAGTGTGTCAGTAATTTTTCTGATAGACTTAGTACTTCACTGAAATGCGTGGACTTAAAAAATTTCCATTGAACTCAAGACAAAACACCTTCCACATCCAGAGAAAGAGCTATGGAATTGGATCACAGATAGAAACATTCCATTTTCTTTTGTATTATGTTCTGTTTTGTTTTGTTTTATGGTTTCTCCCATTCATTTTAATTCTTCTATGCAACATGTATTTACTAGAAATGTACGTGTAGAACCTATATAAGATTTTATGCTGTCTCAGGGAGGGAGTCGGGAGAGGGGGAGGGAGTGGAAAAAAATCTAAGATATATGGAAGTGATTGTAGAACACTGAAAACAAATAAAATAATTCAATTTTTAAAATTGTATTTATGTGTAATTGAAAAAATATCTAATTTTTTAAAAACTATGTGCACATAGTCCCCAAAGTGGACATTTTAGAATATAAAGTATTAAAGTCCAAGCTGGAGGCAGACAACTAGCACCTCCTAAAGAACTCCGAGAACTTCCTGCTTCTTAAAGTAATGTTACAGGTTAGACCATGGAGATTGGGGGATCCACAAAACTAAGGTTGTCTCCACCTACCTTTTCCCAATCTTTTCGAATTACTAAAGGGGTCCTCTAGGTCAATCTCTGGAGACATTTTACTGTCAAAAGGAACTTTATACTCAGCAGAAGGTCAGGCAAAAATAACAGAAAAAAAACTTTCAGAATTTGTATTAAATGCCAAGGAGAAGACAAGGAAAGAAAACCCCTTAAGAATAATGATAAAATGGGCAGATCTTAACAGGCTCTGGAGGGTAGAGGGGGGAAAGGGGGAAAACACACCATCCACTTATTTTTTTGGAGGCAATCGGAGTTGAGTGACTTGCCTAGGGTCACAGAGCTAATAAGTGTCTGAGGCCAGGACCTGACAGCAGGTCCGGTGCTCTATGCACCATGCCACCTAGCTGCCCCCACACCATCCACTTTTAAGTTTAGCCTACATTACTGACAATTTCTCTACAGCGTTTTTTTTTTAAGTCTGGACAATCAGCAAAACAATAAATCAAGCTGTGATTTGTAGCCTTTGCTGATTTTCAAAGTGTATGTATTCACACTGAAGTATAACGGTAGGTTCTCCAGAACCAGTATGAAGCGCCTCCCTGGATGAAACCTGCTTCTGGAGAGGTGGGGGACTGTGGGTGCACAATGTTAGATGCACTGTCAGATGGTGTCAATCTATTAGCGGATTATGCTTAGCTATTTTTCTTTATTACAAGGGAAAGTTCAAGGGGATGGAGCTTATGGGGAAGTAACTATGATGTAAAAAAAACCCAAAAGTATCAACAAAATGTCTTTTAAAGGGACATGAGACAGAAACAAACCAAGCTGAGACAACCAAATGCTTGCTGCCCTAGGGAAGGTGAAGTAAAGCCTCTCCGGAGCTGGGGCCCAGGGGTGGGGAGGAAGTAAAACCCCCGAACTCTCTTTTCTGCTTCCCAGAAAGAGAAGTACTGTAGAAGAGCTGTACTGCTTCTGACTACTCTATTCCCTCCCACCAAAAAACTGGAAGAGCCCCGAACGGCAGAAGGGGGTGAGGCAAAGAAATGAAGAGCACAGGAGCAAGAGAACACCATGGAATTACGACGACCAAAGAAGAGATAAGGAAATTCACCTCCCTTTCTTCTTTGCAGAAGTGGGGGACTATGGGTACGGAATACTACATCTGCTGTCAGACTTAAATAATGTGTTTTGCTGAACTTCCTTTTTCTTTTTTTTATTGGTGACAAGGGATGACTACGTAAGGCAGTGGGGGAGAAATATATTTGAAAATGAAGATGAGAAAAAAAGACATTATTTTAAAAATATTTTAAAAGAAAAGGAGATAGAGAAATAAATATCCAAGGCCACGGGAATTCCAGCTAGACCAGCAGCTGCCTGCCGAGCTTCCGGGGCCTTCACATTCCCCTCATCTCAGCCCTCTACATCCCTCATAAGCACACTATCCCCCCGACCTCTCCAGCCCTCCCCCCAACAGCCCCCACAAGCATCCCCTGTCTAGAGCCCACCCAGACAGCCCACCCTGGACTCCACAAGCCCCTCATCAGCACCATTTGCTCCTCACTCTTGGCCAAATGATACAAATACAAATCTCTTCCCAGCCCCAGGATGGTCCCCCATCCCCTCTGTGCTGTCCCCTTTACCCTTAGCTCCCAACATCTCCCCTCACAGACACGAAGTCGGACACCTTTGAAAACAGCAGCTTTAATGATTCCAAGACACACTCTAATCTGGGACCACCAAGAGGTGGAGTGGAGCCCACAAGGGAGCCAGCCTTCACCCACATCCCCTTGTCCTTGACCTGGGTCAGCACCATCAGTCATCAGTGGAGCAGGGGCCAGACAGACAGACAGTCCATTGGAGGTCAGTTCTGTTAGCACCACCTGCCCTTGTCCCCCCAGTCATTTGGGCCTGAAGGACAGGGGCAGGAATTGAGGGGGAGGCAGAATTCCGGAAGGAGGGGGACCAGGCAAACCCCTCGGCCCTTTCACTGGATACAGTTTCACAGATACTGACAAACATACACATACACACCCAAGTAGCACCAAGTTCCCATCGGGCCCCATCTGAGGGAGATAAAGGGCAGGGGTAGGGGGTGAGGCCCTTCTGCAACCCCCAATGACTCTCCCAGGGGTCAGTACTCACTCCCCCTCAGTAGAGGGGCAGGGTTTAGTGCCCAGGACCCAGGCACTCTATCCATTCCAACATCTCAACTCTAGGAGGCAGGGCGAGCACCTAGGGAAGATGAGGAGGAGGATGACTTAGCGGTCCTCTCAGGACCCCCTGCCACCCTCTCTTGCCTCTCCTAGCATCTCTCTGAAAACCCTCCTCCTCTTCCAGAAAACTTTCCCTGAACAGCTCCATCCTGCCTGGGCTAGGCCTTTACAGCTTAAAGACAGCCTCTCCCTGCCTCATTGCCCCTGACCAGGGGCTCCAGGAGGCAGGGAGCCATGCCTGCCCCCAGTCAGTCTGTTAAATATTTGTGACTGTGTGTGGTTGTTTGCATGTTGTCTCTTCCACTGGGTTGTCAGCTCTTAGGGGCTGGCACCGTCTTTTTGGCACATAGTAGGAACTTAATATGAATTGACTGACTCCTCCATCAGAATGGAGACTCCCCTAAAAGCAGGAAATATCTCCCCTCCAGATCAGGGCCCTCCAAGGGCAGGGACTATGTCTCCCCCCTTCAAACCAGGGGCTCCCCAAGGTCAGGGGCCAAGCACCTCCTCAGCCCAGGGGCTCCCCAAGGGCAGGGGCCAAGCACTTCCTCAGCCCAGGGGCTCCCCAAGGGCAGGGGCCAAGCACCTCCTCAGCCCAGGGGCTTCCCAAGGGCAGGGGTTTTGAGGTAGATCATACAGACATACCTGGGCCTCCATGGGGTAGACATTGCCTTTCACAGTCCTCACGGGAACTGAAGCGGTTGGCATTGCCCTCACAGCCACCAAATACAAAGGGTTGACAGCCCCTGCCAGGGCGGTGATACCATCGTAGGGTGTAATTGGAGCAAGAGCCTTCATCCATTGGCAGAGAGCACAAACCTGAGGCAGAAGCCAGGAGGAGTTCAGTGGGGGGGAGGGGGGCAATGGGGGCACCTCTGAGTCAAGGGCTCCAAGGCGGATCTGGGGGTCTCACCATGACCAGCAGCCCATGGCTCCTCAGTGGCATCACCCTCCATGTCCTCGTAATCGTCCATGGAATACTCATCATCTTCTGGAGGCCCCGGCCCTGAGGAAAGGGGGATCAGGGTCCTGAGTTCACCTTTCTCCATCCAGCCAGCCCTGGAACCCAGAGCCCTAGTGACCGCCTCTGCTCTCAGCACTTCTAGGAAATATCATGGACTGCCCTACCCCTTCTGACCCTCAAATCACCAGCACAGTATCGAGTAGTCAGCCCCCCTGTTCCCTCCCTGCACCCAGGCCAGATGTGGCTCTCAGGCTGTTTCCTAAGGACTCACCTTCCTCTTCAGCATGGGAGAGCCTCAATACAGGTACTGGGTGGGGCCAGGAGCCAGGCCCTGGGGTGTCTGCAGAGTAACTGGGAAGGGGTCCTAGGAGGGAAGACTGCCAAGCGTCATGGCCACTCTTTTGCCTTGGAGAGAGGGTGGGGCCAGGAGCCCAAAGGTGGGTCCACAACATTTGGGGTTTGGGTTCACGGGTTAGAGAAAGGTTAAAGGCAAGAGCCAAGCTCAGAGGGAAATGTCAGTCTTTGTGAAGGGGTAGAAGTACAAAAGTCAAGAATGAGGAGATGAGGGGTGGGGCAGGAAGAAGGGGTAAAAGTCCAAAGGAACGGACAGGGCTTAGAAGTGAGGCATGATCCCAGACGGGGGGCTTACTTGATCCTGATGAGATAAACTGACCCCCACAGGCTGGAGAAGACAGAAAGAGAAGGACACATTCACTTCCTGAGACAGGTCTTACTTCCTGCCCCAGACTCTTCTCCTTCCCCCACACCCCAAATTACACACCGGGAACCCCAGGCCCCAGACATTTGGTGGGAGGGGGAGAGGAGGAATGGACCCTTGTCACACAATCCTGGGGTTCTCCTTTCACCCTTCCCCCGCCCCTCCTCACCGCAATGCTGGCTCATCTCCTGTCGGATGAAACTCCGGATGTCTGATGCCTGGAGGAGCACAGAGGTAACACTTAGCCAGCTCCAAGGTGGGAGAGGTCCTGCCCTCTCCCCTCCCATTCCATCCCCTTGTCTTCCTCCCCACACCTCTGAAAGTGGGGTGGGGGGTGCCACTCACCGTCATAGATGGCTCCCCCTTCTCTCCTCGGGGGCCCATAGGACCTGGGCTTCCCTGCAAGAGACAGAACTCAATTCAGGTCACCAAGCACTTAAGTGCCTACTGCACACAGAGCCCTGTGCTGAGCTGGGAGAGGTATGAAGTTAGCTAGGTCCCTGCCTTTGTGTTTAGCCTTCTAATGAGATGACACCAATGTATACCTATAATACCCAATACAACATAAGCAGTGCGTTAGTTATAAAACAAAGTGCTCTGTAGGACGGAGGCAGAAGGGCATTGACAAGAGGAAGAAATCAGCGTAGGCTTCCTGGAGAAGGAAGGCTAGGAATTCAGAAGTTGTACAGCAGGAAGCATGTAACAGTGCCCATGTGAGGCTAGAGAGGAGGGGACCCAGTGAGACATCCCAGGAGATAGAAACCCCAAGACTTAGAAACTGTTTGGAAGGGAGAGGGAAGAAGGACCCCAAAGGGGACCCCAAAGTTACAGATGTGAGATAAAGGATGAATGTGCCAGATGCAGGGAGCAGTAGATTTGGAAGGAAGGACATCACATACTCTCCTTCCCTGGGGGAGCTAAGAGGCCTGGCAGCCCCAGCTGGCACCAAGAAAGAATGACCCAGATGTGAGCACACCCCAGACTTGAGCAAGGCCCCTCCCCAAATGGGAGCAAGCCCCCTAGAGGTGCTATGAATAATAAATTGACTACCTTTCCCTCTGCTCCCAAGGAGATACAGACCAGGGGACTTCAAGTGTCCCTGAAAGTCTCCCAACAACTCACAACCTTCCCTCAGAAGCCCAGACTTACCTGCTCCCCTCGCTCTCCTGGGATTCCAGGGACTCCTCGGGCACCAACCACACTCTCCCCAGGGGGGCCCCTCTCCCCCTGCAGGAGACAACGAAGGAGGAAATGATGAGCCAGAGGTTCCTACACCCCTTTCCTCCCTTCAAAAAAAAAAATCTCTTTTCTTTGACTGAGAGAGAAGCCGTGCTAAGGATCTGGCTGGTATGGCCACAGCTCCACAATTGAGGATAATTCCCGAGTATCAGGGACGGGACGCTGCCAAAGGCCACAGATAGGATGACAGAACTACTCACCTTTTGCCCTTGAATGCCCTCGGGACCTTTGGGGCCGACGATGCCTGGAGGCCCAAGAGGTCCAGGGGCTCCATCACTGCCCCTGGGGCCTTGGATCCCGCCAACACCAGGAGCCCCCTGGGGGAGAAAGGGGCAATGAAAATGAAGACCGCAGAGATGAAAAGTAATTGACAACACTTGGAGGCGCTGCCTGTGGTGGCAGGTGGACAATTGACCCTGGGGTCCCAGATTCAAATCTAGCCTCTGGTACCTACTGACTGTGTGAATGTAGACAAGTCCCTTGATGCCTCGGTGAACCAGGCACCACTCTAAGATGAAGGAACATGTAAGATGGCCACTGGCCATCCGTACCAATGAAGTTACAAGCCCCCACTAGAATGTAAGGTCCCTGAGGCAAATACTGTCTTTGGACTCCTTTTACATTCTCAGTGCTTCCAACAATGACTGGCACATAGTAGGTGCTTTAAAAGTGTTTACAGATTGACTGAAGTAGCTGAAAACAAAGACTGACATTTCTCTATCAAGGAGAAGCCTTCAATATAAATTATCTCTAGGCTTCACAACAACCCTGTCCCCATTTTACAGATGAGGAAACTGAGGCTCCGAGGTCATATGCCTTGTCCAAATTCCCACAGCTAGTGTCAGGAGTGGGATTTGAACCCAGGACTTCCACACTCCCTCCCAAGTTCAGCACTCTAAGCACTAGGCCACACTGACAATTGAAGTAATAAAAGCAGACGTTTCTAGCACCCTTGAAAGTTGACAGCATGTTTTTCATAGGTCATTTCACCTGATTCTCCCCCCCACCTTATGAATGAGGCACTATTATTAATACCCATTTCAGAGATGAGTAATTAGGCTCAAGGTCAAAAAGGTGAAGGTCAGAGCCAGCTAGAATCCCTTGGACCAGCCAATGGGGAAAGAATAAAGTATTATTGAAAAAAATGGAATTTCTTGCACCAGCTTCAGCCAGCAGGTTTATGGGCTGCTCTGATGTGGAACCATGACCTCTTCTCTTACTTACCCGCTCCCCTTTCTCACCCTGGTCACCCTTGGGTCCTTGCTGACCATCAAAGCCTCGGTCACCCTAGGGGAGAGAATGGTAAGTCTCAGGGGGTCCCCTACCCCCAGCCTCCTCCAGCTCTGTCCTCATCTGCATCCCATTAGACTCCTATCCCTTCCAGTCCCCTAATTCTACTGCCCACCAAGGGGGATATCGACCTTCACACACACACCCTTAGCAACCTGGTTGGATTTAGACTCAAATTCCAGCACCTGAGAGAGCAGAAAGGTCCCCCCTCCAACTTCATACCTTAGGGCCAATCAAACCCTCCTTTCCTGGGTGCCCCGACAAGCCTGGAAGTCCCATCTCCCCCTGAGAAGGAACAAGGTATGAGTGTAGCCTCATTCACCCCCATGACCCATACATGAGCACCCCCAGACTAGAATAAGGCCCCTAGATGAGATGAGATGTATTAACCCGTTCTTCTCCCTTTAAATGTGAGCCCACTTCCTCCAGATGTGATGGAGGGCCCCCCAGCTATGTTTGCCCCTGGATACCCCCATACCCCTCACCATCTCTCCTTTTCGTCCAGGGAGTCCAGGCCGCCCATGGATACCTGCTTCCCCCTAAAGGTGAAAGAAGACCCAAAAACCAATGAAGGAGGAGAGGCTAATTCAGTCATCTGACAAAGCAGTGCCCTAGTCTGCCTCCCCCACCCCATGAAAGCCAGCCAGCTTCCTAACCTCACCCAGTCCCTTCCCCAGGATGTTCTTACCTTGTCCCCCTTCTCCCCATCTTGGCCACAGGCCCCTTTCAGGCCCCGATCTCCCTGCAGGACAGATGCTGATGAGGTCCCAATTCTGATCCCCTCATCACCAGTTCCATCTCCCACCACCTCAACTCTGACCCACTAAGTCATATCCTTTTTGAGCTAAAATGGACCCTAGAGCCCCATCTAGTTCAACTCCCCTCTGTCCCCCACCCCTCCCTCCAGCTTATTTGTCAGGGCAAGAAACTGAGGTCAAGGAAAGGAAGTTACTAACCTGTAGCCACAAAGCAGACTAAAGTAGAACCAGGGGGCAGGTCTCCTAATCCTGGAACCAGGACTCTGTGCTGTACCACATCAACTCCTTCCCATCACCTTGACCCTCAAGCCTCACCCCAACCTCACATCCCCATCCTTCCTGGACACCTACCTTGGGACCACGGGGACCCATAAAGCCTGGTTCTCCCTTCCCACCATGGGCACCAGGAGCACCATCCTTCCCAGAGAGGCCCTGAGGAGAGGAGAGGAGGGTCTCAAAGAGCATCATGGAGCATGTACGTGGAAAGGGGCTGGGATCAAATGGAAAGTAGAGGGATTAAGAACAGGGAAGTGTCTTAGTGGGCAAAGGTCATAGTCAGCGTGAGCTATGGAAGGAGAAATCTTAGATGGGGGCTCAGAGGGAAGGGTGTCTCACCGATGCCCCGGGGATCCCTGGGTCACCAGTCTCTCCCTGTGGGAAAAAGACAATCAGAGTGGGGTGGGGGGTAGGGAGTGTAGGATCCCAGGAGGCTTCTGGGAATCAACACTGAGTACACAGGAAGTCATGGCACCACCCACAGCTGGCACATGGAACCCATGAAGTTGGGAGCAATCAATGCCACACACACCACCATACACTAGGGATAACCCAGAGAGGACATTCACGTAATCCACACATAGACAGTTGTAGGACACACACATACATGCAGCTAACTGTAAAGGTGGATCCTGTGGAGACGTGATAAATGCATAAGACCGGCGGAACATATGCATGCAACCAACATGTGCCTTTGACCTATGTCCTCACCTTCTGCCCCATGGCACCTCGAATACCCTGGGAACCAGGAGAGCCTTTGTCTCCCAGTTCCCCCTTCACGCCCTGCAGAAATGGGGGTAGAGAGAGTGTCAGAATACCGTTATAGTTCTAGAGTCGAAAGAGGACCAAAAGCCCTCAAGGCCAACCCTCTCCCTCATCTTACAGATGAGGAAACTGAGGCATCAAGAGTGACTTGTCCAGGGTCGTTGAACTAGGAAGTATTTGAGCTAGAATCTGAACTCAGGTCTTCCTGAGTCCAGTTCAGTACCCTGTCCATTCCACCAAGATGCTTCTGGAGAACAGTACCATTCTGCCCCCTTTGCCCACCCCTGCCCAACTTTCTGGCCCAGCCACTATCCTTACCTTTTCCCCAGGAAGACCAATGTCCCCTCTGGTTCCTTTGTCACCATCTAAGCCTCTCAGGCCTCGGTCACCCTGAATTGGGAAAGGGAACGGAGAGTGATAGGAAAAAAAAATGTATTTTTTCATTTGAGAAATGTTATTTTTCCTCAGAAAACTCTCCAGGTTCAATCCCAACAAACATCACGAAGTCCTTCCTTCTTGATCCAGGACGAACAGTGAAGATGACATAGATTGGAACATTTTGCTGCCCAACTTCTTCTTTCCTCTGATTCTCCATCAGGAATTGGCCAGACCCTACCTCTCCCCCTCTCAGGAGTCTAACCCCTACTTAGGGAACCCCGGTATCTGGGGACCATGGCAGGGTAGGGAGAGGGGAGGCATCTCCCAGGAAGCATGCCACTAAGAGAAAGCTCCTCCCATCTCCTCCTTCTAGCTGCTCCAAGCCTCTGGCACCCCATTTCTCCCTTTCCCAACTCACTGTCTCTCCTTTGGGGCCTCGAGGCCCAGGAGGCCCCTCGATCACAGCTGTATCACCCTAAAAGGGAAGGAGAGGGAAAAATAGTGCTGTGAGTCCCTTCCATCTGTCCTCCTTCTTCTGTCCTCCCGTCCTCCCTTCCCCATCTTACCTTGTCACCCTTCAGTCCAGGGACTCCTGCATCACCCTGCCAGAGGAAGAGAAGGAAAAAGGGATAGGAGAGGGGGAGAAAGGTGTTTCCTCAGTCTAGTACTATTGAGTTTCATTGAGTTTCAGCATTGGAAGCTGGATAAAAGCTTAGAGATCACCTAACCTGGTCCTTCATTTTTCAGATAAGGAAACTGAGACCCAGAAAGGGCAAGAAATCTCCCCGAGATCACAGAAGTCTGGGAGGGGAGGATGGGTTGGAGATCTCTCTCCCTTAGCACCCCCACTCTCAGACACCTCCCCTCTTCACGGTCTCTACACCCCAACCCTCACACATAGCCGCTCCTGCACAAATACACATACATATACGCATATACACATGTGCATGCATTCATTCATGGCTATGTTCCCACACTCCTTGGGGCCTGGCCCATCCTATCCACACATACTCACCTTGTCTCCTCGTTCCCCCCGATTCCCGGGAGGGCCCTATGGGAGGGGGAAAGGGAGAAGAATTAATGAAGCCATCTGGGGGATAATTCCTGGGGAAGAAGGGTGGGAGAGGCAGGGAAGGCATTAAGGGTGGAGATACCCAGCCTGGGCTCTCTTGGAGACATGGGAGAATCTCTTGGTCCTGACATCCCAGGGATAACACTATGTGTGAAGTCCTGGGTTTGGCCAGAGGAGCCCATTGGTGGCACTGCCCTAGACCCTGACTTCACGATGCTTAGGATCTAACAAGAGAGAGGACATGTACAGAAATAACCAATGCCAGCAAGAGAGGCCAGGACAAGAGAGAGGCTCCAACAAAAGGCTGAGAATGTGGAAGAGCAGAAATCCCTTCGATGGGCTAGGGTGCTGGGTTCAGGTTCAGTCACCCACCCAAACATGCTTATGTCTAAAACTGTGTATTATCTCTCTGTTAATCAGTGAGCTCTAGGAGGGCAGGGACTATGTCTGAGCAAATTTTTACCTCCCCCAGCACCTAGGGATGGGTTCTGCATACAGTAGGTGCCTAATAAATCCTGAATGAATGAAACATGCACTAGGATTGACACCACAGCAGGATGCTCCAACACTTACTGCAGGGCCTCTGTCTCCCTCCAGTCCAGGACGGCCATTTTCACCCTAGAGAAAAAAATCAGGTTTCCCAGCAATCCAGAGGGGTCTCAGAGATAGGGCAGGAAAAGTTTGGGGAGTAAGGAACTGGGGTGAGGGTAAGGGTCCATGGGGTGACCTTCCCCACTTCCCAGGCTAGGAGCTGCCTGGTCACTGCTATAGAGACTCCCATACTTGAAGGCATACATACCCGGATGCCCGGATCCCCTCTCTCTCCTCGGGCTCCTGGCTGCCCCACTCCAGGATCTCCCTGATAAAGAGGCAGATGAGCTTGCTAGCTCTAGCCAGGGGGGTGAGGGGTGTAGGGAGGGCGGGGCCAGGGCCTCCTCCTCCTCCACACCTCTCTTCTCTACTTTCTCCAAGTCTCTCCCTCAGCCTCTCCTCCTACCTTGTCTCCTTTGGGTCCAAAGGCCCCAGGGGGTCCCTGTGAACAGACAGAGAACTGTAAAAAGGAGGGATTTGTGATGATGGAGGGTTAGCCCTCATTCTCTCTGTGGAAGGGGAATGTTCCTCAGTTGGGCAAGGTCAGGAGGGCCTGGGAGATGACATCCTTAGGAATGAACCCAGGAACATAGAAATACTCAGATGACTGGATGTGGGAGCATTCACACACACACGGACACTCAGGTACATCAATGCTAGAACTCACCACTGCCCCAGTGGGTCCTGAGAGCCCAGGAGGTCCTGGGGCCCCTTGTTTCCCAGGAGGCCCCATCAAACCCTGCAGGAGAGATGAGAGGATGAGGAAGCTATGTCCCATGTAGAAAAAATTAAGGTTAGGAGTGTAGGGTCCACAGTGAGACTCCCCCAATCAGAAATGTAGAGAGCCCTCTTCTAAGCCACCCCGCTCTCCCTAAGCTGGCTCTCCCTCCTTCAGCTGCCACTTCTCTCAGGATCCAAATCTCAGCATTATCTTTAGATATAGACCGAGGAGAAGAAGGAGTAAGGCACCAGAGATGGGATCCCTCTATCTTACTGCATTATCCATCACAAAGGCCCCCACCTGAGTTCAGGCTCTAGTCACTTTTCATCTGAATGATTTAATTTCAGACCTTGGCCTCCAAGGAAAGGTCCTTAGAGATCAATTCCTTATTTTATGAATGAAGAAACAGACCCAGAGATAGAAGGAGACTTGCCCAAGGCCATGCAAGCAGTAAATAGCAGAGACAGTGGCAGAGTAGAAAGGGGGCAGGCTTTGGAGTCCAAGGACCTGGGTCCAGATCTTGTCTCTGATACTGACTACCTGTGTGAGCTTAGGTTCACTTAACCTCTCTCTAAACATTGGGTTTTTTCATCAGCCAAATGACAGAGCTGACCCAGATATCTTCCAAATTGCCTTCCAGCTGTAAGACTATCCCATGATGGGATCTGCGGATGACCAGACCAATGCTCGTTCTGTTACACCAGCTCTCCTCCTCGGCTCAGTGCACATATCCGGCCCTGCTGCACTCCACACAAACTGTACCAACTGGCCTCTCTGCTCCTTGCACCCAGTGCTCCCTCTCCCTGCCTCCTCCAGGAATCCACGCCCCACACAAAGCCTCCCCGTGCTCGTGCCCTCCTTTCCTAATTTCACTTTAAGTTTATTTCATGGTTTTGGTGCAGAGGATAGAGGCCTGGGCCTAGAGGCAGGAAGACCTGAATTCAAATTGGGCCTCAGACACTTACTGGTGGTGTGGCCCTGGGTAAGTCATTTAACCTCTGCTTGCCTGTAAAGTGGGGGTAATGATAGTCCCGACTTCGCAGAGCTGTGGTGCATGGCGAATGAAATAATATTTGTAAAGTGGGAACAAATAAGCACCATACAAAGGCTACTTATCATTATTATTACGTAGAGACATCCTGTGGGCCCTGATAAAATGTAAGTTCCTTGAGGACAGGGATGATTTGGCTTTGTGGCCCCACATCCTCACAAACAGGAGTTTCACAAATGCTTGTTGAATGACGGAGCTGGAGCCAAAAGGGACCTCGGAGGCATCAAGCCCGAGCCCCTCATTTTACAGGAGAGGAAACTGAGGCCCAGAGAAGGTCAGTGATTGGTCCAAAGTCATGAAGAGACAAGAGAGAGCTGAGCTGGGTCTCGAGTCCTGCCCCCACGGCCCCTCTTGGCGACTCCCCAAGACCAGGCCTTCAAAGCATCTCTCTACAGCATAGCTCAGAGCCTGTCCCTCCTGGGCTAAGAAGCCAGCAGGGCTCCCACTGACTACAGGACAAGGTCCAAACTCCTTGGTTTAGATAAAGGCTATCCACACCCTGGCCCTGACAAACCCTTGGGCTGCCCCTGTCACCCCTTGCTCCCCAGCACCTAAGATGGGCACCAGTCAGGCCAGACTATACACAATCAGCCACTGACCCCCACACACATATACACACATTCTTAAACAATATGCTCACACACCTACACTCACACAGTCTCACACACACACACAGACACACTCTCACACAAACACACTCACTCTGACAATGACTCGTCATCTTACATTCACACACAGACACACTCACACACTCTTCCACAGACATATACTCACCTACACACAGACACACATTCACATACACACACAGACACACACTCACATATACCTACTCAGACACTCACAAGCAGACTTTCATACATGTGACACACAGACAATACTGTAAAACACAGACATACAGACACGGACAAATACAAATGCACTCCCATACACATACACATAAACACACACAGATATATACACGGACACACACACACACACACACACACACACACACACAGCTGATCCCTTCCTTCTCTTACGTTGTTTTATACTTACAATTACCTTGACATACAGGTATCACAAAATTATTTAACAGCTCAGGGCCTGCTGGTCGACAAGGCTGCTCTAAAGGAATCTTTGACACCGTCTTTCACTTTCCAACCCCTCCTCCTTAGGAAGCCTTAGCTGACCACTCCAGCCCAAAGGAGAGAAGTCCCTGAGGTCACTCAAGCTGCTGGAGAAGCCACACTGGTCCACTCTCCCCTGGGACTGAGCATTTACACTGAGCCTTGCATCCGGGGCCCTTCCGTTTCCCAGACTGTGTGCTCCCGGAGTCAGGCCCCAGACTGGCCCGCTTCTCCCAGCTGAGTCTCTCTTGGTCAGTAAACTCTAAAGTAGTGCCTGTCTCTGCCTCTCTTCAGACTCTCCAGGAAGAAGAGGCTCAATACAGATGTGCTGACTGTGTGACTGGCTGTGAGGGGTCATTTGACCCCCTGGGAAGCCTCTCCTGTCCCACCCACCCCACGGTCCCTCTTACCCTCTCTCCAGTAAGGCCCAGCTGCCCAGGCTCTCCTCTGGGGCCTGCACTGCCAGGGAATCCCACCACGCCTGGTGTCCCTGGGGGTCCAGGAGGGCCTGGAGGGCCTGAGTCTCCCTAAAATAGAGATAGAGAAGCCCAGATCATAAGTCAGTGTCCCCTTCATCCATCCTCCCTCCCCTTGGTCCCTGTCTACCCCCAGATCACAGACCACAGGATTTAGAACTACAAGGGACCCAAGAGATACCAGGTCAGTCCTCTCTTTCTACCAGGGAGGAAACTCAATCCCAAGCAGGAGATGGGACTTGCCCAAATCGCAGAGCTCACTGCTTCTTCTCCACCCCCTGCTCCCACCCCACCCTGCTATTTTTCAGCCTCTTATGCCCCATTTCTCCTGCCCCCAAACCCCCAAAACTGCCAGTCTGAGCTGGGGCAGAGGGCACTCTCACCTTCAGGCCTGGGGGCCCATCTGATCCAGGGGGGCCCTGGATCCCAATCCCCATGGAGCCCTGAAGGGAAAAGGGGGAGTTAACTCAGGGGCCTTGGGGAATCTCAGCGCACCCCAACACCACCCCAGCAAAGACCATAGTAAGTGTTAGGGGAGCCTAGAGTCCCAGGGAGGGTCACAGATTGAGAGGGGGAGCAAAGAAGGAAGCCCAGCTGGAAAGGTGGAATTGGGAGGAAAGTGTACGTGGGTCTTGGAGTGGAAGGCATGCACGCTCACCTTTTCACCTCTGAGTCCTGGTGCCCCTTTCTGGCCCTGAGAAAGAGAAACATGAGCTGGAGAGCTCCAGCATGTGACCTTGGGCATGTGTGCTCAGATATGGGGACACAGGCATGTATGTGCTCAGACATGAAAGCAGACACAAAGGTGCATATGCAATATATTATACGTACATTATAATGTACATGTACATATTACATAAATATGCATATGCCCCCCACATCCAAGTGGCCATTTCTTTTCATACACCTGAGCTAGTACAAGTGTGTACATTCATCCATGTCCTTAGATGTGCTCTCCCCTCACTGCCCCCCACCTCAACTTACATCCTCTCCAGGATCTCCAGGTTCCCCAGGCTGTCCAGCTTCACCCTGCACAGAGAAAGGAGAGGATATGGGGACCTCAGACCAAACACGGGCTTCCCTTCTTCTCCAGAGCTAGGCACGCTGCCCTCCTTTTCCCTCCCACATTGGACTAGTGGACTCAGATATTGGGGGCCAGTGCTCACCTTTTCTCCTCGGGGCCCAGGAAGTCCTCTGTCTCCTTTGGATCCCTGCAGAGACAGGATCAGGGAATGGGGGTCAATGGGATAGCTCAAGGGTAAGTCACTGACTAGGGGATGAGGAAGGTCACCATGGCTACTCTGGGGTGGACATGGAGGCCACAGACCACCATCCTTGGGGATTCACAGGGGTCAGTACAGATACTCTGGGGGAATCACCAATCAGGAGTCATGGGTTCATTCTAGGGGTGATCACAAGGGTTATGATGGTTATCCTAGGGGGTTATAGAGGTCACTGATTAAAAATTATGGAAACCCCAGGTATTGAAGGGAAGTACTCACAGGTTCTCCCACTAGGTCCCCAGCAAGGCCTCCAGGAGCTCCCTGAGAACCAAAAAAATGGAATCAGGGATGGGGAAGGGGCAGCCCCAGGGAGGGATCTTCTCCACCCTTCAGCACTCACCCAGGCTCTTCACCTGGCCCAGGTCTTTGCCCCATTCCCTCCCCCGGGGGCTTGGTCCTGGCTCACTCACCTTCTCGCCCTTCATACCAGGAGGTCCGATCACAGCCTGGGAGGGGAAACACAATGACTGAGTGCTTCCCCTGGGAGGAGCTGTCACCTCTTCATCTGCACCGCCATCCCCTCATTGGGGGTGGGGGGCGACAAGGAGGGGACTAATTTTTCCTTCTCGGTTTCCTGTAGGATGGGGGCCCTCCTGGAGAACAAAGCTAAAGGCGTATCCTCAGGGCTGTGATCATGGGATTTAGAGGAGGAAGGGGGCGTCGCCTAATCCCCACCTTTACACAGATGGGGAAACTAAGGCCGAGAGAGTGTCCGGTAAATTGAAGAACCCAGATTTGGGCCCCCCTCCCCCAACGCCAGATCTGAGTCTCTCCGAACACAGTTTACAACACGCTTCACACACGTGCTTTTCTCATTTGATCCTCACAACAACTCGGGAGATTTTTGCTCACGCTCATTTTACAGAGGAAGAAGTTGAGGTCGGGAGAGATTACTGACTTGCCCAAGGTGACAAGGCTAGTTACGGTCGGAGCTGCAGCTTGAAGCTGGATTTTCTGACTCCTGATTCTGGGACTTGGAGCCTCTGGATGGTCTGGGCTTAGAGCAATGGCTGGGTGGAGGGACTGCAGGGGGAGGGCTGAGGGGCAAAGAGCTGAGGACACATTGTCTAGTTACCTGTCCTGGGAGTCCTGCAGCTCCGGGCTCCCCCTTGGGTCCGACAGGGCCAGGCAGACCAGGTGGCCCCTGCCCCAGAAGAACATTAGAGAGGCTGACCTCTGCCCACCCTCTCATCCCTTCCCTTCCTTTATTAACCCTCTGACTCCTTTCCACCCATCCCTGACCTACCCCAGCTCTCTCAGTCCTTCCCTGTCACCCCTCTTCCTTCTCTCTATGATGCCACCTTCTGAATCTGCATACTTACAGGGACACCAGGAGCTCCCCTTTCTCCATCTTTGCCATCCCGGCCTGTCACTCCAGGCTTTCCTGTCTCCCCCTAAGAGAAAGATGTCACAAATCACCATCTGTCACCCTCTTTCCCTATCCTTCCTTTTCTAACTAATATCCCCATTCCAAAAAATATAAAATAAAATTTAAAAAATATATAATATCCCCAGAGATTCCTTGCCCAAAGACTCACCACTTGACCTGGTAAACCCGGTGCCCCCTGTGGGCCCTAGGGGGTTGGAGAGAGGAATGTATCAAACATGATGGGAAGGAGGAAAGGAGGCCATAGAACAGGACAAGGATTGAAAAGGAGAAACACTCCAGAGGTAGGGCTGGGGGTTAGACAGAGCCTGGGAAGCTGGTACAGAGACCTAGGGTGTCCCCCCAACCCAAGGCAGACATAGCCACTCACCACAAGGCCAGAGGAACCTGGGGGGCCAGGCAGACCCACAGCTCCCGGGGGGCCAGGCAGGCCCTATGTGAAGACACAGATGGACAAAGAAACTGAGATCAAAGTTTCTCAGAGGGAATAACCTCCCCGATCCCCTATTAATCCCAGGCAGAGTCTGAGTATCTAGTGGGAGATCCCACCTTGGAACCTCATCAGGACATAAAAGATCAGGAAAAACAGTAACAGCAGCCCCCTACCCATGATTCCCCTGCACTGACCCTAGGTGACCAATCCCAATGACCCCCCTAAAGGAAGGAGTTACTCACCCGCCCAGGTGGTCCAGGCTCACCAGGCTCCCCCTGAAAACAATCCAAGTAATCCCATGAAATTGTAAACCCAACCTGGGGCTCCCACAGATCAGATCGTTCCTCTCCAAAGTCCCCTTTGCCCCAAAGGGGTCCGTCTCTACATCCCTCCAGCTGTCATCGGTCTAATGTTTTCTTTGCCTAAGCTAGTACACAGTGTGCTCCCCACTGCTCCCACCCGATTCCTTTCCATTCCCTCTGGGGGGGTGCTCTGCCCCAGGACAGGACCCTGACCTCCCCCATAGGGTCCCCTAGGCCAGATGACCAAGCCACACACAGTACCCCAAAACACCTTTCACTGACCTTCGAGCCCGATGGACCCTGGGGTCCTGCAGGGCCAGCAAGTCCCTGGGGAGAAGGTTCAAAGTAGAATCAGAGGGCCAAAGTTTAAGATTAATCAAACCAGGGGACTGTCCCAGCACAAGCTCAGCATAAGAGACCAGGCCTGACTCCAAACGCAGGTCTCTTAGCCCCATTCCATCACTTTGCTTCTCAGGATCTCTGGCTCAGCATGGCCCTCACTTCCCCCATGAAAATCTCAGGTTCCCTCCTATATCATCTCAGGGCATCCAGCCCCTCCAGAAGCACTGGTCAGGCAACCTCAGTTGGCCTCCTTATGGCCACTGGGGCCAGGTGGGCTTGGAGCTAACTCAGACCTGTGACATTGTTACCACATTACCTGGGCACAGCCCTCCCTCCCCCAGGGCCCAACAACAGCCTTTGTGACCCAGAGCCCCTGTTCTTATTGACTCTTCTGCCCTCCAAGGGGAGAAGGAGAGATAAGTGGTGATATCTAGAAGCAGGATACCTACTAGGTATTTGAGAGCCATAGCCCTGGACTGGGGCTGTAGGTGGATCACCAACACCACCCCCCTTCACTCAGTGGAGTATGCCACAAGCTCCATCCCTGCAGCCCTAACCTGACAGTTCTGCCAGTTTCTAGGCAGCCCCCATTACCACCACAGACCTTCTATTCTCCTCCCTCCCCATTTCTCATAAAGAGGGAGAAAAATAACCAAAATATCTCCCATGGCATTGCCCCAGGGGCACTACACCCCTTCACTCACAGGAGCACCATTTGGTCCTGGGTCCCCGTGGTTGCCCTGAAGAGAAGGAAGAAATCTGATGAGAAAGGCCTAGTACCAATATCCCCACAGCCTCCTCACCCAAAGTCCTGCCTGAACTAAACAGAGGGAGAAACTGAGGTATCCTGGTTTACAAGACCAGGAAGACCTTGGAAGGAAAGGAGGAACCCAAGAAGGAGGGTGGGGACACAGTCAAGAGAAACAGAGATGTCAAGGATGTTTCTAAGTACTAGGAACAGAGGGGGAGGTGTGGAAGTGGGGAACAAGGGGGTTCCTGGGGAAGCAGGAACAGAAAGGATCCCAGGGAACATGGGGGAGCAATTGGGTCACCAGGGGAGTCCCCTAGAGGTGGGAGGGGATCTCTGGAAAGTAAAGGTTGTGGGGGTTACTCACTGCTGGACCTGGGGCTCCTCTTGCACCCTGAGGACCCTGGATGGAGAATAGATGAGATGGGGATTTCTTCTACAAGTCTGTAAAGGTTGGGGGACACTGACCTATGACCCTTCAGTGGAAGTCAACCATGACCATAGCCAGGGATCTTTGGAATTGTGAAAAAGATCGGGAGAGCTAATGCTGAGGGGGGAAACAGCCCCAAGACCTTGCAGTAAGACTTCCCAGATGGATAGTGGATACAGCACTGGACGTAGGGTCAAGAAAAACTGAGTCAAATTCTATCTATGACACTTACTAGTCTTGAGACCTTGAAACACTTAAACTCTCTGGGCCTCAGTTTCTACAGTTGATGACCCCATGATTTATAATCAAACGATATAATTATAATCCTCCCTTGGCCACTCTCTTCCATCCCTCTCTCGCCTGTACCCCAATTGACTAACAATGAAGGAAAACCAGGGACCAGACATTCCAAAGGCTGAGTACTACTGCACCTGGAAGGTATGCTGAATAACTACCCCTAGACCCAAAGCTTGGATCCAAAGCCTGATGTTGGGAGGGGGCCTAGAACTTGGCAAGGGAACAGAATTATTGACTCATTCCACCCTGGAGATGTCATAGGGCATTACACTAGAACTGTGACCTAGCCCCCCTCCTTTTCACCAGGTCCCCACTCACCGGCTTTCCTTCTGGCCCTGATGGTCCCCGTTCTCCAGAAGGACCCTGGAGAGAACAATATTAACCTGAAGAGCCTAGGGAGAGATCCTTCCCTCCCCCAACCTCCAACCTCCACGGCATGGCTCCTGGATAGGTCTAGGGTATCCTAAGAATGGATACTGCTATCTCCACCTCCAGAATTGCCTCCCCAGGGACCAAGCTATGGTTAGTCCCTGGCTAACAAGGTCTCTGTTCATGCAGTTCCATGTGCATTGCAGTCCGTGTGGCCCCTACACACACACACACACACACACACACACACACACACACACACACACACACACACACAATACTAGATACACAAAATTGTTCCACCCACATAGTACATACACACACACACATTAGCTTACATACATGCAGTTCCTCCACATGGCCTTATGCACATTGGAATATACATCCACAGTCCTATGTACACATACAATTCCTGTGTGTCTCCACATACCCAGGGCTGAGGTCCTACATTATGTCAATTTACTCACAAAGTTTCCCACATGAAGTTCCATGCACATCCACACTCCTTCCCATGGCCCACAGACACACAGTCCTGCTGTCCTTGTGGGTCTGCCCATGAACGCCAATGCAAGAGCCTTTACACATTCCCTACCCAGCCACCCCCATTCAGGCCAGTGCCCAAGGAAGCCAGCTGATGCTCACCGGGCTGCCATCTCGGCCCTTCTCTCCCACGTCTCCACGGTCACCCTTGGCTCCATTTTCTCCCTGCATTTCAGATGTCAGTCACTAAACCTTGAAGGCCTTAGCCCCAGGCCAGGGTGCAGCCCCTCACCCTTAAAGGAGGAGTCCAAGGGCATTTATTAATTCACACTTGATCCATAATTAACACTGATGAGCCCTGTGATGACCAGGAAGGCTGGATCTTTTCTTGGGAAGGGGAGGGATCACAGGCCTGGGAATGGCAGGTTTCTAAGTCTCTCAAAAAGAAAACAAACCATCTTCTCACCAGTACCCCCAAGGAATCCGAGAAGCTACCTTGGGGTCAGGACAAAGGAGCCCCCTGAGCTGCTGAAAGGACCCCAGGGGCAGCTCTCACCTTGTCTCCTTTGGGGCCTCTATCTCCATCTTGACCTGGCTCACCCTAACAGGGGAGAAGTCTATGTATCAGCCATCTGGATAGCCCGGCACCCACCCTCTTCCATCTTTTTTCAGCCCTTATCAAAGTCCTACCCATTCACCCCCAGGACAAGGAGGGGTGAAGAGAAAGAGGAGGAAAAAGAGGAAGAAGAGGAAGAGGAAGGAAAAAAGACCTCATTTCAATTGTACCATAAAGTGCAGAAGGAGACATTTTTGAACATGGCCCTGTGTGGATTTGCTCATTTGCTGAAAGAATTTCCTCCTCTGTTTTTAAGGGAGTACGGTTGCAATACTGATGCCAAAGAGGGCTATTTTTAAATGCATAAAAGAGAGCAGAAGGAAGCACAGAAAAAACAAAACCATATTGGAAGCTACATGCCGACTTTACTATATGCTTCTTGTAAAAAGAAAGCAGGATCTAATTGAGATTTGTGGTTTCATATGCAATCCTCTTTTAATGTTCTCGTGTGAGAATGCTCATATTAGGGAATGTTTAAGTTTAGAAGAGTAAAATAACACAAATATCAGTTTAACCATAAGTTTTAAAAGAGTTTTCCCCACAACAATTTCATGCACAAGTGTTCTCCCCATTTTACAGAGGAGGAAAACAGATTGAGAGAGAGAAAATGCCCCCAGTAAATAGAAGGTCTGAAATTTGAACCAAGGTCTCCTGAGTGTTCTCTCCTCTACACCATACTGGGGGAGGGGGCTGGGTTTTGTGGGAAGGAAGGGAAGGGGAGGAGAAGGAAGGGGAGAGGAGGGGAGGAGAGGGGAGAAAAGGGGAGGGGAGGGGAGGGGAGAGAAGGCAGCTCAGGCCCCAGGTTTTCTATGTCCCTTATGAACAACAGTTTAGGAAAGGCAACAGTGAAACTGTGGAGGGGCATGAGGGACTCAGGACAGGAGCTGATCACACCACACCTGCCCAGACTGACCTTAGCTCCCCTGAGCCCTGGGACACCCGGCTCTCCAGGGACTCCAGGAATTGTTCCATCCACATCAACCTAGAAAATGAGGAAACCAGGTGGTGAGATCTAAGTAAGAAACGCAGTGAGAGGTAGGTAGAATTTTTAATGAACAGAATGGGTAATATCATCATGCCCCTAAGTAAAGGCTAATTAATGTCTAAAGGTTAATTAACAGATGACTTTTCTATCTGCTGTATGGTAGAGTCTAAGAGCACCAGGCTGGGGCACCCTGATCAGAAAGCCATGGATCACCCAGTCATGTTGGTGACGAGCAGGGACAGTGCCCCCAGACATGGACCAGCAGGAACATTCTGTCCTAGGCCACTGAAAATAAGCATCCCAGTAAGACACTAGGAATAGGACTGGGAGCTGGCAGGGACCATGATTCTCACCTGGTCTAACACCCACATTTTACAGATAAGTCCTAGGTCCTATTGGTGCTACATAGGAGATCCAGGAACAGAACTCAGGTTCTGTGACCCCCTCCATCCTAGGGGTCAAGGGAAAAGTCTAGAGGTCTTTCTCCTTAATGGAGCCCTCTAAGGGCAGGGGGGATTGATGGCTCAGAAGGACTGTGAGGATATCGGAGGACATCTGGGGGAGCCTCACCTTTGGCCCAGGGGGTCCAGGAGGACCTTGTAACCCATCTCTGCCCTGTAAATGAGATGAAAAGAGTCAGTTCTCTACCCCTCCCTGCAGGAGCTCCTGGGAGGAAGACATGGGTTCTAAAGATGCTTCACCCTACCCACCTGTTCACCACGCTCCCCTTTCTCTCCACGCTCACCCTGAAAAAGCAAATAATATTGTGGGGATCATGTCAAGCATTAACCCTTCCCTTCCCATCCTTTCTGCTCAATTCTCATTCCTCATTCCTCCTCTCCACAGCACCCAGGTAATCATGTTTGCCCCCTCTCTCCCCATCATGGTTCCCTCATTCATCCTCCTCATTTCCCCCTTCCATATGTACATCCTTAACCACTCAAAGCAATACTGGGATGGGGCTGTGACGGGGATCAACCCCTCCCCATCCCAACCCTCCCTCCTCCCCTGTTCTAGCTTTCTCCCTACTCCCCAGTAGTGACACCATTCTCATTACCTTCCCTTTCCTCATGCCTCATACTCACCCTTTCCCCTGGCCGTCCAGCCTCGCCTAGCTCTCCTGCTCGGCCTGGGAGCCCAGGGATACCAGGTTTGCCCGGCTCCCCAGGCTGACCAGGGGGACCAGGGGGGCCCCTCTCCATAAGGCCATGTCCTGGAGGTCCCGGGGGACCTGTGTCTCCTCTGTCCCCCTTTGGGCCTCGCTCTCCAGTCAAGCCAACAGGCCCCTAACAAAGGAGGATGACTCCATGAGGCTCCAAGGTACCCCTGACCCCAGAATCCCTTGTAAGAAGGTCTAACAAAACTAACTCCCCAGTGGCTGTGGCTGCACTAGCCACACTCCTGGGAGGGTTTAAATCCTTGGCCCCTTGTGATAGTGGACCATTGATTTAAGCACTAGAAAGGACCTTGGAAATCAAAGTCCAATTCTCTCCTTTTACAGATGAGGAAAGAGAGGCCCAGAAAAATCATTTACTCAAGGTCACACAGAATTGGAATTCAAACTTAAGACTTCTAACTCTAAATTCAATGTCTTTGGGACAGCTAGGTAGCACAGTGGATAGAGCACTGGGCCTGGAGTCAGGAGGACCTGAGTTCAAATTCAGCCTCAGACACTTACTTACTTGCCTTAGGCAAGTCACTTAACCCTGATTGCCTCCCCACCCAAAAAAAAAAAATTCAAATCAATGCCCTTACTGCTATACCACATTGCCTACTCCCCATCATCATCATCCCCAACTCCCACTTGCCTCCTTGCCCGTTGGCCCACGCTCTCCAGGTTCCCCTTTGTAGCCCCGGAATCGGTCTGAGATGCCAAGGAAGCCCTCTGAGCTATCTTTCACAATTTGTCGAAGTGTAGACACCTTGGAAGGGGGTGAAGGGAATTGGAGAAGATCTGAGAGCACTCGGGAATTAAATGGGAAGTGTGGAACTGTCACATCCCCCCAGGTCTGTCACCAGGGGCCCTGAGTATTTACTGCTCCCATATCCTCTCTCCTCCCACCAGAGCATTGCCCTGCCCTGCCCTGCAAGGAAACAATCCTCTTATCTCTCCTGTTCCTGGGATATCCAGTGCCTACCACCCCCTAAAGTACCCGTCCTCTGCCTGTGGGCACTCACCCCTGTCCGTGGTCCCTCCTGTGGATGTCTGCTGCCCTGACTATCCCATGGGTACTCACTTTCCCTGCACAATTTCCACCCCTGCAACATCTTACCTTGAGGCCAAGGGACTCCAGGGATTGTTCTATGTTCTGAGGGGACACAGAAGATAAGGGGTTATGATTCCTTGGGCTCCTTGCTCTATCCATCACCCCCATATGCATCTGCCATTTTCCCTGCTAGTGTCTCACTTACTGTCACAGATCCTGAGTCCCCTTTCAAGCCACGCTCACCAGGGAGTCCCTAAGAAAGGGGGAAAAGAAGGTAAACAAAAATAAAAAAAGAAAACAGGGTAGGCAATGGTCCTCCTAGGTTCCCTCTTTTCTCAACTCCCCCCCCATCCTGCTCCACACAAAAGGAAGGAGGGAGCATCCCAGCAGTGCTGGCTGTTGTAAGTACTGCCCTGGCATGACTGGTCCAAGAAAGGAGCCATTAACACACCCAAGCCTAGACCTCCAGAGACCAGGACACTGTGGGCAGTCCCTTCCTTTACCATCTCTTAGTCACAGCAAATCTCCCCCTCCCACTTTCCTATGAAGCCAAGAGGAAACACAAAGAAGTCCACAAGGGCCTCAGGAGGAAGATAATTGTGTATATGTGGAGGCCCATGTATGGCAGGCTGTGTAAGCAAGCATTGTGGGCCACGTGGGCAGGCGTAGTGCTTTCGGGGACCACATGGGGTGCTGGGACTGTGTGCACACACATGTGCTCATGCATGCACATGCGCATCTCTGGATGATGGGGGAATGTGTGGATATGCTCATCACGTTTTATCTGTGTGGGTTCAGGGCTTCTCGTTGGAGGCAGGAGAACTTATGGAAGTCCATGAGAAAGGCTGAGGCCAGTCCATCTGGTGGGAAGGAAGCCCTGAAGAGGGGAGGGACAGCTGGGCTGGGGGAAAGGAAGGAGGAATTTTACCTGTTCACCTCTGGCTCCTGCTTCCCCTCGGTCACCCTGAGAATAAAGTTGGGACAGGGAAGAGGGATGTTATTTCAACCAACAGAGAGCTATGGGAGTAGGGGGAAGGGGGAAATGGAGGAAGGGAAGGAGGGTAGAAGGGAGGGAAGGAAGGAAAAGGGTCAGTCTGCAAAGAACCTCTCCCTCTCAGGTGATACATTCTCTTTCTCACCTTCCCAAGAAAACTTACCTTGGGCCCTGGACTCCCAGCAACACCTGGAAAACCCTAAGACACATGGAGAAAGTGAATCATAGAGGGTATGGTGGTCCCTGGGCTTGTTTTACACCCTTCCCCTCCTTCCCCCACCCCCACCAGACAAAGAGCTTCCAGGTGTCAGGAAGGAAGCCAGGATCCTAGATCTCTCCAAACTCAGATTCCCCCATGTGCTCCATCTTTTCCTCAATGCCTGGAATGTGCCCATATGTGGGCTGTGGATATAGACAAGGTACCTGGCCAGGGGGGCCAACTGGGCCAGGGAGTCCAGGGGGACCCTGTAGTCCTGGGCTTCCTACATCCCCACGATCACCTTTGGAACCATCGCGACCCTGGAGAGAACAAAGCACACATCACCAACAGCCCCCTCTATCCTCAGGGTCTCCCACCTCATACCCACATGCCCTCCCCTGACCCAAGGAATGATGGAGCCCGAAAGACCCTACTCAAGGGATTCTGAGAGTTCTAGCAAAGAGGCAAAAGTGGCCTCGGGGGAAGGGGCAGTCAAGGAGTCATGCACTGAGAGATTGGTGGGGAGAAGGGATCATGTACCCGCAGGAATCTCAAAGGAAGGGCAACTCACATCTCTTCCAGGGGCTCCAGCTTCACCCTTGTCACCCTAACAGAGACAGATACCTCAGACCAGTTTTCCCCAGGCCCAGATTCCATTGAGTGGATATGGGGATGGAGGGAAAGGGAATCATCAGGACTGGTTCCAGGTGCTGGGGGATGGGGGACTCTTTACCTTCCTCCCATCTTCTCCAGGGTCCCCAGGTTCTCCCTGTGTAGAGAAAGAAGGTACAACATCTGTCCTGAGTCCATAGCTCCCTACCCCCAGATCCCCGTAGTCACATTCTCATGTGACTCATGTGTAATGATTGAAGGTGAGTGCATGGGTCTATCTGACTGGACGTCTAGCATGGTTGTCAGTATGTGGTTTATGTATATGCGTGTGTGTGTACATATGTGTATATATATATACACATATATAAAATGTGGTTATATAATACATGTAAAATTGGTATAAGTATATGTATACTGTATGTATATATATACACATATGTGTGTGTGCATGTGTGTGTGTGTGTGTGTGTGTGTGTGTGTGTGTGTGTGTGTGTGTGTGTGTGTGTACTGACTATGGACTTAGGTGCAGGGCAGTCTCACCCAGTCTCCCAGTCTCACCCCACACTCACATTTTTTCCATTCAGCCCTGGTTTGCCATCATCCCCAGGCTTTCCCTGTCAGAGTGGAGTCAGAAAACATTGGAGAATAAGGTTAGGAGACCTTCAGGGACCAGGTTCAGAGTTACAATCCTTAATGCCTTCCCCACTACCCCAGGCTTAAAAATTCTAAGATCAGCCCAAGGTGGAGGGTGTGGGGGGTTGTGCAGGGAACGGAAGGACTCCAGTATCAGAGGAGACCGAAAGCTATGGATACTTACAGTCACCCCAGGAAGACCAGGCGGTCCCGGGGGTCCCTGTTCTCCTCTCAGGCCAGGGAGTCCCTGAAATAGTCCCTATTTGTTGATATGGGAGGAAGCCAGGTAGGGAACATCCCCTTCCCCAAAACCCCAAAGGGCATCCTCTCCCAAGGAGGGGACAGAGGCTTCCCCCAGAGGAGAGATGAGACACCTCCCCCCACCACACACACACACCCCATACCGAAGGGAGAGAGCCCCACAACTCCCCCGACCCAACAAACTTTCCTCTTCTCCCCCACCCCTGCTATCTTTTTCTCAGTTTGCCCCTCTCTGCTCCTTCTTCCCTCCTCTCCTAGGACCTCCTAAAGTGATCCGTGGGCCTATTGGGGGCAAAACCACAGACAGTATCCTGCCTTTCAGGCTAAACTCACATCTCTTCCAGGCTCCCCAGTTTTGCCACTGTCACCCTGGGGAGAGAAAGATGGAGGTCAGTGGTTTCCAGGGTCACCATGTGTGCCTGGTAGGCAAGGGATCCTTGCACCATGTGGCCAGAGTTCAGGTTCATGGTCACTATGTGGGTGTGGTGGTTGAGTGGGGGTATTTTTTATCAGAGGAATCCTCTATGTGAATGGGAAGAACCCTTGGAGATCAAAGCCTGAGTCTGGAATCTCTCTGAAATAGGGAAAAGTGACTTTGGGTCTCTGGGCCCTCTCAGACTCCACCCTGCCATTTACTCCATAAGATATGGCGAGAGCCAAAATAGAGCTCACTAACTGAAGGAGAGTGGGTCCAGAAGCCCAACCTCAGGACATCTGGGAGAGTGAGGCTAGGAGGCCGACTCCCCTTGGGAGGATGGGACAGAGGCCCAAAACAGACAGGACCCTAAGCTCATGTTCCCCTCCAACTCACCCTCAGGCCAGGGGGTCCGATTGCTCCTGGCTTCCCATCCAGGCCATTCCGACCATCAGACCCAGGGGCTCCCCGCTCACCCTGGGGAAGGAAAAGCATACTGTGGGACAACCCACCCCAAACAGTTGTCCCCGACCCTCCACTCAACAGTAGGTGGATGAGCAGGAGTGAGTACTCTCTCCCTCCACCCCAGCCCCGACCAGGCTGGTCCTTCCCAGCACAGTGAGGGGCAGGGCTCCCAGGCCTCACCTTCTCCCCAGCAGGGCCCCGGTCACCTGAGTCTCCCTGAACAGAGCAAGCACAAGGGACTGGTCAGAAGGCATGGAAGTGGAGGAGGGGGCAAGGGAAGGAGGAATGATGGGGATGAGGGAGATGCACTCACCCGGGATCCTGGGGGACCTCGCAAACCTTCAGCCCCCTGTGAAAAGTAAGGGCAGAGGCTTATTCAAGAGGCCAGCTCCCCAAACCTTACTTCCTCTGGGAAATCTTCCCTGATCACCCCCTCCCAGCCCTCCTTAACCCCACGACCACTGGACTGTGTGTCCTCTTTCTCTTACAATGTTCCCTGTCCTCGCTTTCAGCTCCCGGCTTTTTTGGTTTCCCAGCTCAAATCCCTCCTTGTACAGGAGACATTGTCCTCCCACGGCTAATGCCTTTCCTCTGAGACAACTCCTGTTCACCCTGAACATAGCTTCTGTGTGCACAGGCATTGACATGTTGTCTTCTCTGTTAGAGTTTAAGTTCCTTGAAGGCAGGAACCATGTTTTTGTATTACCTGTCTTTGGATTCCCAGCATTTATACAGTAAGCTCATAATAAATACTTCTTGACTGATTGGCCTCTCTGTGAGACCAGGAGATAGTCCAGGGAGCTTTCCAAGGATCCCCAGTATCCTCTCCCCACTGCCCTCCCCCCAGGAATCCTCCTGATACAGACCCTCTCCCCAGGAACTCCTGGAGGTCCAGCATCACCCTTTGGGCCCCGAGGCCCGTCCTCTCCGGGGTCACCAGGCTCCCCCTGGAGCAAGAGAAGCATTGGTGTGGGAGTGTTCCACCAGAGCCTATCAGCCCCATAACCAGCCAGGGAGCAGCAGCTGATGGAGGAAGGGGAAACTCCTCCTTGGTGTTTATGGGCACGGCCCTCCAGGCTCCTCCCCGGCCCCTGCACTCAACACACACACACACACACACACACACACACACACATTCTCACACCAGGCCCTGGTACCTTTATTCCTTTCTCTCCAACCCCTGGAATTCCAGTCCCTGGATCCACCTACGAGCAGACAAGGGGGCAGTAGGACACAAGGTGGGAAGGGCATGGGAAAGACCCAGGATACAGGGACATAGGAGGGGAAATAAAAGGTGTCATTGACATGGAAAGGATCTTGGGGGAATACAGGGAGATATGGGTCATGAAGTAGATGCCTGGGGGAAACCTAGGGAAGTACTGATGGGTCAAAGGGCATGTAGTTTATTCACTTTGAGAACAGGGTTGCAAACTGCTTTCCAGAAGAGCTAGACTAATTCACAGATCCACTAACAGATGGAAGAAAGAGAAAATAAATGTTTGCTCCCTGAAATTAACATTTTTGCTTATTTTAATTTGAAATTACAATTTTGCTAATTAAAATTTGCTAATTTTAATTAAAAAAAAAGGGAAGACATAAAGCAGGGCTGTGGAGGAAATACAAACTCCCAACTTACCAATCTCCCAGGGGGTCCTGGTGGCCCCTACGGAAGTAATCGATTGAGAACAGAGGGTTAGGGAGAGGGATTACCCCCAATAGCGTCCCAGGAATTCTTGAGGCCACTGCTTGGGTTCCTTTACCTCAACCTCCAGATATGGCCCCAACCCTGTCCTCATATTCCCCTTCATAAGCTCAAAGGATGAGAGCTCAGCACTCATAAGAGACCCTCATTCTCACTGCAATTCCCAGCACTCCAAATCCCAAATCCCATGTATGGAGAGAATCACTCACCGGTTCTCCACGTTCACCTTTGAAACCCATTGGTCCTGGACTGCCCTGGTTGTAAAGGTCAGAGGTCAAATGAGAGAGCAGAGGAGTGAGGAGGAAGTCATAGAGGAGAAAAGGGAAGAATTTTAGAAGACGGGGAACATGATGGGATGGAAAAGGAGAAGATGAAGGCTGTGGAGGGAGACTTACGTTTCGTCCATCCTCTCCAGGGTCACCTTGTTCTCCCTTCTCACCTGGTATACCCCGAGTGCCTGGGAGACCCTAGATTGATATAAAGAAACAGGGCTCAGAGACCCCCCCCCCCCCACCAAGACCCAAGGCCCAGAGACACATTCCAAGAGTGAAGCTCCCTCTCCCTCCTCCTCAGCCCCCAAGAGAATCCTGCCCTCCTTTTTAAGATCTCAGATTCTTGGAGAGACTTTCTAAGTTATCCCACATTTATACTCACTCTTGGCCTGGCATAATGGGGAAAACGTCAAAGTTGGGAGAAAGCCCTACTTACCCGAAGACCCCGGTCCCCAGGCTTTCCAGGCAGACCTGTCTCACCCTGGAAACAAAAACACAGGATTACAGAAACAGAAAGAGATAGAGAGAGATGTAGAAAGAAGCTGACCCAGCTAGAAAGAAATAGATAGATGATAGACAGACAGACAGACAGATAGATAGATAGATAAATACACAAGAAAGAGAAAACACAAAATTAACAGAAAGTCAGAGACCTGGAGAAACAGAGACCCAGGAGACAGCAGAGCGTGGAACCTATGCTTCTGTCTTTCAGAAGGGGTCTCAGACTTCTCGGAGATAGGACAGAGAGCCCCACCCTGACCCTGTACTTGCTTGGCTAGAGGCAGGGGAAAGGACAAAGTGACCTTGGGAAGGTTTTCCCCAGTCCTAAGACTGGCCTATTTTGAAACTATAGTTAGGCATTGAGAGGTCAGAGATCACCACTATGCTTGGGCAGGAGGAAGAGGTGGGGAGGGGGGGGGACATCTTACCACAGGACCCTCATTTCCCTTCTCTCCAGGTTCACCCTGTGGGAGAAGACAGTGAATGCTTCCTTGATCATGCTCCCCTTTCTCTGGGCCCTCCCTTTGCTGGTCCCATTGCTATGTATACTTTTCCAAGCAGCCCACCTCTTCCCCAACATTGCCAGTCTTCCAATTCCTATTCTTCTCCCAGGCTGCCCTCTCCCTCAGGCCACACAACCATGACCTCTCTCCTGTAATTCCCTCTTACATCTCTCCCTCGAGGGCCAATGGGTCCTGGGGCCCCTGCTCGCCCAGGCTCTCCTTTCTCTCCAGAAGCCCCGATATCACCCTAAGAGTAAAGCCAGAGTTAGGAGTCTGAAGCCTGAGAAGCTCAGACAGGTGGACACATACACACATAAGCACATCATGCTTTGCTCATAGTAGGCACTTAATAAATGCCTTCTGAAGAGCCACAGCCACAGACATAGGCAGGTATACTCACTTTGGGCCCAGCTCTGCCTGTGAGGCCAATGGCTCCCTGTGGGGGTGAGGAGAGACAAAGTTGGGATGGGAGCATTGGGGTCTCCTTTGGAATCCTCTTTTTCCCCTTGTGCCCATAGCTCCTCATCCACCCATTCACTTACTGGATCTCCAATGTCCCCTTTGGGACCAGGATCCCCAGGAATGCCGATTCCAGGTGGACCCTAAGGGGAAAAAGAGACAGGGAAGAAGGTGGGTTAGAGAAATCCATGTGACCCTTGACCTCATCTTCCAAATCCCTCTCCCCTCTACTCACTCTATCCCCTCTGGGTCCTGGAGCTCCCCTGGGTCCCTCTGGTCCAAGATTCCCCTGCAGATGATAGAGATGTTAGACCAGCTTTTACCCTCCAAGCTGTCTCTGTGCTGCAAGCACCCCCTGTCCCACAATTCCCTCATGGTCCCTAGACACTCCACAGAGCCCCCAGGATACCTTCCTGTGACCCTGAACTCCACCCTTGGGCTCCTTTTATTATTCTCATTGTTTCCAGCATCCTTTCTTTGATCTTCAGCCCCCCCCAATCCTCCTGACCCAGGGCCTTCTGGCACCTCCTCCAGGATGATAAAGAAATTGGACCCTCCAAAGCTCCCATTGTCCCCAGGCCCTCCCATACCTTCTCTCCTTTTACTCCAGCTCCTTCAAATCCCTGAAACCACACAGAAATAAGGATGTTGGGACCCTTCAGGATGCAGAGTCCCAAGGAATATTGAACTTCCGGGGAGTAGGGGGAGTGCAGGGAGGGCACATACTGCTCTTTAAGGGGTAGCTGGGTATGCCAAAGGAGGAGACTTGGGTCATGACCCTACCCTCTGAGTTCCCATCCCCAAGCCCCAGCACCCTTACTCACCAGGACCTCCCCAGGTTTGCCAGGCTCTCCAGGTTCTCCCTGAAATGGGGGAGAGAGAAAGGATGAAGATGGGAGTCCACCAGGGCATGGGTAAGGGAGGAGCCCAAGGCTTCCAACTGAGCCATATTCCTCAACATCCTAAAGATTCTGGTGGGAGTAGGGGACAGGGGGCAGCCTTGTGGGGCTTAGCCTGGCTTGAGTTCTGAGCTACCTTCTCTCCTCTTCGACCGGCTGGTCCTGGTGGTCCCTGTAAACGGACAGAGCAGCTCTTTTCAGGAAGAGGAAGGGGAAAGGGGGATACAGCTCCCATCTCTCATCTCCCTCTTCCCCTCCAGTCTCAACCATCCCCCTTCCCCCATCCCTTTCAGTCCCTGTTCACTCATTTCCCACTCTCACCTCTTGGCCTTCAGCCCCAGGTCTCCCTGACAAGCCAGGCTCCCCCTGTTGAGAGACATAGATCCTAAGGCGGGGTGACTTTCTCCTAGGACCCCCTCATCTTCCCCCTGGCCTCCACATTAGTCTACTCAGTGTGTTCTCTGGGCACATTCTAGATGCTCTTATCTCCTGTGAAGATCTCAGAAGGGGACATCTCCTGTGAAGATCTCAGAAGGGGACAGTCCCCTCCCTCTAAAGGGATACATTTGGAGGAAGAAGAAGCAGCCCCTTTGAAAGCCCTCTCTGAGACAATGATCTAGTCATGAGGTCTGGGGGAGGACTGTGAGACATGGTGAACATGGGGAGGGTGGGAGTGGTAAACATCCTCAAAGGTGGGATATTGAAAACAAGGAGAATCACAAAGGAGACACAGGGTGGAGTTCGGGGCAGCCAGAAAGTGTGCTGGGGAGCAAGAAGGCCATTAGGGAGGAAGACTCTGAAATACTGAGGGAGTTCTGAAGGTCCAAATTGGCTCTGACAACTCCATCATCTGGAGGGGAAGCTGGGGCCAGAGGGCTCCAGTGGACACAAGGGGATGGGGAAAGTAGAAGGGAAAGTGATTTGGAAGGGAAGACCTCTCCAACACCCTGCCCCCAGCACAAAGGCTACCTTATACAACCAACCAAGCTGAGAATCACAACATGCCTGAGCCAGAGGCATCTGGGAGCTGTCCACAACCCTCTCATTTGTGCCAGGAAAAAAGCATATGCCCAGAAAGAGGAAGGGGTTTGGAAGTTACAGGATTTGGCAGCAACAGAGACCTTAGAGATCTCAGTCTAACTCTCTCCTTTAAGAGGGGAGGGAAGTGACTTACTCAAGATACCTTGGGGTCCAGAATACCCTCCCTCCATCTCCCATCACCCCTCAAACATATATTGGGGACCTTTGATCCAAACTCAGTGCTCCTTCCATGAGATCCCACCACCTTTCTAGCTCACATAGCAGTCAGGGATAGAGCTGGGATTTGAACTCATGTCTCAAGATTCCCCATTCAGGAAGTTTTCCATTGTACCAGACAGGGACCTCCTCAGGCAGGAGATATTCCTTCAACAATTCCTGAAGCCCACCTGTAGGCTAGGTGTTTGGGGAATAGTTTACAAGCTCCAAGGGGGGGTGGGGAAGTGAAAAGGGGCACCAGAGCAGCAGGGGAGGGGATGGGGCAGTACAGAAGGGACCTACCTGCAGCCCTGGCGGACCTGGAAGGCCTCGATCACCCTGATGGCAGGAAAAATGATAGTCAATATCGCTCTCAAGTTTATAACACTTTCTAAGTAACAGCCCAGTGAGGTAGGGAGTGTCAGAATTGATTTCCCCAATTTAGAAGGCAGGAAACAGGCTCAAAGAAGTGAGAGTGACTTGCCCAAGGCCACACAGCCAGTAAAGGGAAGGGGAGGGATTCAGATTTCCCTAGGCTATGTCCTAGCTGGAGCAGGAGGAATCACACACCCAGAGAAGCTCCAGCCCCACCACCCACAGGGTCTCACTGATGCCTCTCACCATGTCCAGCCCCTGTCTCCCAGAACCATTCCCCCAACACAGCATATGTACTCACCTTCTCTCCAACCTCCCCTGAAGACCCTGGCTGGCCTGGGTCTCCCTGGAAGAGAGAATGGCTGAGATTATGGGTGAACGTATAGAGAAGCACCAGCCTCTAGACTCAGCCTCAGATCCTTGGCCCAGCCCTCATTCATCCTGGACCACCTCTCACCCCCAGTTCCATGACTAGTCTCCCCACAGGGGTACTGACAAATTAGGGGAGCTCAAATCCTGAAGTAAATCCAAGTGTCTGGACACCCCTCAACACTCACTTTGCTTCCAGGTTCTCCTGGTGGTCCTCGAGGACCCTAAAAGGAGCAAGGATTAGATTTAGTGGATCAAAGGTAGCTCAGACAGGGAAGGGAGGACATATATTCCTCCCCAACAGTCTGTGTCCCTGAGCTGACAAGATGGCAACCAAGGAAGCACTATCTCCATCCCCTCCTCCTCTCTCCTAGCCCTGACCAAGCACCATACCCCCAAATTTGGGATCTATCCTCCTCTCCCCCCTTCCACTCAAGGCCCCACTCACTCTGTCTCCAGGGTTTCCTGGTCGACCTGGGAGCCCTGGAAATCCATCTTCGCCTTCACCCTGAGGACCATAAGTGTATGTGTTGGGGGTGGGTATGAGAGACTCCCAGGAAGACACACAGAGGGTTGGTTGGGAAGAGTCCTTATTTCAGGTTAAATCAATGGATACACACACCCAAGAGTCAATGAAAAGGTCAAAGGGGAAAGTAAGTGAAGGTCAGACCCTTCGCCCCACTAGACTGTGAGTTCTATAAGGACAGGGGTCTTATCACAGCATCACCTTGGAAACCTCTGATCTAATCCCTTCACTTTATCAGATGAAAACTGAGATCCAGGGATGATAATTAACTCAGAGTTGTGCATCTGGTAAGTAACAAAACCAGGTCCTCTTCCTCCAGATCGTGGGTTCTTTTCATTTCCTCAAGCTCTCTCATCCCATAATGTCCTCCCCAAGCCTTGAGCACAGTGTTTGTCTACATGAAGTGCCTAATAAACGCTTATTGACTTGAACTGTGAAGCCTCCTACCAGGTAAAGTTCAGACTTCTCTGTTCAGCATTCAAGACTCTAGAATTTGTTGCTACCTACTTTTCCAGGCCTGCCCCACCAGCTTGGGCCTTTACTCACACCAGTCCCTATGCCTGCAAGGTCCCCCACCTCATGCTGAATTCCTGTCCATCCTTTGTAGCCCAATTCAAATGCCATCTTCTCCAGGAAGTCTACCCTAACTTGGTCATGGTGGTGAAGACCTATGCCTCCCTCCTTCCCCCACCTCTCTAATGAAATTTGCCATGTTCTAGGGCATTAAAATGATTTATGTTTGTGCCTTACCCACCTTTTAGACTGAGCTCCTTGTGGGTCCCTACCCTGTCTTTGCTAAAAATTGTTACCTCCCCTAGCACCTAGCACAAGGATCTTCAGACAGTAAGTACTTAATAAATGGTAGCTGAATTTTGATTTAAGGATCAGAGAGGGTTGGAGAGAGGAAAGTCACAGGGGACAAAACAGAGAAGGATTCGATGTCAGTAGAGAGCCTGCATCCAGGATTACCCTAAGGAACATTTACCCAGCTCCTTCTCTATTCTCTTACCTTGTCTCCTTTCTCCCCAGGGGGGCCACGGGGACCCACAGGACCTGGATTTCCTGGGAGGCCCTAGAAAGAGAAAGGTTATAATGCAGGTATCACAGAAAGAAAAGGGGGTCATACCCTGAAGTCCCCAAATCCATGAGGAAACAGCCCCCCAATAACTCAACTCAGGAAATATGGTTTTCAACACTTGCCCCCAGGAAAAGTCCTCATAACTCCTCTCCACAGCCTCCAACTCACCGGCAGCCCTGGGTCACCCCCTCCAGCACCTTCACGGACTACTCCAGGAAGACCCTGGGAAAAGAGAATCCTGTTAGGGTAAAGTGAAGGTGGAAGGCTCCCTAAAATCTCATCCCCTCGCCCACATGCCCTTTCATGTCCCCCTCTTCCCCATTCACTCACCGGCTCTCCTCGCTCACCCTTGTCACCCTGCAAAGCACATCATAAGTGACCACCAGAGAGCCCTCTCTTCCCAACCCCTCTTCACAAGTTCCAGGACCCCCTGCCCTCCACCTCCCCCAATGGAGACTAGGGTGGACTAGGGCACATGGGGCTAGAGAATTTCTAGGAAGAAACTTGCAGACAGGAAGGAGTTAGGAAAGGGGAATGTCCCAAGATGACAGGCACCTTTATCGATGCTCCTCGGGGCCCTGGCAGGCCTGGGGTCCCATCTGAGCCACGGGGGCCTGGAGGTCCCTATGGTATGGGGAGAGGAAGGAAGAGAAGAGGTATAGGGTTATCAGGAAATAGGACCACAGAATCACTCTTTCCTCTCCCTCCCCACCCTCTATCCATCACCCAACCTACCTGGACACCTGGCTCCCCTTTTCTTCCGGGCTGCCCTGCTCCTCCTCCTATAACAGAGCCAGGCCTCCCCTGTGGAACCAAGCAGTAAGGAGAGATCAGGGATGGTGTTCACTCCTACCCCAGGAGCCCCTATAATGGCACTCCATCCTTCCTCGAACTACTTACCGGCTCCCCCTTCTGTCCAGGCAGGCCTGGTTCCCCCTGCAGAGCAAAGAGAAATAGGGGGTCATGGGAAATAGATGGCTCCCCCAAATCAAAGGAGACAGATTCAGGGTAAAACTCCCTCCCCCTCTACCTCCTCCTCCTTCATGAAGCTTTCCTGAATTGACAATAACTAGGCCCTCCTTGGGGTCAGTTGTATCCTTTAAATCCCTCATCTCATTTAAAGGTGGGATATGGGTTTTGGGGGAGTAAATAAGGGATCAGGCAAGGGTCATAAGCTGAGGAGAGCCACAAGGGCATCACGAGGTTGAGGGAGTTAATGGTGGGGAGAGGTATGCTCCTTACCGCTTCTCCTCGAGGGCCCTGTCGGCCAGGAGAGCCCTATAAACAGAGACCCAAGATCAGTCTTCATGTTGTGTGAATGAGCATGAGTAACGGAATGAGCAGAGCAGGGGGGGCAAACCACGGTTTCTAGGAGACTCACCTCAAGGACACTGAATGTACTTCCTCCCCACCCACATCCCAGAGCTTTCTGACCCTTTGTGGACCCTACACAGGAGGGTTCTTCCTGCCCCCACCATCTCCCCTCCCCACACATATGCACCACGTCCTTCAGCGTGGGCTACTCTACCCACCTGGAATGCAAGAAACTAGGACAAACCCCACCGGCTTCTGGGGAACGTCCAGTAAGACTGAAGGACCAAGGAACCATCCTTGAACCTCAAACCACCAACAACCCTCAACTTTGCCCCAGGCACTGGAATTTCTAGTTATGGTGCTGTGTAAGAGGTAACTTTGGTGGGCACAAGATTTACTCACTGTCAGACCAGGACTTCCAGGGTTACCAGGGCTGCCTGGTTGCCCAGCCACTCCGGGGAACCCCTTTAGGAAAAGAAAGGTCAGGGGTCAAGGTGCAAAGAAATGGTCTAGAACTAATGCTAGAACATCGAAGACCACAAACAGGACTGAGGATTGACCACCCCCCTCTCCTGAGGAGCCAGGAATGTCCCCCACTTTTAACATATAACTCATCAACTCTGATATATCCATAACTCAAATTCTCACTAATAACATTTACATAGTACCTGCTGGGCACTGTGTCAAGCACCTTCCAAATATCTCATTTGATCCTCACAACTACCCCAGGAGGCAAGTGCTATTATTAGTCCCATTTTATAGATAAGGAAACGGAGGCAAGCAAAGGTTAAGTGATTTATCAAGGGTCACATGGCTAGGAAGTGTCTGATTTGAATTTGAACTCAGGTCTTCCTGACTCCAGGCCCAGTACTCTCTGCCCTGCACCACCTTGTAACTTGGTCATCCATTTTCTCTGTTTTTCTCTATCTCTATCTCCTCTCTCTGTCTCTGTCTCCCTCCCTCTCTCCCCTCCCTCCCTTCCTTTTCTCCTACCTCTCATATGTGCTATCTCCCCTATGAGAATGTGAGCCCCTTCTCATTTCTCAAATATATAGGAAACTGAATCAAATTTATAAAAATAAGAGCCATTTCCCAGCTGGTAAATAGTCAAATCCTCTTTTAAAAGAGGAAGACAAAACTATCAATGGTCACATGAAGAAATGCTCTAAATCATTATCAATTAGAAAAATGAAAATTGAAACAATCTGAGACATCACTTCATACCTATCAGATTGGCTAACATGACAGAAAAAGAAAATGACAAATGCTGGAGCAGATGTGGAAAAGTTGGGACCATAATGCACCATTGGTGGAGTTATGAACTGATCACTCTGGAGAACAAATTGGAACTATGGCCAAAGGGCTATAAAACTATAAAATTGAAGGGATGCCCATCAATCGGAGAACGGCTGAACAAGTTGTGGTATCTGATTGTAACAGATACTATTGTGCTATAAAAAATGACAAGAGGAGGGGGTTTCAGAAACCTGGGAAAACCTACACATAAACTGGTGCAAAGTGAAGTAAGCAGAACCAGGAGAACATTGTACACAGTAATCACAACATTGTAAGGAGGATCGTGTGAAAGTCTTAGCTACTTGGACCAAGATAAAGATCTAAGACAATCCCAAAGGACTCATGATGAAAAATTATATCCACCTCCAGAGAAGTGATGAACTCTGAAAGCAGACTAAAGCATGCTTTTTTACTCTGTGTGCATGCGTGTGCATATTTGCAGTGTGACTAATATGGAAATATATTTTGCATGACTTCATATGTACAGTCAACATCCTTGTTTGCCTTTTCAATAGCTGGAGGAGGGACAGGAAGGAGGGAGAAAATTTGGAGCTGAAAAAATTTTTTTAATAAATGTTAAAAAAATTTAAATGTAGTTAGGAAATATTTAACAAAATAAATTTTTTTTAAAAAATTTAAAATACAATAAAAGTGAACTCCTTATGAACAGGAACAGTCTCTTACGTTTTTATTTGTATCCCCAGCAGCATACACATAATAAGCACTTATTAAAAGCTTTACTCATTCATTCATTCATTTTGCAATCAATGTTTTATGTAGTTTTATCTTTCAAGTTCCTTTCAATTTACTGCTCCCTTTTATTAAATCATTTTTCGAATATCTAGCTTATTCCTATTGTTTTTTAATTTTCTTTTTTAAAAATTTTAAAAAATTTTAAAAATTTTAAAAATTTAAAAATTTTTAAAAATTTAAAAAATTAGGATTATTTTATATGACCCTCTTTCCATATATATTATATGTGCATATATATATATATATATATATATATAAAATTTCCTTCTCTACTACCTAAACAACCATACCATATAGGAAAGAAGGAGGGAGGGAGGGAGGGAGGAAGGAAGGAAGGAAGGAAGGAAGGAAGGAAGGAAGGAAGGAAGGAAGGAAGGAAGGAAGGAAGGAAGGAAAGGGGGAAGTGAAGGAGGGAAGGAGGAAGGGAGGAAGGAAAGGAGAGAAGGAAAGAGAAGGAAACTAACAAAATTAACATGTGAACCAAGTCTGACATTACTGCAAAGTTCCTCTCTCAGTCCCTGAACCCTGTGAAGAAGACATACTTAGACTGTTTTCCAGTGGGTTGGTTTTTGTTCTTTATCGAGTCTACATGACATCCTAGCTAGGACCCGGGAAAAGTCACCTCTCCTCTCAGGGCTCTAGGCCTCTCTCCGAGTCTATAATGAACAGAGGAGGTGCAGATCTACATTTATCGAGTTTCTTTATCCGTCACAGGTGCCGTCCCCATCCCTGTGTGCACTGTTGTAATCACTGCGTATGTTGTTTTGCAGGTTGTCTGAATTTCTTTAGATCTGCCCCTCCCCCAGCTCAGAGGCCATCTCCACCATGAAGCCTTCCTTGATTTCTCCCAGCTGAAAGTGATCTCTCCCTCCCAAAGTCTTCCTAGGGCACTTTCTCTGGATCTCTCTTTTGCTTCTAGCACCTCTTACCTTGTATAATAGACTTTACCATGTACCTCTCTCATTCTCCACTATTAAATCATGAGCTCTTTGAGAGAAGACAAGAGATATTTTTCATCTGCCTACACTCAGTGCTTTGCACACAGTAGAAACTGAATAAATGTTGGCTGACTTTAAGCAACGTGAGCTTGACTCCTCTCTGACATATTCCATCTAGCCCTCAACCCCTCCCTCCCTGACCTAGCAGTCAGTTCTGGGCATTTGATAGAGGGCTAGGCCAGTCTTGAGAACACTCCAGGGAGTCAGGGACAGAGCAGCTGCCCCTGTCTAGAATAAATGGCAGTGACAGACACATAGAGTAGGGGAAGGTATCTCATCGGGGGTCCCAAGCATGACTGGGGTGGGGTGTCCCCAGGACCTGAGTACTAGGCAGTCATTCCTTACCCGTTCCCCTTACTCACCCTCTCCCCCTTCTCGCCACCTCCAGGTAACCCCCGAGGTCCAGGGGGGCCACTCCTGCCCTGAGGGAAAAGAGAGTGAGTGAGAGGGGATAAGGGGGTCCACGGAGGTAGGGTCTAGTAGACACAGGAAAGGTATGAAGGGAGACAAAGAGACACAGGGAAGGGGATGAGAGGGGAGGGGCAGTTACCGGGTCTCCAGGGGGGCCAATTGGTCCTCTCTGGCCCTGAGAAGATACAAGGAACAATGAGGCCCAAGCCACTGACCATCCCCTCCCCAAGTCATCCCTCATGCATCTCACCCACCGACTCCCACCCACAGAATCTCTCAGTGTCACTCAAATTGCTTCTCCCCCCCCCCTTCTCGCCAGTTTTCTCCCCATTCCCACAAATAAACAAGCTCTATCCCTCCCCCACCCCCAACTCATACTCACAGTCTCTCCAGGTTCCCCTTTCTGGCCCTAAGGACACACATGGGGCAGAGATAAAGGTGCTCAGATCCAAGCATCATCTTCCAGCTCCCATCCTTTCATTCCCTTTATCCCTCCTCCCTGCCCAAGAGCTCCTGGCACTCACCCTCGGACACTGGGATGGGCAGGCCACGGGCTGTGGACACAGATAAAATCTCCTTGAAGCCTAAGCAACCTGAATCCTCCCCCCAGAACACGTCCTTGGAGTTCTGGGTCCCTTCTGTCTGCCCACCCATGCATCTCTCACCTGGGTGCCAGAGGCCTGGCAAAGAGCAGCGGCCAAGCCGCTAACTGCCTGCTCCAGGCTACGGGCATTGTCCACAGCCATAAAGACAGGGGCAGGATCCACACCAGACACGAGTCGCCTCAACTGCTCCCGTTGAGCCCCAGGCATACCCAATGCAAACACAGAGATCCCTGCCAGAGACACTACTCAGACTGAGGGCCCCCCCATATTTTTCCCTCAGACCAAGATTTCTTTTAAAAGGGGAACTGTGCTCCCCCCCAACACTTAAAGTCATGTTATCCCCACAAATCTAAGCCCTTCACCTGCAGCGTGGGCCTCCCGGGCAGGGCTGATGACATCATCCCCAGAAGGACCATCTGCCACCAGCACGAGCAAACCAGGCACACCAGAGCGCCGCCCACTGCTGCCAGGGGCCAACAGGTACCTGTGTGCCGTATTGATGGCAACCCCTATAGGGAAAGAGCACTTTTAGACTGGGGCCCCAAAGAGAAAACTCCTAACCCCATCAACTCCAGGGCCACCCCCTCCTCAGCCAGTTAAATCCAGATGCTTGAGGACAAGACAGAGAGCCCAGAAACCACCTCCAGAGAGTTAGAAAACCCAAGGATCTATGGGCAGAGGCTGGCCAGTGACTCCATCCTCCTGCCCTCCTGGCCCCTCACCAAGATTGTTCCCACTTGTATCTGTGTAGGGAATGCCCTGGATCCGCTGAAGGATGGCATTTCGATCATAGGAGCCATTCAGGGGAACCAGGGGGGAGGGTCGGTGACTGTAGGTCATAAGTCCAACCTGCAAGGGAGAAGGTTTGAGAGCTGAGAGGTGTCTAGTCAGGCTGGAAGCCTGGGGACATCTTGTAATTAAGTCCTAGGCATGTTCCAACTCAATCTTTAAAGCCCATTTCTTAAGCCCACCGGCACTTCCCGCAAGCCTTCCCTGATCCCACCCCCAAGCCTCACTTAGTGCTTCTGTTTGCACTCCTGTCTGATGTGGAGAATGGAGTGTTCTAGCTATTGGTGTCTGTGTCTTATCTACCCATTAAACTGAGTTCCGGAGCCCAGCCTAGGTATTCACAAAGAGCAGGTAATTAGTAAATGCTTGTTTAATAAATTGTTGAACGATGGCTCTCAGCTGGACCTAGAGGAAAGACTGGATTTGGGCCTTTCTAGGGGCTGGGGAAAAGGGAGGAAGGGGAGGGGGCCGTTTATAGAAAGGGAGGGATCTGGAAGGATCCCAGCAGGACATGTTAATGAAGATGGAAGGTAGCAACCCAGAGTGGAGAGGTCACATGTGCTCCCAGGAGGAATTCTGTGAAGGGGTGGGGAGGGGGAAGAATTGTGGGGGATGCTGAGTCAGAGTTCAGAATGGTAACAGAAAAAACATAGGATAAAATGTTAGAGATGTGGACTGAGTGGCCCAAGTTCACTGGACTCAGAAGCTGACTTGTAGCCTGGAGGTGACAGAAGTAGACTGATGAAAGCTAGCTGAAGCTGGGAAGGAAATAAGCATTTATTAAGTGCCAACTGTATACCAGGCACTGTGCTAAGTACTTTACATTACTTCCTTTGATGATGACGGCTTGATGATGATGACTGGAAAGCGGCCCAATCAGGAAGAAATCCTACCATTTTCAGGAACCAAGGGGCTGAATACAAGAATTCAGCCTAGGACCCAGGGTCGAAGTAACGTCAGTGAGTGATAACAGTAAGGCCAGGTAGACCCTACACCGGGAACTCATGATTGGAAAGGGAAATGACAATAGAGAATACAAGAGGTTTTAAATCTATAATAAATTTGGAATCAGAGAACCACAGTCTCACAGGACTAGAAAGAACTTCAGAGAACATTTCACAGATGGAGAGATTAAGATTCAGGAAGGACAGAGACTAGCCAAGGGAACTCAGGAAACAGCAGGTCTAGAACCAGAACCTCGGTTCTCTGACCTGCAGGCCAGGACTGTCTCCATACAAGTTACCTAAGGAATGCTAGCCTATACTTATAAATGAATGAAGTCTGATCAATAAAGATTCCATGATGTCACTGGAAGAGCCTTGGCCTGGGAACTGGAAATCTGGGTTCCCAGTTCTGCCTCTCCCTAGCTATGTGACTATGGAGAAGATACCTGCACACTTAGAACCTCAGTTTCTCTATTTATAACATAAGGAGAATAGATGCGATCCCTAGAAGATCCCCCCTAGACCTGATAGCCTATTTTCTGTGACTGTGTCAATCAGGGATCTGGGAACAGGAACAGAATGAGCTGGATACAGGGGGAAGGGAGAAATTTCTGAAAAGAGAGAAAAGTCAGAATTGGGGCAAGCATCCAGGTGCAGGGCTCCTCTACAGGTGAAATGTCTTCCTCTGGAATCCTGATTGGTATCTGGGGCTGGCGCAGAGGACAAGGAAATACCTGCATAGCATCTGGCCCAAGTGGCCCCAGGGCAGATACCAAGCGGCTGAGGGCAGACTTCACAACATCTGAGTGATGCTCATTGTCCCTAGTGGCATGGATCAGGAACACAACATCTGCCTTGCCATTTGGGCACCCTGCAGGCAGGAGAGGGGAGAAGGTGTCCCCAGTGGTACTATCAGTATGCTTCCCATGATCACTGGCTCCTCTTGGTGTCACCCATCACTCCCACCTAGCAGATCTGGCTCCCTCAGTCCTTAATATCACTCTATGTGGAATCTCACTGGCCACTGATACCCAGTAGATCTATCCTCCAACAATCCCCCTAGCTCCACATCCACCCCAAATGCTTGCCCTGTGATCTCTTTACCAGGATGCTGAGTGAGTGAAACCTCAGGACCTCGGTTACTTCCTTGGACAGGTGTTAAGGAAAAGGTGTAGGAGACACCAGGTTCCAGCCCTGACACTCTCTGGGAGTTCAGGGAGCCTGGAAGTATCTGCTGGGACCCAGGAGCAGCTACCAAGGTAGAAAAGAAAGAGGAGATATAACGGATGTAAAGGAGATGTAAAGATTAAGTATGAGTGGCATGGCCTCACCAATACACAATGGACTCTTGCCACTAGACAGCTCCAAAACCTCTCCTAGATTTTTAAGGCCCCCTCATAAAATCCCAGGTACACACATGGCACCCCAGCTTGCAAAAGTCCCAAATGTCCTTAGGATCCCCATATTATACAAACAATCCTAGAACTTTTCACCCACAAAGGATCTGGAGACTTCCTCTCAACATGGTGCTGGGAACACTCTACTCAAATATATAATCCCCCAAGAGAATTTACTGCTGATGGAGAGAGGGGTAGGGCCTAAGTCTTTGCCTCTCCCCCCACACCAACGCTGAAGAGTCCCTCCAGCCCACTCATTGCCAGGCACTCTTACTGTGGCCAGAGCCTGGAAGTGGTCTCCAAGACAGGATGTAGCTGGATGACCCTGGCACTGGCGTCCAGGCCAATGTCACTGAATCAAGGGAGGTCTCCACAATACGAAGGTCAGTGGTAAGGAGGGAGGGAGGCCCTGTGGGCAGAGCCAGGAGTCAATATACATGGAAGTGAATGGAGATAGGGATGGTGTCTCTGAAGGGGAGATACAGTACTTGAATAATATTGATCACAAGGAAATATTCCAAGACAGAAGGCAGCAGAAGGGGTTGGGAGAGAAAGAGGCATGGGGCATTAATGTCCTGGAGAACCCTTCTTAGGGAGGAGAAGGGAGAGTCAGAGGATCTAAAGTGATAAAGGTGGAAGGGACCTCAGAGATCACACCTCCATTAAGGGTCAGAGTGGGGATAGGACAACTTAGGGTCATACAAAACTGACAATAGAACCCAGGATTCCTGATTCCCCACACAGGCATCTTTCTACTACAACAGGCTGCCTAGGATCAAGGTGACTGCCCCAAAAGAGAGGGTGTGGTGTTTGGTTCAGGGACCACAGAGAGAAGGAGATGCTGGCCTAGAAACAAGTCCCAACCTGAGAAAAGGGATCCCAGGTGTCAGGCTCTTACCGGTTCGGGCAGATAGAGTCAGTGGGGGGCTCTCCCCTGATCCAGAAGGACCCAAAGTGCTCAGGGTCACATAGTACAGCGTCCCTGGCTCCAGCCCTACCAGGTCATAGCGGTTGACTTCTGGGCTCAGGACCCTGGACTGCTCTGGGCCGCCTAGAAGAGAATTGGGGAAGAGGGCAGAGAAGTAGGAGATGGGGAGATGGGAGCAGATGGAGAAGATAACATTTATACTGTACTGAGTTGTTACAATTACTACCTCATTTGGTCCTGTCAGCAACCCTGGTAGGTAGGTGTTACAATTATCCTCATTTTACAGATGAGAAAACTGAGGCAGACAGATGTTAAGTGACTTGCTCAGGGTCACACTGCTAGAGAGAGTCTAAGGTGGGGTTTGATCTCTGGTCCTCCCGGCTCCAGGCCCAGATCTCTGTTCACTATGCCCAGAAAAGAGGTGGAAGATGGAGGATGGAGCGACCAGGAGACGGAAAGAAGAGAAGGAAACAAAGAAACAAAGAAGGAAACAAAGAAACAAACTAAGAAACAAAGAAACAAACGAAAGAAGGAAAAAAGAAAGACAGACAGAAAGGACCGGAGACAGGGAAGAAAGAGATGGGGGAGATGAGGAGAGGTGGGAAACGAAAGAGCAGAAGACACGATGGAGAGGGAAGGTGACGGAGAAGGGCAGACGAAGGGGCGGGGGCAGATGAAGGGGCGGGGCAGACAAAGGGGCGGGGGCAGATGAAGGGGCGGGGCAGACAAAGGGGCGGGGCGGGGCTCCACTCCTGAGCCCCGCCCCCAGGAGCTGGGGGGGGCGGTCCTGCCTCGCACGCCCCCTCACCTTCAGGCCGCCAGCGGAGCCGGAAGCCGCCGGCCCCGGGCACAGGGTCCCACGCCAGGCGCAGCGCCCGCTCCTCGCTCTGCACGAGTCTAACTGAGCCGGGGGCAGCAGGAGTCACCGGCGCTGCAGGCAAAGGGAGAGGGAGGAGGGAGGCTCAGCCGGCCAGCCCGGACTCAGGCCCCGCCCCAATCCCCGCCCATCTCCCGGAGGACCCGCCCCCTCCAGGGGGCCCTTCCAGGCCGTACGTGTGGTCACTACGAGGCTCACGGGCGCCCCCTCGCGGTTCCCTATCAGCGCTGTCACTCGGACGGTGTAACTGATGCCTCCCTCCAGGCCGCCAATCTCAGCTGAGTCTGTGTCTCCCGGGAGCATGCGGCTACTCTCTGGGCCACCTGTGGAGGGGCAAGGACAAGAGGACAGCAGCAGGATGGGGGAGGAGCAGGGACGTGGGGGACAGGGGCATGGGGTGGGAGTGACGCAGGCACGCGTGGCCAAGAAGCGGGAATGACAAAGACTCGCCATAGATCATTAAAGGGCGGGAGGGTTTGGGAGGAGGGATCTTTGCGCGGTGGGGTTCTAGGGTCAATGAAGGGGATCAGGGATGGGTGAAGCACGGAGCGTCGGCGAAGCAGGGTCTGGGCAGGAGGAGATGGCTGCCCGTGGGTTTGGGGTCATACCGTCTCTTCTTCCCCACACCAGCCTGTAGGATGTGGCACCAGGCACTCCCACCCAGGTGACTCGGACAACGTCACTGGACGAGTCAAGGATCTGCAGCCTGGACACAGCACCCACAGGCTCTGGGGCTGGGGGACAAAGGACCCAAGTCACAGAGCATGAAGACACAGTTCAAAAGGGGGGTTAAGGGTAATCAATCCTGATCTGGCTCATCAGTCCAGAAGTGACCAGTCTGAGATGTGGCATAATCAATCAGTCACTGAAGAAAACCTCAGTCAGTCTGGGGAGAGGCTGGTCAGTTAATAATAATCCAAGAGACAGACTGGAACCAGCTTACCTGTCCTCACAGCCACAGAAGCAGCTGCCCCTTCCAAGCTGCCCACCAGGGCTGTCACTCTCACTGTGTAGTCTGTGTTTGACTCCAGCCCGTCCAGTTTGGCTGTTGAAGCTTCCCCAGGGACTAGCTGGGATTGTTCTGGCCCTGGGAGACCAACAGTACATTCCAGCAGCACTCTCCATAAAGGATTCCTCCCTCTCCAACCCCAATCAGACATTGAGTGCCCCCACGCTAGTGGGGTGGGACAGGGATCTCCATACTCCCTGGATGACCCCCATTGCAGTAACCTTGTTGAACACTCACTGACCCACAAATACAGGGCCCTGCCTAACACTCTCTACCCCACTCAAACCTGTACCTCTGCCTGAATGCCAAGAGATCCTATAGCTTGTGGCTCCTGGGATGCCCGTCCAGGTGATCCTGACAAAGGAGCTCCCAGCATGAGTCACCCGAAGACCAGTGACGGATCCTGGAGAGTCTGGGGGAAACAAGGGGGTGGACTGGGGAGTCTGAGAAAGCATTAGTGGTAGCTAGAAAGAGGTCTTGGGAGAAGACCAGGGGAAGCACAAGAAGAGTTTTAAGTGGGTGGGGACCACTGGGGCATTTGGGGAAGGCGAGGAGGAAGAGTCCAGGGGGAAGGGGTCAGGGTCTCACCTGTGAGGATGGTGGTGACTGAGGGGGGACCCTGGTCAGCCCCCCGTAGAGCAAACACTGAAACTTGGTACGTGGCCCCTGGCCGCAGCCCTCTGATGTCAAAGGATGTGGTGTCTGCTGGCAGGGTCCTGGAAGACTCTTGGCCTGCATCCAAAGAGGGATGAATCCATTTGGAGATGTTCCTCTTTGTGGTCTGACCAACCTTGCCCACCCCATGGTCCCCTACAGGTCTCTAGTCTCCCTCCTTTCCCTGTCCCCTCACCCTCAGAATGAGCCAATGCCCTCCCACCCTGCCCTGCCCTTGAGCCCCTCTCACCCCCACTGACTCTTCCCAACTAACCATCTCTCAGTCGCCAGCTTAACCGGTAACCACTAGCTCCAGGCACTGGGCCCCAGGAAACCTGGACCCGGCCGGGTTCCGATGCTACCACTCGAAGTCTGGGAACTCTGGACAAGGGCTCAGGGTCTGTATGAGCAGAGCAAGGACCAACCTGAGACACTCCCTCCCACTCGCTCCTCACACGTTTGCCCACTTCATGACTATAGCTACCACTCCCAAGCTTCTCAGGCTAACAGAGCCCTTCTCCCCTCATCAGAGGCACAGCTACCCCAGAAGTTTTAGCAGCCCTTGGAGGGCAAACATCCACATATCCCAGCCTCACCAAGCCGAACAGTGAGGATGCCAGCAGGGCCTTCCCGGCTTCCTGCCAGGGCCGACACACGCACTACATAGCTCACACCAGGCTGGACTCTGTCCAGCTCAAAGCTTGTCTGGTCAGCAGGAAGCCTCTGTGTCTTCTCAGAGCCATCTAGGGAACCAGAGGAAGTAAGGTATAGATACAGGGACAAGGGGACAGAGACACAGGTAATGGGACAGAGACTATCCCTGTATAGAAATATGGGCACAAGGATAGAACAAGTGAGGGCCTGCATATATCTTTCTGGATCCCTAGGAATAGTGGGGGAGGGGGAAATCATTCTGAGACGGCTCCCTAGAGGGAAGAAGGCTAGACTTGGAGGAGGAGATCCCTGACTGAGGAGACAGTGAGCAAATGTCTCCAGTCCCCAAGGCGATGGAAAAACATCCCCCACTCACCTTGTGTGTTGCGTACCACAAAACGGTAGCCAGAGGCCCCAGGCACAGAGCTCCAGACCACCCTAACCAGTCGCCTGGATGGGGACGATTCAGTTATTCGTAAATCAGACACTCGGCCCAGGGCAGGTTCCAGCACTAGGTGGGAGTAGAGAAGTCTTTTGGAATCCAGAGTCCTTCCCACTTGGCCCTAATAGGAACCTTCCCTACCAAGAGTATCATTGACCCCCCACACACTGGGCCTCTCTTTGCTGTGTCCTCACCCTGGGCTCACCCAGGATCTCTCCTTATACCTCCTTATACCTGTCTTACCCAGTGCCCACCAAGCTCACCAGTCTGAGAGATGGTAGCAGGTGTAGCAACTTCACGCCCCTCATACAGGGTATAGAGTGTGAGCAGGTACTCAGTGCCTGGCTGCAGCCCCTGAAGCTGGTAACTGGTCACATCTGTGGACAGCACTACTGACTGTGTTGGCTCCGAGCCTGGCAAGGTAGATTCAGAGGCCTAAACACCAAAGTTGACCTTTTTTCACAAATTCCAGGGACCCACAGCTGCTAAATGTTCCCCTTGGACTGGGACCTCCCTTAAGACAAGGGATATATGTATCTCTTCCTCACATCAGGGGCTCACAGAGGATAATGGCTATTTCTTCTCCTTCAGAGTGGTCCCTGAGCCCCCTCAGAGAGAGTCCCTGATGGCAAGGTCTGTGTCTCTCCCTCATATTCAGAACCAGTCAAAAGACTGAGACTCTGAGAAGGATGACGTCAGATGGGGTGAATGGAATAGTTATGGTCCAGGCCCAGATGCCCCCCTGTTCCGCTCTCCCCCCTCCCCATCCCTCACTAACCGCTCACTCGTCTCCACTCCAGCCTGTAGCCCTGGGCCTCAGGAATATGGGTCCAGAATACTTGGATGGATGTGGGGCCCAAGATGACCGTTTGTAAGTTCTGAGTGATGCCCAGCTCTGGCCAAGGACACAGGAAAGTTCAGCACCTCAATGAACATTAGACCTCCCAACAAAGTCTAGGTCCCCCCTTCCCTCAAAGGCTCCTGGCCTAGCCAAAAGTAGAGCCCCTTAACCCTGATAATAGAGACCTCTTTACAACCTCACCTGTTCGGGCCGTCAGTGAAGCAGAGGGCCCTGGCATCCGGCCATGTAGAGGGGTCACAGTCACCACGTATTCTGAGTCTGGGCTCAGGCCCTTTAGAAGGGCAGATGATTGGCCCCGGCCAATGTCCAGTTGCTGGGAGGATCCACCTGGGGGAGGTATGGATATACTCAATGGAAGAAAAGGGGGAATAAGAGGCTGGGGTAGGAGAGAGCATGACTGAGACACAAGGAAGAGAATATTCACAGCACAGTATGTCAGGGATCCCCCAGATTCCCTGATACCCCTCCATCTTACTCTCTAAACTTCTCCAAGTCACTCGATAACCACTGGCTCCAGCCACAGCCCGCCAAGCCACCAGGAGGGTGTAGGCTGTGGCATTCTGGATGGAGATCATGGGCCCCTCCAGTGCAACTGTGAAAGGCAAAGGGTCACTCACAGTGGAAGGTGGCAAGGGCAGGGGATCAGAGGGCTGGTTTGTACAGGTGACATCAAAAGTAGGAAACCCCAGGATGGGGGATGGGGGAATCAGTGGATATAAAGGAGTCCTAGGAGAAGCAGGCACAGGCTATGGGAATAAGGGAGAATATGAGGGTCAGTCATAGTCCCAGACTGAGGGAGGAGTTAAGAAGCCTTGGGGGACCCCCTGGGGAAATCAGCAAGAGATATCACTCACCTGTCTGGGCAGTCCCACTCACGGCCTCCCCAACACTGTTGGCATACTGGGCAACCACCGTCACCTGGTATTCAGTCTGTGGTCGCAAACCCTGCAGCCGGACTCTTGTCTCCCCTGCTGGCACAGTCACCTGCTCCCAGGGAACACAGGATTCAATATTGACTGTTCCTCTGCCTCTGGGTCCTCTGGCTGCTCCCAAGCCTTCACTTCTCTTTGCTCCTTACCTCCTGTCGCTGGTCAGGCATAGGCTGTCCTAGCCCAGTAAGAGGGACATACTGGACCTTGTAGCTGACCACAGGACCACTAGCTGCTGTCCATTCAGCCAAGAGGGATTCACTGCTTGCCTGTGATAGCACCAGATCTCGGGGACCGGAGGGGAGACCCTCTGCTGCAGAGAGACAGAGGGCACCTTCTGTGAGAACCATGGTAGAAAGTACCCTCACCTAATCCCCAAAGTGACTGGTAGACATGTCCAGAGGTCAATGTCAAGGAGTAGAATGCCATTCAAACGCAGGACAAAAAAACGGCAACTGCCTTGAATTGAAGAAGCCTCAGATATGATGGCAAGAGAGCTGGGCCTAAAGTCTTGAGCAAGTCAATCATCCTGGGGGAGCCTCCATTTCCTCATCTGCAAAATGAGGAAATAGGATGATCTCTAAGGTCCATCTCTGCTCTAAATCCTACACTCCTAAGGATCAGACCTGGGATTTGAACCCAGTTTTCATAACTTTTGGTACAGTGTTGTTGTTTCTCATTAGGCCACCCTTTCTCTCATAGTTCAAGGCAGAAGCTCCCCTCCTTGGAGTCACCCTAGCTCCATGCATGACTGCCATCCTCTCAAGTTAGCATCTTCTGTCTCCTCTTCATGCTCCATTGAAAGGCTCATCCACACAGTTTCCACCCTTTCTCAGTCTTTTTTCCTTGTTGGTCACCCTCCCCTTCTCCTTAATGCTCTCTCCTGCTGGCTCCTGTGACACTCCTCTCTCGAAGTTATTTCTTATTTGCTTGACCCCCTCCTCAGTCTCCACTGGTTCTCCATCCTCTTTTCAACCTCTAAACCTCTGTCCTGTGCCCCCTGCCATTCTCTATACTCTCTTAGTGACTTCATCTGCTTCTCCAGGTTCCATTATCATCACACAATCATCATACAGATGACTCCCAAATCTATAAATACCCAGCTCCAATCTCTTTCCTGAATTGATAAGTCAATAAATCAACAAGGATTTACAGCTATGTGCCAGGCCACTGAGCTAGGCCCTGGGGATACAAAATCAAAAATGAAATAATCCCTGCCTTCAAAGAGCTTATATTCTTGAGGGGGTAGAAAGAGAGAAAATATATATAAATAAGGACATAAACCAGAAGGTGTTTTTGGGGGGAGTGAGAGAGAGGATACTAGCTGCTGAGGAAATCAGCAAACACTTCATGGACAAGGTATGGCTTGAGCAGAATTTTGAAAGGAACAAGGGATTTCATGAGGCAGAGGTAGGATCACATGTCAGAGTTGGAGGACAGCCACTGCAGAGGAACAGAGATGGGGAATGAAGTATGGCACGTGTGATGAACAGCAAGAAAACCAGGATGGCTGGACCACAGACTAGGCGAAACGGAGAGGAGTGTGTAATAAGGTTGGGAAGGTAAATTGGGACAAGCTTTAAAAGCTAAACAGAGGAATCTCTATTTGAGCTCAGAGGCAAAGAGGAGCCCCTGGAGTTTATTGAGGAGGTGAGGGATGCACTCTAGCACTTTAGGAGATTAACTTTTGCATTTGTGGGGAGAGATTTGAACCACCAAGAAAGCTATTGAAATAGTCGAGGCCAGGGACAGAGTTGCTGGACATCACCGGGTTGTCCAGTCGTCATTTCAATTAGCGTCCAAAACAGAACTTGTGATTTTCCTCCTAAAGCAACCCTTCTGACTCCTTACTTCCCTGGTTCGGTTGGGAAGACCCATCTACCTCCCCAGACCCTCAGGCCTGAACTCTTCAAATCAGCTGATTCTTCCCTTTCTCTCACCTTCCACAGCTGCCAAATATGGGCAACTCTACCTCCTCAGCATCTCTCATATCTACCACCTTACTCACTTACTGCAAGATAATAGTTTCCATTTCTATAATACTTTATCCCATATTTTATAAGCCACAACCCTGTCAGTCTGACAGTACAAGTATTATTATGCGCATTTTACAGATAAGAAAACTGAGGCCAAAAAAAAAAACCCCACCACAGGTTAAGTGACTTCTCCAAGGTCATACAGTTATAACGTGTCAGAGTTGAAGCTCAGACTCAAGTCTCTCCTAACTCCAAGCCCATACTCTTGTCACTACACCACACTATACTACACTGCCTTTTTAACCTCCAAGAGCTGGGGCCCAAAGGAAGGTCCTGCAGATCAGAAAGGGGTAGAACTGTTTATACATCAGGTCAGAGGATCTGAGAACCACAGGATCTCAGAGTTAGAAATTAGAAGGAAAGTAGGAAAAGGAAATGGGCCCCCAAAGGGGAAGAGACAATCCTAAGTTCACTTGGATGACTCTCTAGCTCTAGACCTCTACTTCTAAGCATCATCATCTTCTCAGAGGTATCCCTACTCCTCACTAAAGCTAATCCCTTTCCCTGGGCCCTCAATCCATTTGCACTTGCCTCCACCATCTTCAGCTGTTCTCTTTTATCTGTATCTTCATCAGCCCCACCTTTTCCACCACCTCCATTCCATTTCAGACCTCCCCAATCCTAAAAACAACTTCTCCCTTACCTTACCACTCTCCTCCAACTACCGGCCCATCTCTCTTCTTCCCAGAAGGATTTCACTTACGTTCACTGCCTCAGTAGTCATTCCTTCCTCCAGCCCCTGCATCCTGACTTTGGCACCTCAGCCCTCGGGAACACGCTCTTTCTGACATCACGGAGGATGTACGAGTTGCTACCCCTCAGCCCATCTTCCAGTCCTCATTATGCTCTATCTGCATCTCTTGCTAACCACCCCTCTCCTGCTGCACGCTCTCTTTCCTTGGCTGCAGAGACTACACGTGCTCCTGGCTCTCCTCCTGCGTCTCTCCCTGTTTCCTCCTTTTCCCAACCTCTAAGGCAGCTGTTCCCCACGACTCTGCCCTTGGCCTTCTTTTCCTTCTCTTTCCACTCTCCCTTGATGACAGTCTCATTCCCTCCCATGACTTGCACTACTGCCTCTTTGTAGACAGCTCCCAAACCCGAGTTTCAGACATCCCATATCACCCACTACTTACCAGGATATTCCAAAAGCACCTCAGATCTACCATGTCCAAAGTGGAGCACCTCATCTTTTCCCCTAAGCCTACTTCTTCTCCTTACTGCACTCTCCCGGCCTACAGCACCGTCATTCATCAGGTCTCCCCTGTTCCTGAGCTCTATTTGGTTCTTCTCTCTCCTCACCACTCAGTTCCAATGAGTAACTCAGCTTAGAGGTGTCCATCTCCGCAGCATCTTTCTCCCCTCTATTCTGGCTCCTATCACCCCGGCACAAGTCCTTGTCAATATCTGCCTAGACAACTGCAGAGGCCTCCCAATGGGTCATTGCTGCCTTTCCTCTCCCCCACGTCAATCCATCCTGCACACGCTACCTGAATAATCTCCCCACCACACAGATCTGATCATGTCACTTCTTTACACAGAAATCTTCAGTGGCTCTCTATGGACTCCTAAATAAACTTCCAATGCCTCCACCTGGATTTCAAACATACTACAAGCTTGCAGCTAGGTGGTGCAGTGGGTAGAATACCAGTGCAGGAGTCAGGAGCACCTGAACACAAATCTCACCTCAGACACTTGACACTCACTAGCTGTGTGACCTTGGGCAAGTCACTTAACCCCAATTGCCTCATCCTGGGTCATCTCCAGTCATCCTGATGAATATCTGATCAATGGATTCAGATGGCTCTGGAGGAGAAGTGAGGCTGGTGACCTGCACAGCCCTCCCTCTCTCAAAACAAAGTGCAAGTCATGTCATTATTTCTCTGATGGCATGGTCTTCTTCGGCAACAAAGAAGGAAAGGAAACACACACTCTCCTTACCTCTTACCTCTTATTATTCACTCCAGGCACCATTTCCTAGTAAGACTGGACTATTCCCCACCCCTTGTACATATCCCTCAGGATCCTACCTATGTGCCTTCACCAAGGCTGTCCCCTATGCCTGGAATGCCTTTTATTCCCTCTTTGCCCCTTGAAATCTTTGTTGTTTTTCAGTCATTTCAGTTGTGTTCAACTCTCTGGGAGCCCATCTGAAGTTTTCTTGGCAAAGATACTGGAGTGACTTGTCATTTTCTTCTCCAGATCACTTTACAGTTGAGTAAACTGAGGCAAACAGGGTTAAGTGATTTATCCAGGGTCACACAGCTAGTAAGTGTTTGAGGCCAGATTTGAACTCAGAAAGATGAGTCTTCCTGACTTCAAGCCCAGCATTCTACCCACTCCACTACTGAGATGTTCTTGAAATCTTACCTTTCATTTAAGCATCATCGACCTAGAACGAGATCACCTAATCCAACCCTCTTATTTTACAGACAAGAAAACTGAGGCCTGAGAGGTTAAGTGATTTCCCCAGGATCACCCAGGTAGTTAAGGAGTGGAAATCTATATTAGTCCAACTCAAATGAGGAAACAGACCCAGAAGGGGAAAGGGTTCCTACGGTATGATGGAAAAGAATGGATTTGGAGTCCGAGTATCTGGGCTCTAACTCCAGCTCTGAGACTTGACCACCTGTGTGACCTTGGTCAAGTCACTGTTCTCTGGGACTCTGTTTGCTCATCTGCAAAAGGACTAGATGACCTCAAAGGTCCCTTTCAGATTTAACTCTATGATTCTCAGGAACAGATCTAAGTTCTGAGCCCTGTGGGTCAGGTCCTGTAAACATCATTCTCCTTCTATAAGTGGAGAAATCTGGAGACTGGAGTCGCCAGCCTGGAATGTAATGCTTCTGGAGGATTCTACACTGTAGTTCTTCATGTTTGTGGATTACCTCCCTACCACACGATCAGCTTCCATCTAATCTAAACTTTGTACCTGCCCTGAGACTGAGCAAGCCCAGTGCTCTGCTCACAGTAGGCACAGAATAATAATATTTGTTGTGTTCAAGTTGAAGAACAAGCCATGAAGCCTTGGTCCCTTCCTCATTCTCCTCCCAAGACTCTCTCCATTGAAGTGTGGAATGTGTTTGGGGGCAGAGAGAAGAGGGTAATCCTGGTGGTAGAGAAGAGAGAGCCCCTGGGTAATTTAGTGGGGACCAGGGAGGTCCTGGAGCATGGGGGGATCCCAGACAGGGGCACTCACGGGGCAAGATCTGGGGGGTGCCCCCTGTGGTGGTGCAGACTCGACGGGACACAAGAGGTAGCAGCGTACTGAGGATGCTAAAGTCGTTGACAAAGTAGAAGAAGACATCTGGTGGCTCTGAAGCTGCCCGTCGAAGCTCTCCCTGGTCAGCATTCTTGATCCCTGGGCGGGGGAGGGTACAGGGCATCCGGAGGGAAAATGTCACTTCAGCAGCCCTGTACCCCTCCCCCGGTGTCCCCCAACAATCTCTACAGCCCTACTCACCCACTGCAAACACCTTCACTCCCTGCCCCTTCAACCTCTGAGCTGCAGATTCCACCTGGTCCTGAGACTTCCCATCAGTGATGAGAATGCAGACCTAGAAGCAGAGGTAGGGAGAATCAGGGATTTGGTGGGAGGGGAGGGGGGGGTGATTGGAGTCAGGCAGGTAAAAGGTGAAGGGATAGAAATAGCTTTGTATGTAGAGGCTAATGAGGCCAAGGGTAGGTGGGGTCACCTATTACATACCAGCCACTGGACTAGGCACTAGGTATTCAAAGATAAAAATGAAACAGTACTTGCCCCTATAGAATTTATAGCCTACTGAGATGATACACAGATATGCGAACATAAAATATATACAAAGTGTATACAGGAACATTTGCAAGGCAGCACTAGTATTGAGAGAGGTCAAGAAAGGCTTCATGTAGAAGATGGTACTTGAGCTGAATTTTAAACAGAGATTCTAAGAAGCAGGCTGAGGGCATCCCAGACTGGAGGGCTGGCAAGGGCACAGAGGCGAGAGGGAGAGTGTGGTGAGTAAGGAATGTAAGAGCACCACTTCGGCTGCACTAGAGGAGTAATGTATAATAAGGCTGGAAAGGTGCGTTGGGGCCAGATCGTAAAGAATTTCAGATGCTAAAGAAAGGAGTTTGTATTGGATCCTAGAAATAAAAGAGGCCTCAGGAGTTCACTGAGGAGGAGAATGACATGGTCAGGCTTGTGATTTAGGAAAATTACTTTGCCATTTGTGTGGAGGATGGTTTGGGGCAAGAAGACAATTAGGAGGCTATTGTAATAATCCAGGAGAGAAGGGATAAGGGCTTGAATTAGGGTAGTGGCTCTGTGAGTAGAGAGAAGGAACAGACACAGACTCCCTAAATCACCCAGGGGTCCTCTCCTCCCAACCACCTAAAAGGGATATTGTAGGATCAGAACTGACAAGACTTCCAACTGGTTGGGTATGTGGGGTGAGAGAGTGCCAGGGGTCAAGGCTGACTCTGAAGTCTTGAACTTGAGTGGCTGGAACAATGACAGAAATAGTGAAGTTGAGAAAAGCAGTGGGTTTGAGGGGAAAGTAATGAATTCTGTTTTGAAAACACTGAGTTTCAGATACTTGTGGTATATCTAGTTGGAAATATCTAGCAGGCAGTTGGTGATGTGGAACTGAAGTTCAAGAAAGAGACTGAGGCTAGATATATAAATCTGGGATCTACAGATCTGTATCTCTCTATAGTGATAGACAGACAGACAGACAGATAGATAGATATGTAGATCATCTGCATAGAGATAACTAATCCAATGGATATGGATGAGGTCTCCAAGTGAGAGAGTGTAGAGAGAGAAGAGGGCCCAGGAGAGGACCTTGGGATAGACCAGAGGTAAGGGCACAGTATGGATAATGATCCTGCAAAGGAGTTGAAGAAGTTGCCAGGTAGGAGGAGAACCAAGAGACCAGTGTCACAAAGACCCAAAGGGAAGGGAGTCTTCAGGAGGAAAGGGTGGCCAAGTACCAAATGTTACATACAGCAAGGCCAATGAGGATGAGACTTGAAAAAAGATCATTAAACTGGTTAATTAAAGAATTGTTGATACTTTTGGAGACAGTAGTTTCAGTCAAGTGATGAGGTCAGAAGCCAGATTGCCAAGATAGTGCCAAACCAGTTTCAAGAGTCAGCATCACCCACATCAGGAGATGAGACTCCTTTGGTAGGGGAAGGGGTAAGGTTGAGGGTGGGACCATAGGCATCAAATATAAGGTTGTAATATATGGAGAAGAATATGGTTCAGGAACCAGGACAAGGTCAGATTTGGGAGGATGGGAGGAACTCTAAGAAGTGAAGAGACCTGAAACAGAGATTGGAAGTGTAAAAATTGGGGGGAGGGCTAGGGTAAGGCTCACCTTGGGGACACCAGGCCGGGCAAGGCGAGACAGAAAGATATGGTCTGCAACATGTCGAAATCCAGCCCCGGTACGAGTGTTTCCTCCCTTGTAGGAGAGCTCCCGAACTGCTTGGATCACATCATTACCAGAACCATAGGTATCCAGGCCAAACTCAGTCCTTGGAGGCAGAGGGAAAGGAGGAGAAAGGGGTCCACTAAGGAAGGGAGGCTTCTATGAGTCTCTGAAGGCTCATTATGGAAGTGGAGTCTCAAGGTATCTAGGAGTCTCTGGGAGTTTCTAAGAGTGTCAAACAAGTCTCTGAGAATCTTAGGAGTCCTAGCAGATGTTGGGGGAATGTTAGGAGTTTCAGGGAATCTGTGAAGATCCTAGGTGGCCCAGCCCTCACCGTGGGTCATCACTGTACTGCACCACACTGAAGCGGACACCAGAAGCCCCTACGACCTCAGTGAAGGGAAGCACCAGCCCCTCCATGAAGGCCCGGACTTCTCGAAAGTTGTTTCGGCCAATGGAGGAGGATCCATCCAGCAGGAAGACGATGTCAGCAGCATAGAGGTTGGTGCAGGTCACTAGGGGTAGGGACATAAGCTCATAGGACTCAGGGGATACCAATCGGTGGCTTCAGGAACACATGAGACTTGGACAGGTGGGGCATGGAAGATGACTGGGAACAAAGGATGTGGAGTATATGGTTCATAGAGGAGCACAGAGAAACATAAGGGGACTCAGGACACAGGATTCAGGAGCACAAGACATGGAGGATTTGGGTCAGTGGGAGCTATGGATCACTGGGGACATGTGCCTTAGGTCTTAATGGATACATGAAGGAATATAGATCACAGAACTTTGAAAGACAGGAATCACAGTAGGCACAAGACATGAAAATAAACAAAACATGGAGGACATAGGTCCTAGGTAGGGAGGTACCTGGAGGTACCACTTCAATGGTGTTGTCCCCCCCTCCCTCCCCAGGGTACCAGCACTCTGCCCCAATCCCGTCCCATTTAAGGTCTCTCCTATGGAGGACATGGATTTATCTGCATATATAAAAATTAGGACCTGAAACTTGAACAGAGAATAACAGGGACCTGGGGCTGGGGTTGGGCTGGAGCTGTATGTTTGGGGGTGGATCCCTCACCTCCTCCCAGGCCTGTGGGGAAGGCAGTTTGAGAAGTCTCAAGTTCATGAAAGATTTAGGGGAATTTAGATATTAGTGGAGCTTAGGGACTCAGGCTGGAGGAACACGGTTTTGAGGTCTGTCCATACCTCGACCTCTCTCCCCCTGTCCTTTCACTGGCATCAACAATACTCCGAGGACCTGGACAGTGAACAGGAACCAGGGCTTCATCCTGGGGAGGCAACATTGGATCGGAGGGATCAGGGTGCTTTCTAACAGACCCTCACCAGGAGAAAAACACTTCCCGTCTCGGCCTCCTCTTTCTGCCTCTATGAAATGAAGGGATTGAACGACATAGCCCCTAAGATCTCTTCAGCAGCCCTGTCCCTGCCACATCTGGTTTGTGTTTGACGTGTTAGAGGAGGAAGGCCAGGTAATGGCACGGCCCATCCCTCCCCTCAGATTCCCTAGCAAAAGGTTTGGGAGAGGGATTCACGCCCCAGAGGAGCCAGCATCAGAGGGAAGAGGCAGGAAGGATGTGGACCGGACCCCTGACCACCCACCGATCTCACACTGCGAAGTGAAGGGTTTTCTTGAGGTGGGGGAAGAGGTTGGGAGACTCGGGGTGCCAGGAGAAGCACGAGAAAGCAATCAGGAGGTGGGGGTAGACTTCTAGAGGTTTCTCTCTAGCTGAGGAGGAGGGGAAGGAGGACTATGCGTGGGCACATCTCAGAGTCCTCCTCCAAAAGGGGCTCTCTCTTTCTCTGGGGAAGTTTCCCGGCGTCTCTCCCTGGGAGGTTTTTCTCCGGGAGAATCACTAGGAGTGGGGGTGGAGGGGAAAGTCTCGGGAGGAACAGGGGTGAGTTGGATGAGCAGCCCCAACACCCTGCAGTCAAATTCCGGGCGGCCGCCTGGGGAGTAAAGAGGGGGAAACTGAGTTCCACTCTCTTCTCCAAACCCACCCCCCAGGTCTGCGCGGTTACCTGGAGCTGTCCATCTGTCCAGGACTCAGCGGGACCAGCTGCGTCCTCCGGCTGCCCCAGCTCCGTCCTCCGGCTGCCCCAGCTGCGTCCTCCGGCTGCCCCAGCTCCGTCCTCCGGCTGCCCCCGCCGCCTCTCTCCGCTGGAGAAAAGTCCCCGAGATCCCGCGGGGCGGGGCAGGGGCGGGGAGGAGAAGGCCGGCCCCCCGCCCAACACCGCCCTGCTCCTTCCCTTGGACAAATCCCGTCCTAGCCGCCGCCCGGGGAGGGACCTGGGTTCCCCTCTCCACACCCCTTCCTGCCCCGGGCCGGCCCGGGCAGGGGCAGGAGATCTGGGGCTCCCCTCCCCGGACCGCAGTCATCACGCCCCCTCCAACCACGCCCCCTCCCCCCCAGCCCCGCCCCCACGGATTGGGTCAGAAATTTGCCCCTCGGAAGTCAGAGACTAAGGTGCGGAATGCGGCGCCCCACCTGCGCTCCCCCTGTCCCCAAATTCTCCCTACCCCAGACTCCATCGGTGAAATGGAAAGAGACCTGGATTGGGGTGGGGTGAGGGGTAGAGAGTGGAGGCTGTCGGAGGGCCTGGGTTCGAATCCTAGCTCCGCAACGTACTACTCCCTAGGTTTTCTTAGGCTCAGCATGTGTCTCCCCTGGGAATGCAGCTTCCTTCTCTGAGAAACGAGGGAGTTAGCCTAAAACAGACTAAATGGAGTCCCTTCCAGACCCCAGGATCCCTCCCCTCAAATGCTCAAGCATTTCAAGTCCAGTTCCAACCCACCATCTCCAAGAAGCTTCCCTGGTTTTCTTCTCCTTGCTCTCTAACCCTCCCCCAGCCCAGGGACGTCTCCCTCCTCCGAGAGCCCACATATTCTCACCCTCACCTCCCACAGAAGGGAAACCTTCCTGCTCTCTGACCCACTGACCGGGCAATGCCCTGCCCCCTACAAACAGACCTCAGGGTCCGTGACTATAAAAGCTAGACCTGCTCCTATCTCCTTTGCAGTCCTACTCATCAGGAGGCTTGAGATCAGCAGACTTGGGTTCCAGGCCTGACTCCACCCCTTGCTAGCCAGGTGACACTAGGTTGCTTCATCTGATCGTCAGTTTTCCCATCTGTATAATGGAATTTCACTTTATAGAAATATCAGGTATTACTGTTAACATTGTTACTATTATGACCGAGTAAATAGTTGGAACTCATGCAGTGCCAACATGGTCCAGTGGAGATTGAGAGATTTGGGCTCTGAGGAGGACCTGAATTTAACCCCAGTTTTCCTATTAACTTTTCTGGGCCTAACACCTTGGACAAGATGGCCTCTAAGGTCCCTTTTGCTCTGTGATCTTATGAAGGGCATGGGGAAGCGGTTCTTGGCTGCCGTTGTTCCCTGGCAGATGGACTGGGAGGAAGATAGGGGCCCCAAAGAGAGCAGGGCATTTGTATCTTGTGGGATAGTTTCAGGAGGGAGAGAGGCTACAGCTGGAGGTGACTCACATCCAGTGCCCTCCTCCCCCTAGTCACAAAGAAACAACCGCAGACAAGGCCTAGAGGCAGGCAACCTTTTCCCTTCTCAGACACAGGAAGGGGGGAAGGGGTAACCTTTGGGGGAGAGGGAGGAGAGAAGATTCCTAGCTGGAGCTTCAGGCTAGTGAGAAACATCCATTCTCTAGTATGAAGACTGAGCCTCTGACTCACCTTAGGAGTTGGCACTGATGGAGTTTGAGGGGAGAGTCTAGAAACTACCTTGGACACCTGGCAATCTTGCAGACCCACCCTTCCCTGAAAGACCTGTGGCTGTCTGCCCACCCTCAGACAGATAGAACTGAGCCAGGAATCCTGGTGTGGAGGCCCCATGGAAGACAGGGCTCTCAGAAGCCAGCTTCTCATGTGAGGGAAATGTATGAACAAAGTTGTATACATGAGTGTTCACATGCCCACATATAATAACATACATGTGCACCCCAGTCCTCATCCTATGGTTCCCCTCAGCTCTTTCCAGACAAGGGATGCCATCCAGCTGTGCCTCTAGAGGAGGCAGAGGGATAAAGGAGGGGGGTGTGTGTGTGAGGGAATCACCCTTCCCAGATGTAAAAGGGATGGACCACCCACAAGGACAGCTCACTACAAAGGAATCCACCCAGAAGCAGCCCATCTGGGGTGGTGGCGCATATGGAGGGACTTCCAGCGCAGGGAGCCCCAGGCTACCCTTAAAAAGGCCTGATTCAAATCAAATTAGTCCCAATCTCCAGGTCAGCCATACACTCATCTCTGTATCTTTCCATGCCTCTACACAGAAGAGACTTTTTAGAATTTCACCTCTTCTTATTCCCCCTTATTTCATAGATATCAGAATTGGAAGGGCCCTTGGAACATAGACTGTCAGAGTTAGGAGGGACGTTAGAATCTGGATAACAATATCAGAGCTAGGACAGGAAGTGAAAGGTCATCCAGTCTAAACCTGTTCCTTTTATAAAGGGAAAAACTGAGATCGACAGTAAGAGTCACTTGCCCAAGGTCACTCAGCCAGCATGCAACCGGTCAAAATCCTACTTCACATCTTTACTGGCTGTTTGACATTGGCACTTATTCTCTGTGACTCAGTTTCCTTTTCTGTAAAATGTACATAAAGGTAATAACTACCTCACAGAGTTGTCATGAGGATCAAATAAGAGATGTATATAAAGACTTTGCAAACTTGAAAAAGCATACTATTTTAGTTATTTGTACATTATCTGTATAATATGCATGATGCACATATGTATATGTAGACTTATACCCATACATTGCATATGTGTGGTGTTGATTACTATGATTAAGAGCAGGGCCTTAACTGGGTCGAGGGCCTCCAGGCTTTTTCCATTCCTATCCATAGCTCTGGTGCCAAGACATTCCCATCTCTCTCCAGTCCTGACATCTCACTAAGCTCTTAGTCAAGGAGTCCACTTGCCTGGTGGGCCTCTTCTGGATGATCTACCAGCACCCATAAAAGAACCAGCTCCTTTCCCCATACACCCTTACTTCAGGAAACCCATCCACAGGTCCAGCCATCCTCCCAGCCACCTAGGCTTGGAACCCCACCCCCCAATCTATGGCTCCTCCACTGCTGGTCTCAGGCATTGAATCACTGGTCCAGTCCTACTGATTCTATCTAGTCTTGGATTATATAGGTTCTAGGGAGCAGAGGCAGATTCAATCCCTGCTCCTCTATCTCCAAATTCCTACACTTTTTCCACTACACAATTCTGTCCCTCCCAGACTAGGGGAAGGAGTGGTGGGATGTTCATGCCAAGGGAAGCTGCTTCTGTCTGGCAAAGAGCCCACTCCAAGCCTGCTGGGGGAGGGGGTAAGCTTGTTGGAGTGCTGGCCCCAACTCCCCCAGAATCCACAGCTTCTGGGGGACAAAGGTTGTGCTGGGGAAGCCACTGGAGCCTTCCCTGCCAGGGAGCCCGCAGACACAAGTCAGCACCTGCCCAACTGCCACCTGGAGATGGCTGCTCTCCGCCTGCCATCACCTGCCTGTGCTTCTCTATGCCTGGGCCTCAAGCCCATATCTTCCAGACCCACACGCAACTTCAGGGAAAAGGGTAGGGGGCAGTGGCACAGAGCCAGGTCTGGAGGCACAAAATCTCTTTAGTCTGAGACAAGAGATGTTGAAGTACCCATTCTGTCCAGACCCAAAGAAGGGGGGCAGGGCCAGCAACCACTACTTCTTCCTCCTTCTTCCCAAGGGTGGGGTAAGGATGGTGATGTCAGGCAGATGGTGGGGGAGGAGGGAATGGAGCTGCTTCTGTTGAATTGGCTACCAACTCCTTCCCCTCCCCCAGCTTCCTTTTCTCTTGCAGTGCCAAAGCAATATACGGAATAGAAAGGGGATAAGTACATAGGTCATATTAAGGACCTGAATGCATAATCCCTAAAAATGCTCAGTTTCCTGGCTGCCTTAAGAGGGCCAGATCTGGGTCCAAGTTCAGAACCCCACCATGGAATCACCGAACCTCACAAACAAACAGAACCTGAGCAGGCAGGAATCTCCTCTAATAGTATTGCTGACAAGAGGTCCTTCAGCATCCAGTAGAAGACTGGTTCCCAAGGTATCCCATTCTACTTCAGGTCCATTCTGGTTGTGGGGAAGCCTTTCTTCATATAGAGGCTAAAATTTGCCTCTCTAAGCATGCCTGAACAAACGGAATCCCTCTTTCACATGACAGCCCTTCAAATACTTGAAGACCTTGGTCATGTCTTCCATGTCATCTCTTCTCCAAACTAAATATCCCCAGGTCTGCCTTGGTCTCCAGTCTTATACCACCCTCCAAACCAGGCCCAGGGATGCTTGTCCTACCCAGAGTCCTGACTGCCAGCTGTTCCCCAACCCCGACACTGAGCATTCTGATGCCAACCCAAAGTCTCAGTGAGTCACTGGCCCGGGGCTGTGCTCTGCAGAGGTCCTGGGAGCTTGACCTCAGAGGCTGAGACATCTGGCACCCCCTGTGGCCCAAGTCATCCATGGAGCCTAAAGGGAAGTGCTTCCTCTTCCCCCCAATCCACTCTGGCACCAAGTTCAAGGAGCAGATGTTCTGGGGAGTTGTAGGGACAGAATAGGCAGCTTCTTCCAGTAGCCTCAGAGGTGTCTCTTTGAGTCTCTCGCTGCCCCAAACTCAAAACATTAGAGGATGACAAGAGAGTCCAGGGACACCCCATACACAGCAGAGGTTTGGGAACTTTAAAACAAACTCCACCCCTGAATCAACACCAAGACTTCCTAGAACTGTAATCCTTGGACTGAGTCCCCTTGAAAAAGGACACAATATGGGAGATGATAATAGTAACTGCTATCATTTATATAGTATGATCAATGACTTAAAATATTCGAAGGGTTGCTATATGGAAGAGGCTTGTTCTTGGCTCCAGAGGGCAGACCTAGGATCAGTGTGAGAAGAAGGTGACATGAGAAAGGGAAAGGAAGAAGGAGAGTTCAAGGAACCTTCTTGTTCCTCGTTTATTTCTGCTTGTTGTAAGGAAAAACTTCTAATAAGCTGCCTTTGGAGGTAGCAAACTCCCCTTCACTAAAGGTTTCTAAGCAAAAGCTGAATGACCAACCACACATTGGTTATTTCCGGGCTCCTTCCAGACCATGTCACTCACACTCTGGTCGTCTTGAACTCTCCTCCCAGCACCCTGGGCTTGGAGATATGAGCAATTACATTGTGTACAAGAGAAAGGCTCACAAAGGATAGCCCTATTGCTCAGAAGTAGCTGGGATGATGATAATGGACAAGAACGGGAAGGTAGAAGTATCTATATAATTATTATTTGACTTGTTTCCCTCTTTCCCCACCCCCCCTGCCACTAGGGAGCATCATATTTAGACTTAGAAAGGACAGGACCAAAACAGTGAAACAAGAGTTGAAGTTCAAGGTACTCAGTGAGGTGAGAAGAGAGTATGGAGCTGCCTGCTCTAAGTTAAAGGTCCAAATGAATTACATTCTAAGAAGATCTGTCTGGGACCTTTGAAAACAGGCAAGACAGACAACCAGCATTCATGGCATGTTTACCATCTGTCAGGCACTGGGCTAAGAAGTGGGGATACAAATACAAGCAGCATAAAGGTGCCACAGGACTGGAGACAGGTAAACGTTGTCCTGACTCAAAGGCATGAGAAGCAGGAATCCATCTCCACCAGTTCAATCTCCAAATCCCCTAATGAATTTGGCAAATGATTGTTCAATACTTACCAAAGAAAGCAGTGATTACTGGGACCCAATATAGGCTCACTAACAATAAATCATGCCAAATTAACTTTATCTCCTGTCTTGACGAGATTAATAGATTACTAAATGAGAGGAATATTATAAACACAGGATGCTTGGATTTCAAGAAGACTTTAGACAAACCATCACTGTACTTTTATCACAGAACGGAGAGAAGTGGGTTGAAAAATTGTAAAATTAGACTCATAACTGGCAATATATTCATTAATTAATTAGAGTATTCATTAATTCACAGAGTCAGCCTGGAGGGTGATCTCTAGTAATATATCATAGGGTTTGGGTCTAGGTTTCAATGTTATCGTCATTGATTCGGTTGAAAATATAGTTCTAGCTATGCCAGTACATTTCATAAGCATATGTTGGATGATTCAGGTTCCAAAAAGAATGCCAAATTGAAGTGATGGAGTGAATTTAAAATAAATTAAATTTAGTAGGGATAATTCTAAAGTTAGAGGAAAAGCTTTGACGTTACCAAAGTTAGGTTACAAAAAAAATCAAGTACTAGGTGAAGACCTGATTAATAATTTTTTGGATGTGGTCAATGTGTCAATCTCTTCTATTTCACTATTCATATTTATAGCTAGGGTTTTTTTTTCTTTTTTTCAATGGGGGGAAATGGAAGCGAGAGAAAACAAATTTATGTTAATTGAAAAATAATTATATCAAAAAAAAAAAAAAGACCTGGTTAGAGGGCAACTAACGTAAAAACAGCCTGGGGGATGGAGTTAATGAACAAAAGCTTATCCATGAGTCAGCGCTATGATGTGGCAGCCAAAACCTCTTATGTGCTCTTAGGTTTCAAGGTTCAGAAGCAGTGAGAGCTCTGCTGTTCTCTGCCCTGGTCAGACGAGCTCTGAAATCCTCTGTCCAGAGCTGAGAACCACATTTTGGCAGGGACACTGACAACTGAAGTGAGCTGATAGAGTCACCCAGATGAGAAGGGGCATGTAAGCAATGTCGTACAAGTAAAGGTGAATGAAGTGGTGGTGTTTAGACTGAAAAGAAGACGAGGTAATAAGGAAAACATGATGTCGGTCTTCAAGGACTTACAACCTATCAGGTGGAATAGGCATTAGGGTAGTTCTACCTGTTGTCAAAGGAAAAAACTCAGAACAATAAGGAGAAGCTTGAGAGAGGCAGATTTATGTAAATAATAACTTCCTAACCATCAGTTGTCCAAAAGCAGAATGGAGTTGCCTTGGGAAGTAGTGAGCTCATTACTGGAAGGTCCAAGCTGAGTTTGAAAGACCACTGGTCAGGGATGTTGTAAAGGGAGTAGACCAGTTTCCAGGATGGGTCAGGCTAACCCTTTCAGCTCTGAGATTCTATGACTCAACTTTTATAGACTTTATCTCCCATGACTTCCTAACAGAGATGTTCCACTCCTGGTCTGCTGGTCTCCTTGGTGTCCTTGCATGCTAATTAGGCATTTTATTGCTTTCAGAGGGCAGATCTAGATCCAGTGGGGGGAAGTTTTAGGGAGACATCACCTTGACAATCTCCTAACAATTATTCTAAAGTGGAATAAGATGCCTTATTGCCTCATGCCATTGTCTCCACGTGTAATGTTCTCCCTTCTGAATATTCAACTCCCACACATCTTCCAAAGCCCCACTGAGGTCCCATCTCTGTTTGGAAGTCTTCCAAGACTAAGCCACTAATTAATTTAGGCTACAAAGCTCCCCCAACTCAGAATTCCTGGGTCCAACACAATTACCTATTGTGTTGTGGGTGGGTGTGTTGCTTTCTTAACCATGATAAGAGCTCCTCAAGGGCAGGGGAAGATGTCCAAGAGATTTTCTTCCCCTGAACCATGAGCAATCAAAAGAGGGGTGCTATAACCCCATTCCAGAATGGTATTCACACAAGAGTAAGAAACAAGGCACTCAAGGTTATCACCTTATCAACCACTCTTCTCCATGTCTCAAAATGGGGATTTATCATACTGAAATCCTACCATCTATACTTGGAAAGGCTATCTAGGTAGGCTTTCTAGGGAAGGAAGAATATTAATATTTTGGTATATTAACATTTGGCATATAAATACATTGAACAGGTAGCACGAGGTTACTCTGAGGCAAAGAAAAGAAGGAAAGCACAATGAATCCACCTTACTGAAACTAAGAAGTTTTGGGACAAGAGGGGAAAGAGCTGGGAATAAGGCTTGTCAGCCAGTGACAATGATCCTAGGATTTAGAGATGTAAGAGGGCTCATCTAATGCTCTCATTTTAATGGATGAAGAAAGTTTGGGCTTGAAAGGAATTGACTTGCCCAAGGTTATAGTCTTAAGTAGCAGAGCTGAGATTTGAATCCAGGTCTCCTGACCCCAAATGTAGTTCCCATTTCACTACACCAGGTTACCTGAACACACATGACCTAGGAGTAAGAAACAGGAAGAAAAGCAAAAGAGAGGATCACGGTTAGCCGGCTTCAAGGGAAAGAGTGGGAGAAAGCCCCAGAGATGAGACCCCCTAAGGGCATCCTCTTCCCTCTTATCTATCAGGGGACGATGTCTAGGGTCTCTACCCTACATGAGAGAACAAACATCAGCCAAAGTGCCTCTCTAGGATTGGACTTGGATCAGAGGCTAGCACTGCCCTATGCCCCTGCCTCTTCCATTTGACGGGACAGGGAGCCTCTGCCCCTCAAGCCTCTGTTTGTTGGTTCTAGAGGGATATAAAAAGTGAATGCAGTGAAGGGCCCCAGCCCTGCAGCCTGACAGCTTCAAGTTCAGGGATGACGTGACAGGCTACACAGCTCCTAACATGCCTCTTACACGCAGAATGTTCAGACATGAACCCTGAGGGGAGAGGGGCTCAGAACCCCAGCCCTGCCCGGGCCCTGCTGAGCTCACCAGGCTGTTTCTGACTGCTCTGACTCAGCTTCATTTTCTCTCACAGGAGAAGGACTTTTTTTATACCCCTTGTCCAGACGATACTTGGAAACCAAGTGGAAAAACACAGCTTGGGGCTATAGGAGTCAAATAAAACTGGTGAAACAGGAGGCAGAAGGGAGAAGAAAAGGTTTCTCTGTACCCGCTGGAGAAATCAATTCCTCTCTGCAGTGCCCTCTCCTCTCCACACTCAGCAGCCCAAATGTAGATTGCAGAGACTGCTCCCAGGGCCAGGCATGTGGGAAGAGCTTCCCTGGGGTTCCTCTCTGGCTCACGAGCAGAGCTGACAGAAGGCCCACCAGCTTGGGGAGCCAGACCTCAGGGACTTCAAAGCTTTGGATATCAAGGTCTGGTGTTCAAGGGATACAAATCCAGAGACCAAAGCTGCCCACAGGAGGGGCTCACTCCCTGGGGCCCCAAACCCATAAACTGAGCATCAAGACAATGGCCAACCCATGCCTGGGGCTACTTCTTGCCAAAAGGTTAAGATTCATTCTGAATATAACTCATTTTGATTCCTGGACAAAATCTCACGCAACAATCTGCGCCACACCACTGCTTCATTCAGTGTTGCAGAATTCTTAAGTAAACATAGAAACCTCAGACCCTATTCCCCACCCCACCCCCATCTTCCTGCAGCCTTCCCCCTGCCCAGGAGCCAAGGGATCCCAGTCTCCTCCTTCTAGGTTTGTCCTTAAGAGAGAGTTCTTCCACCTAGTTCCAGCACAAAGGACACCCCCTCCCTCCCATGGAGTTAATGTTAATGGGACATTTTCCCCATGCCCCCTGACAGATCTGTGACTGCTCCTCCATCCCAAATCCCTCCCAATATACCTCCAGTGGAGACCAGTCAGCCAGCTATTCCCCACCCCCTCCCCACCTCCACCCCCCCCCCTCGAGTCCCAGTGCTGAGGTGGAACATCTGTTCAAGCCACATCCAGCGCCCAGCTTAAAGAGATGAAAGGCTCCTGCTGAGCTCTGGTGTAATCCCACCCCCTCCACTAGTAGGAAGGCAAATCCTAAAACCAAACAGCAGGGCTCATATAAAGACTTTGGGAAACTCCACTTTGGGAGAAAACATCCACTGCCCATCTTTCCCTCCCTACTGTTCACCACTAAGTCTGCCCCAAGGTGCAGCATTTATACTTAAAGAATCCCCGTGTGATTTTGTCAGTGTTCAAGCTTATTCTTTATAAGCTGTTGCAAATTACTCAGTGACCAATCTTTTAGTGATAAGGTTCTCTGTCCTGAACTAGGCTGGTCCTTATGTAAGTCCATCACTGGACCTGTAATCAAAGTCTCTCCAAACACTGTGTTTAGCACTAGGGACACAAATACTCAGTGATCAGTCCTCTAGTGCTAAGGTTCTCTATTCTGAGCAAGGCTGGCCATCACATGAGTCCATCACTATAGTCAAAGCTTCTCCAAACACTTTGGCACCAGGCACACAAAGACAAATGCAAAGACAAAAGGGGGAGCGGTGGCCAGGGAGGGTATTTTTGATTTGGACAGCTACCGGGATAGTGAGTGAGGAGGCTACAAGGGAAGCACCTGAGAGGTGGAGAGCAGGGCCAAGGAAGCTGGCAAGAAGATGGTCAAAGAGTAAAGCAGACAGAGGATCGACAGGCAGCACATCACAGAAGGATTTGAAGGTACTGGCTGGGAGTGTTTACTGGAGAAGTGAGGACTTAGTGAGGAAAGTGCCTGGCGCACAGTATGCACTTAAAACATTTCATTTAAATTTTTGAAGAGGTGTCATCTGAAAGAGGTTTATTCTGGTCCCAGAATAACAAGAAAGGTGGAAGATACAGAGAGTCAGATTTTGATTCATTACAAGGAAAAATTCCCTAACATGGAGAGCTGTCTAAAATCAATCAGTTGTAGCAGCTAGGTGGCACATGGATAAGCACCAGCCCTGGAGTCAGGAGAAACTGAATTCAAATCCGACCTCAGATACTTACTAGGTGTTGAGCAAGTCACAACACCGATTGCCTCCTCCCGCCCCTCCTCCCCGCAAAAAACCCATAAAATAAATCAATCAACAAATATTTATGTGCCAGGCACTCTACTGTACCTCGGGGACAAAAGTAAAAAGAATGAACTACTTACAGTATGCATACATTCTAATGGGGAAAGCAATACACACAAAGTGTGCAAAATAGTTTAGTGCAAGCTGTTTTGGAAGATGGGGTGTCAGGAAACGATTCATGCAGAAGATGGTTCATGAGCTGCACCTTAAAGCAAGAGAAGGGTGTCCATGAGGCAGAGGTAAGGGGGAGCACGCACTCCAGGCACAGGGATGATCAGGACGAAGACAAGAGAAAGAGAGGACTGTGTGTTGGGAACAGAAAGAAGATCAGCTTGGCTGGGTTTCCAAGTGCCAAATGGGAAGTAAGAGGTCAGTGAGGCTGGAGAGATAGTTTGGGGCCTGTTTGTGTAAAGCTTTAAAAGCTACCCAAAGAAGTTTATATTTTGTCCTAGAAAAAATCAGAAGCCACTGGAAACAGCTGAATGGGAGCATCACATGGCCAGATCTGGACTTAGGGAAACCAACTGCAGCAGCGGTGTGTTGGATGGACAGGAATTAGGGGGAGACTTGAGACCAGGAACCAACCAAGAAGCTGAATTAAAGTGCTAGCTAGATGTTGTGGGGTTGTTTGTCTGTTAGTTTTGGGTCTTTGGGGTAGGGGGTGGGTTAATGTTTTTATTTATTTTAAATTTAAATTGAAAATGAGGAAAAAACACATTGCTATGTGCATAGCAGAATATAAGAGACAATTCAACATAAAACAATGTTTCCATTTCAAGAAAGCCTATATAATAAATACCACACATTTTTGTCAAAGCTGCCAGCTTTTCTTTGCTTCCTTGCAGATTTTCTTTTGTTCTCTGCTATGCACTTTTTACTTTATTTTTCCCTTTCCCCCTCCCCATGCTCTAAAGAGGATATATTTTTACATACATATGTATATATATATATACACACACATATACATGTATGTGTACAGATATCTATAAACATACACACATACACACTCATATACATATATCTAAGACCATACTATGCTTACTTCCATTTGTTTCTCAGATGGATGGCATTTTCCTTCACAAGTCCAGTTCTTTCCATGTTTTTCTAAATCAACCAACTCATCATTTCCTACACCACAGCGATATTCAAACGTAATCACATCCTGTCTGAGAGATTGTCTATGAAAGTTTTTCCCCATTTTCTGCATTCTTTCTATTCTTGGTTGCATAGGTTTTATTTATACAAGAAAATTTCAATTTAAAGTCATCAAAATTATTCTTTTTACATTTTTATGTAAATTGAAATGAAATTATTCATTTCAACAATGCTCTCGCCTTATAATAGAATTTAAGGTCTGATGCAACTGATTCTGCTTTCCTTTATATCTTTTCTCTCCTGGTTTCCTTGAAACTCCTGACCTTTTGTTTTTCCACATGAACTTTGTTATTATTTTTCTAACTCAGATAACTTTTTAATAATTTAATTGGGATGGCATTAAATAAATTAGGTAAAACTGACATTTTTATATTGGTTTTACATACCCATGAACTTTTATATAATATTTAATTAATATTATTTCAGTTATTTAGATCTAACCTTATTTGCATAAAAAAATGTCTTATGTTTATGTTCACATAGTTCCTGTGTCTGTTTTGGCAAGTATACACTCAGGTATTTTATACTATCCCGTTATTTTAAATGGTTTAAAACAATATTGAATAACAGTGCTGACACATAGTATAGTTTCCCCATTTTTCTCTTTTGACTAAATCTATCTTAGCTTTATCTTTTTCTGAGATCATAACTACTACCCCAGCTTTTTTTTACATAATAAATTCTATTCTTGCCCCTTATTTTATCTTTGTGTCTATCTCTTATTTCGACAGCATTTCCTGAAAGCAACATATTGTTGAATTCAAATTTTTAATCTGCTATCAGTTTCCATTTTATGGGTAAATATCCATTCACATTCATTCTAAAATATAATTACTTTTTGTCTTTTTTCCTCCTTCCTATTTTTCTTCACTATCCTTCTCACTCTATTTACCCTATTCCCTCCTCACTCCTCTGTTTTATTTCTACCAGCTACCTTGCCCTCCTATTCCTTAATCTACCTCCCTCTCTAAGACTCTCTCCATTATCCTTTCCCTCTCCCATCTCCCCTCTCCCTTTTTTCTTTCTGAATTTAGAAGACTTTTCCCTCTTTAACCCATTCCCGATGAAAGTATGGTTCCTATATGGTTTCTGTATCAGATTTTCCTTTTATGCCTCATTTGGATGAAATACTCTTTTTTCTCTCTCCCTACAGTTTTATTTTTTAGAACTACTTCCATCATACTCAGCTCAGCCCACGCCTTTCTTTCAAATTGCCCAAATAATAACAGTCATGAAAGTACTGATAATATTTTCCTTTTTAAGAAGTAAACAATTTGACCTTATTAGGTTCCCTATAATTGGTCTTTATTGTTTAACTTATATTTCTCCAGGATATTGTACGTCAAATTTTCCCTTAAGTTCTACTAGTTTTTGTCACAAATACCTGAAGGTCTTTTTTCTTTCATTCAGTTATACTTAATTTTGCTGGATAAGTTACCCTTGGCTGCGATCCCAGCTCTTTTGCTCTATGAAACAGAGTATTCCAAGACCTACGGTTCCTCAACATAGGAGCTGCTGGATGTTGTGTAACCCTCATTGTGACTTCAGGACACTTCTTGCTTCCAATATTTTCTTGCAAACTGGGAGCTTTTAAACTTGGCTAGGACATTCCTGTACATTTTGCTCCTGGGATCTCCTTCCCTCTGGTGACCAGTGGAATTTTTTTTCTATTTCTGCTTTGCCTTCTTGTTCTAGAACTTCAGGGCGATTTTCCTTGATAATTTCTTGTAATATTATATCAAAATTCTTTTTTAATAATAATTTTCAGATAGTCGGACTATTCTTATATTATTTTCCCTCAATCTGTTCTTCAGTTGTTTCTGATGAGATATTTCATATTCTCTTTTATTTTTTCATTCTTTTGATTTTATTATTTCTTGGTGTTTTAACATAACATTAGCTTCCCTTTGCCCATTTCTAGTTTTCAAGGAATTATTTTCTTCCTTGAGTTTTTTATCCTCCATTTCAAATTGCTTGACTCTCTTCTCATAATTTTCTTGGATTTTATTTTTTCCCTAATTTTTCCTCAATCTCTTTTATTTGACTTTTAAAGTCCTTTTTGAGTTATTTTCTGAAGTTTGACCCTGGGGTCCAACCTTGGGCTCTCTTCTGCACTCCTGAGACATGACTAGGGCCTCCAGCCATGCTATCCTGCAAATGATCTTGTTCTCAGCTGTCCTTTCTGCCTTGGAATTGAAACCAGGAACTCTGCTCTTCAGCAAGTGCCCGCAGCTAGCAGGGTCCCCACCCCTCTGCTACTGCTCTCATCAGGTGTATGCTTGCCCCTTCTCCTCACCTAGAAGCCCAGCCCAGGATATGTCTGGTTAGCACAACAGTGCTTGGCATCCCTTTTCAGTGGGAGGTCCTTCAGTCTTCTCCTATTCAGATGTCAGACCCCCACACTTTCTCTAGAGGAGAAAGTTTCTAAGGCTTCTCAGCCTGCTTCCCAACACCTAGCTGCTCCCAGGGCTTGTGGCTTGTTGTTCTGTGATTCTGAAGAGTTAACCTGGAGGTGTTTGCACTTCACTCAGGCCGTCTTACCTGGGGGTCTTCTCAAGTTGTCTTAGGAGAACAACTGCTTTACCCTGATTTTTATTTCTGCTACTCTACTTTCCCTCTGAGGTGCTGTTCTATCTTTTTTTTATGGAGGAAATTTGGAAAGCAGAAAATTTTCTGAGCTACTCCACCATCTTCCCAGAATCCTCTCATAGCTAAATATGGTAAAGGAAATAAGCGCCAAAATTTGGCCAATGACTGGATGAATGCCATGAGGGAAAGTAAAAAGTCCAGGATTATGCCAAGGTTACAAACTTTGGGAGACTGGAAGGATGATGTTGACTTCAACATAAATAGGGAAGTTTGGGAGATGGGAGGATTTAAGCTCAATTTTAAACATATTGAGTTTAAGATGCCTCTAGGACATCCAGTTTGAAATGCCCAAAAGGCAATTGGTGATGTGGGACTGAAGTATTGGCAAGCCACTGCAACTGGTTATTTTTATTTGTTAGTCATCTGCATAGAGATGACAGTGAAACTCACAGGAGAAAGATTATAGAGAAAGAAGAGAACTTAGAACACTGACTGTTTGATAACATGTTTAGCCAGCAAAGCAAAATGAGGAGTCTTCAGACAAGCTAAGAGTCAAACCAGTAGTAGTGTGATCAACAGTGCAGGTCAAGAAAAATTGGGGCAAAGGCCTCATTTCTAGAATATATAGAGAACTGAGTCAAATGTACAAAAATACAAGTCATTCCCCAATTCATAAATGGTCAAAGGATATGAACAGGCAGTTTTTAGAGGAAGAAATTAAAGATATCTATAATCATATGAAAAGATACTCTAAATAACTTTTGATTAGAGAGGTGCAAATCAAAACAACTCTGAGATACCACATCATACACCTATGAGACTGGCAAACATGACAGAACAGGGAGATGATAAATGTTGGAGAGGATGTGCGAGAGTTGGAACACTAATACATTGTTGGTGGAGCTGTGAACTGATCCAACCATTCTGGAGGATAATTTGGAACTATGCCCAAAGGGCTACAAAAACGTGCATACCCTTTGACCCAACAATATTGTTTCTAGGACTGTATCCCCAAGAGATCATAAAAATGGGAAAGGGTCTCACACGTACAAAAATATTTATAGCAGCACTCTTTGTGGTGACCAAAAACTGGAAATCAAGGGGATGCCCATCAATTGGGGAATGGCTGAACAAGCTGTGATATACGAATGAAATGGAATACTATTGTGCTATAAGAAATGATGAACAGGAAGACTTCAGAGAGGCCTGGAAAGACTTATATGATCTGATGCTGAGCGAAAGAAGCAGAACCAGGAGAACTTTGTACACAACAACGACCACAGTGTGTGAGTTTTTTCTGGTAGACGTGGAACTTCATAGCAATGCAAGGACTTAAAAAAAATTTCCCAATGGTCTTCTAAGGCAAAATGCCTTCCACACCCAGAGAAAGGACTATGGAATTCAGTCACAGAATATAGCAGATCATTTTGTGTGTGTGTGTATTATGTTTTGGTTTGTTATATGATTTCTCCCATTCATTATAATTCTTCTACACAGCATGACTATAGTGAAAATGTATTTAATAGGAATGTATGTGTAGATCCTATATAAAATTGTATGTCGTCTTGGGGAGAGAGGAGGGAGGGAGGGGGAAAAATCTAAGTTATATGGTAGTGACTGTAGGACACTAAAAATACATAAAATTAATATTGAAAAAAAGCAATCAATATTGCTTTCTCGCCCCAATGGGCAGAGAAAAGACCACCAGATTTGGCAATTAGATCAAAGAGAGTTTCTGCTGAGGTGGTCACCTGAATGAATGGCAGACTTCCCAGCTCCCAAGTAACTACTCTATCAAAAACCTGAAGTTCACAGCATTAGAATTACAAAAATTACCTGAATAAGTCTCAATAAATCCAATAAGAAGCTATAGTAAGTAACTTCTTTCACTTCAGAACTGTACAAAACTTGAGCTCCAGGTCCCCGCCAGCAGAGAACAGCCTCCTAGTTGGACACAGGCTAGAGGAGGAAAACATTGCCTGCAAGACCCTTGTGTTTAGGGGCTTCAAAACTGAGGGCTCCCCTAGGAAAAGCCCCAGAGTGGTCAGAAAACCTCAGAGAGCAGACTGAGTGCCAGGGAGCAGGGCAGAAGCAGCATGTGAATCAGGTACTGAAATGCTCAGATTGGGTCAGCTCAGGGCCAAGGGCTCTGAGTTTCCTAACAGTGTCCTGAGATGACACCTCAGAACCTCAAAAGATCGGTTGGGGGTGGCGAGGCAGAACCCAGCGAGGTGGAGGGAAGAACTCAGGGGACACAGAGTGAGACCAAGGAGGGCCATGTTCCTCACCCAAAAGCATAATCTAGCATACCTACATTTGAACAAAGCTCCATTTCAGGAACTAAAGCCAGAGGAATGAGTAAATCAAAGAAAACTCTATCCAGTACTCGAAATGACTGCTCACTGAGGGATTTCCTACTCAGGTGCAGTTTGGAACAGATGCTATGGGAAAATCTAATTTATGGCACTACCTGGCAGCATTTGCGGCCTCTCAGCATAGCTTTTGAGAACCAAAGGTCACTTCCATGTCAGTAGAAGATGCCAGAGAAGACAGCGGCCTCAAAGTCCTTCAACTTCAATTCCCTTTTCTCCTAAACTCTGAAATTCCTTTCTGATCACCCCTTCCTTTCCTTCTCCTTCCAGTGCCTCACGTCTCCCAAAGCTGCTTTGTCCTGATCCTGACATCAGATACCTCAGTCTCTTCTCACTTCTCCTAGTAACTCCCATCTACTCCAATTCCACTGTCTCATTTGGTTTGGGCCCTATAATTAGCTTGTTAGAAACTCTCAGAGCCCTTGCCTATTTGTGCTTCTACTGTCCACATCCTGTCAATCCTCACACATGTCCACCCTCACCACTCCTGAGATGCTTAACGAAGCTGGAGGAACATGAAGTCACTTGGACTGGACTCACTGTGAGTTGGTGCAGCATTAACCAGGCCCTCCCATGTTGCATGGCCATCCTTTTATCAATCTTTGGTTGCCTCCCCACACCCCACAGGTGCTACTCTAAACCTTCTACTTTCTCAAACCTCTGATCCATCTTCCAATGCCTTCTCTGTTAAGATGATCTCACCTCCTCTTTATGCTACGATTGAGATGATCCATCCTGTGCTCCCAGATTCCCCCCTCACCTCCAGACCTGTCAGATCTTTCCCCATTCAGGCATCCTTTGGTCCAGTTTCAGAGGACCCTTCTTGCTAAGATGAATGAGCCTTTCATGATGTGGCCCTGTCTTCCCACCCGCATTGGCCATTACTCTACCCACATTCTGAGACCCAGGTAAACTGGCCTGCCTTTTTTCACCAGGATGTTTCGGATTCTCTCTCTCCCTTTGATATATACAGTTCAAACACCATTTTGTCCACATGTCCTAATCCCAATTGCCAGTGCCCTCCCACCCAGACTATCTTGGATTTAACTGTGTTGTAAATCTTTATAGTTATTAACTTTTTATTTATGCTGTACATGTCCTTGTCTCCCCATCAGAATGGAAGGTCTCTACAAGGGATTTTTTCTTTCTTTGCCCTTGTGTCTCCAGTGCCTAGCAGAGCACCTAGCACTCAGCTTAATTAGTGCTTGTGGGCTGGTTGACGGATCCTATTCCATTGAATGTGTTCCATTCCCATTGTCTCATTTCTACAAGCTCTCCCAGTCAACTGGCTCCTCTTGACTATCAGCAGACCCTCCCAGATTCCTGCCCTTTCCTGGGAGAGCTTCCTGAGGCTTATCAAACTTGATGACTCCTTCCCACTACTGGAGATCCACATGGAGATAAAGGAAACTGTCAGGGGGAGCCTGGAAAGCCCTGCTCAGTAGAATATCAAGCCTTGGGCAAGAAATCAGAGATTCTAGAGGCTTGGGTACCACTGAGAATTATAGAGCCATGCAACTCTGTAGCCTCTAATCCAAGCTGTACCCAGAGGAATCCCCATGACAACACAGTGGCCACCCAGCCTCTGCCTGAAGAGCTCCCCAGGGGATGAGGATGCCCAAGGGAGTCCCAATGAAGAACTTTATTCTTCCTGAAATCAAGCTTATCTCTGCCTTTGGGGACCAAACAGAATAGGCCCAGTTCTTTCAGAGGTCAATCCTTCAGATACTTGATGCCAATGATCTCATATCCCCTGTTCTCTTCTCCAAAATAAACATCCTCAGTTTCTTCAACTAACCCTATGACATGGACTCAGTGCCTTTCATCATTCTCCTTACAACTGAACGGATCAGGATTTATGACGCTTCTTCCTCAACATTACAAGCTTTCGTTCACTTGTTTTTCAGTTGTGTCTGACTTTTTGTGATCCCTTCTGGAGTTGTCTTGGCAAAGATACAGGAGCAGTTTATCATTTCCTTCTCCAGCTCATTTTACAGATGAGGAAACTGAGGCAAACAGGGTTAGGTGACTTGCCCAGGGTCACACAGCTAGTGTCTGAGGCCAGATTTGAACTCAAGTACATAAGTCTTCCTGATTTCAGGCCCTGCACTCCATCCGCTGCTCCATCCATCTGCCCCAACAGATAAGTCCTAGCATAAAATATCTAATGAGGAATCAACTGTAGTCCACAGATTGTTTCCATGGCCAGTAGTCACAACCATTTTCTTTAGTATGCTTCCTAAGAATTTAGCTAATGCTGAATATTACTCCAAATTTCATTATGTTTTTCACCTGTATATTTCTCTAATGTTCAGTAAGAAACTTCCTCTAGCTGAAGGTTTTCCCATAGTCATTGCTTTTTTGTAATTTCTTTCCACAATGTGTTCTCTCCTAACAATTCAAGCATGGCCAACGGCCTTTAGATTTCTTCACATTCCCAATACTCAAGTTAATACTCCAGCATAATTGGTGGCATGGGACATAGAACTGGTTCTAGAACAAAATAAAGAATTGGAGAATTAAGAGTATTATTCTCTTCTAAAGTAAAAAGAGACACTCCTAAAAGAAAATCCAAAAACCAAAGGGGGAAGCACGGAGGGTGTGTGAGATATCAACCAAGGGAAACACAGAAACAGCATTGCTGTAGTAGCATATTACAGCACTTGGACGGAAGGAATTACATGAAACTGGGCAACAACAGCATGATGCATTATTAGTGAGAGAACTGGACACCTGCTGGAACTCGCTCTGCTACAAAGCAGATCCTTCCCTCTCCTCCATCTCTACATCCAATTAGCCCCAAGTCTTCCTGATCCCGTGCCTTTACCATCCACCCTGATTCAAGTTCTCATCATCTCTCCCCTGGACTACTGCAAGAGCCTCCTAACTGGTTTCCTTACCTCCAGTCTTTCTTTCTTCACACCAATCCATCCTTCACACGGCCGCCAAACTGATATTCCAGAACATAGACTTGATGACAAGGAGTTGGTTGCATATGATGTCCGAGGGGCCTTCCAGCTGTAGGTCTAATACTACAACCTCTCTGAACCTTACGAAGAGGCTGGACTACATGGACTTCCCTGAGGTACCTCACAGTTTTAAATCTACGAACAAGTTGACCCCTTTCTCAAAATCTTTTAATGGCTCCCTATTGATTCTAAAATAAAATATAAAATACTAAACATGGTATTTATGGCCTTCCATAATTTGGCTCTGACCAGCTTCTGCAGTCTTATCGTGTGCTCCTCCTGTCCACATCCTCCATTCTAATAAACCAGCCAGATAGCATGACATCTGCCCCCTTGGTGCCTCTGCACATCCCCAGAATGCCCTTCCTCACCTCTGCCAAAAACAGGCTTAGCTTCTTTCAAAGCAGCGCAGGCCTTAACCCCTAGCTGGGCCTTCCCAAATGCCCAGGTATTAGCACTGGCTACCTGAAATTACTCTGTACATATCTGTATGTACGTTGTGTCTCCCGCCCCCTGGAGGCTGGGACTGTGTCCTTTTTTTGTTTCCTCACCATCTAGCATAGTGCCTTGCACATAGTTTTTTAACTGAAAAAGCAGAGTATTAAACTAATGAATCTTTTGTTTGCCTTAATGATAATTTAGGCTAAACTGTACCAAACCTTGTTAAATGAAATTTAATTGGGTCACCAATAGCCTCTAAAATTGCTACATCAAGTCACCTTTTCTGTCTTCTTTTTCTTTCCCATCCCTCAGCTTCAGTGCCGCTACTCTCTGGTTTTCCTTCCTGTTCTGACTGCTCCCCAGTCTCTTTAAACGGTTCACCATCCCTCCAAGGCTCTATTCTAGATCTTCTTTCCCTACATAAACTTCATCCACTTCCACAGGTTCAATAACCAATTGCACATAAGCATCTTTAAGCTTCCCCCAGACAGCCCTCATGCCCAGGTGCCTCCCAGACATCTCTAACTGAATGCCCAGCACTGTGATCTCACACAACTTGCACTTATGAATCCGTCTCCCCTCCTTCCACAGCATTAGCTGTGTGTCCACCCTCTTAGGCACCGAGGTTTGAAACCTGTCCTTGTGGAGTCTTCTTTCCCTTACCTATTACACAAATCCTTTCAATACCTCCACAATCACGCCGCCCCCCTCCTCCTCCTCTCTGACACAGTCACTACCACAGTTCATTCTTCTGGATTATTGTAATAACTTCCTAACTGGTCTTCTTGTCTCCAGTCTCCTTTCCTCCGCTTTTCACAAAGCTTCCAATAATCTTACTCAGGTCACTATCTTTATCAAAAACATTCCATGTCTCCCTCTAGGCTCTAATATAAAATGCAGACTCCATAGTCAAGCAAAGAAGGCTTTCTACAATCTGGCTCTAACACCCACAGCCCTAGATTTCAGTGCCCCCTCTTCACATAACCCTAGTCTAGACTAATTCCCTGAACTTGACATACTATCCCCAACAGGCACTCACTGACATGCTGATATCCAGGGCTTGGAATGCAACTTTTCCTCACCTACACCATACACAATTCTTCCCTTCCTTCAAGGTCAGCTGAGGCACTAGGTTCTTCTCCCGAGGCCTTCTCTGTACCCCCAACTACTGTATCCCAGCATTCTGTCTGAACCATTTTGCATTCACCATCACAGGCTACATTATAACATACTTAGTACACGCCATATGTCCCTAGAGATGTTCCTAGAATTACCTGAGGTCAGTGACTGTCTTTTTTTTTAACCTTTGAACCCCCACTGTCCAGCAGTCTTTTGCTCACCTTGGGCATCTAAATGTTTGAGTGTTCTGTAGAAGGGCTTTCCTGGTCCACCACCCGCCCCCCTTCCCTTGTTAGTGTGTCCTTCGTTGCCGAAGACCAGGCCATCAGAGAAATGATGACATGACTTGCACTTGACTTTGTTTTGAGTGAGGGAGGGCTGTGCAGGTCACCAGCCCCACTTCTCCTCCAGAGCCATCTGAATCCAGTGACCAGATATTCATCAGGATGACTGGCGATGTCCCAGGATGAGGCAGTTAGGGTTAAGTGATTTGCCTAAGGTCACACAGCTAGTGAGTGTCAAGTGTCTGAGGTGAGATTTGAACTCAGGTCCTCCTGACTGCTGCACTGGTGCTTTATCCACTGCACACCTAGCTGCCCCCTCCCTTGCTAGTACCTTCTCCTGTAAGGTTACTTTCCATCCACTCTATGTATCTTGTATATACCCATTTATGTACATGTCTTCTCCTTCCTGAGAACATACGTTCCTTAAGGAAAGAGATGATTTTTGCTTTTTCTTTGTATCCCATAGGTACTTAATAAAAATGAAGTATTGACTAAATGATGGAGATGCAGCATATTATTAAGAAAAACCTAAGTTTCAACTTAAATTACTTTTATTTAAACATGATCTGAAACAGTATTGCTCACCCAAGAAACTGGGTGGCTATTACCAGACAGAGGTGTTTGGAAGGAGTTTTCCTGAGCCGAGTACCTCCAGGGACCTGCATCTCACAGTTCCCACCCTCAACTGGGTGTGGCCCCTAAAATCGAAGCCAGAACATGCCACTGCGGATACGGTTGTAGTCAGGGAGTTGTTCGATGGGACCTGAGGGAACAGAGCCGTTAGTCAGCCTAAGGCACTGTCTACAGAGACCTACTGAAGGACTTATCACAGCTCTGCACCCTTCCCTCCCCACCCAGCACAGGACACCTGGCCTCAGGGATGATCAACAGGCCTTGGAAGGAGTGAATGAGGCGGGCTAGCTGCCTGAAACGTGAGCCAAGAAGGAAGAGAATGTTCATATGCAGGAGGCAAGGAACCTGTTCCTTCAAGCTCAGAGCTGGCACCACCCTGCTGTCCCTGATCCCTAACCATGACCTAATTCTCTCCCCTCTAAGACCCACAGTCCTCTGTTCCCACCCAAGAGTCTTTTCCCCTCTGTACAATGCATCAACCTCAGGGGCCTTCTTCACCTCAGTTCAGTAGGAAAGACCGAAGTTACCCTTTAAAAAGAACCATGAGAGAAGAAAGTTCACCACCTGATCAGTGGGAGAGGGAAGGGAGCTGCTGGGGCAGGTTTTCTGATGGAACTCCCTTTGACTGACAAGCAAACATGTCAGAGCAGCCTGAACAGGGAGTGGCCAAGGTAATGGGGAAGCAAGGGTCCCTCCCTCCTTGACTTGAGGGCTCTGTTTCCTCTGCCCAAGATGTAGAACCTCCTACAAAGAGGTGGCTTTTAGTCCCACAACTTCCAACAAAATTGCATTTCTCTCTGCTTCCATCTGGAGAGGCAGAAATATGCCTCAATCCAAATGATGGAGAAAAGAAGGGAAGTCATTAATCTAACTTTAAAAACCTGGCAGAAATTCAAAGGGGAAAGAAAAGTTAAGACAAATACCAGACTCCTCCTCTTTGTAAACCCACACCCAAGTGGAGGAAAGAAGCCTCCTTAACAAAAAAATCCTTCATCCCAGCCCCAGTCATCTATCTGCTGACAGCCTGTAAACTACTCACCCACTGCAGCCACGGCAGGGCACTGGTCATACAGGTACTTGGAGCAGACTTCCCGAACAACACTGGCATCGATCTCCTGGGAGGAACAAATGTCAAATGGGCAGGAAGTCAGTTGTCTGAGAAACGTAAGACAGGGGTTCAGCCACACAATAACAAGGTCTCCAAATCAACAACACATCTGACTCTGAAATTTTCTTTGTTAGTTTCTTTGCCAAGACAGTTCCTTCTCTTCACAGTAAATGCCTTTGAGAGATATAGCAGAGAATGTTTTAAAACTGCTTAATTAGACTAATTGCTACCAAAAGAATTCCTAGTAAGTACACTCTTAGGAAAGTAGAATTTAGCCTGTCCAGATGAAGACAGTGAATGTCACAATAAACAAGTTTCAACTCAGAGATAGCAGAACAGAGGCTCATCCAACAATTGTGCTACCAACCTCAGGCCTCCTCATTATCTGTTTCCTAGCCTCATGCCCACACAAATAACTAGCCCACGACTCCCTAGGCCTCCTCCAACTATTCATCCTCTCTGACCTTCTCTCTTACTGGCCCTTCCATGCTATCAACTACTCAGATGAGGGGTCAGGAAGGAGTAACTCACCTATCCGACCCCTCCCTGGCCTCTTGCATTAGACTGCCATTAGACCCCTCTGAGTCCTGGGGAAACCACAAGGCAGGCTTGATTATGGGAGGGAGGGAACAGTAACGTAGCTCCCTCACTTACAGCTGAGACTGTCCCTCAGCTCATGTATTCAAGCAACAGTAGCAGACTGGAAAACAAGGGAAAGTGGGCAGCATGCTTCTCTGCTGAGCTCCTGAAGGCAGAATTATGTCCAGAATTATCTCTGGAATTCCAGTTCTACCGAAAAAAAAGATCATTCAGCTGCTATGGGTCCTAGCAAATCTGGCTGAGAGTGCCAGAGTTGACTGCAGGTCAATGAGCCACAGGAACAAAGTGCTTCTTTGTTCTTGGAATAGGTGCCCATAAGGTTCCAGGGGACACCTGCCCAACTGTGCACCTCAGGGAAGGTGGAAGTAGTCTCCTCTAGGGTCACTGGAGTACCAAGCGAGAACAAAGAATCACTAATTCCTTCAGTGACCTCAACTGAAGAGCAAACAGAGGTCATCAGTAAACTGGGCCAATTTCTGAGAAAGGTCTAATTCCAGTGCTTTCTGGGCTCAGGTTCACAGGGTTCACTGCACAAAACCCACAGTCTTCTGAAGACTGGCCAAGAAAGCATACCTCAGGCAGCCTGCAGTTCCTGGCAACAGGTCTTATGCCCAGAGAGAGAAGCAGGAATGTAACCTCCAAACTGCACAGGCCCTGCGGTGCCTACACGTGCTTATTCTGTGCCCACTAAGGTAATGCTGCAATTCTACCTTTTCCCATTAGAGGCAAAGACTGGGCTCTTTCAGTCTGCTGGGCCAACTGTTCACAGCCATACAGATAAGCAGAAGAAACACACCCCTCCCCTAAGCAGATTTGTGATGCTGGAAAGAAATTTGGTTTTCAGAGTAGACCATGGTCCTCCCACCCCAGCCTTTACACACCGAAATCCGGCTCTCCCATTCACTCAAAGGTATGCGGCGGCCATAAGTCAGAAGGCTACGTCCAATGTCTTCACACACAGGTGTGGTACCTGCAGAAGAGTGGTTCTAATTAAAGACTCAAAGAGAACCATTACAAAAGTTCTTTCCAGGCTTCTGGGTTCCAAATCAAAGACACTTACCCACAATGGATTTCACAGCTAAAAAATGAAATTCTACATAAATCAGGGAGTGATTTAGCTAATGTTATCTCTCCTGAATGAAGAAGTCACTTAATATTTCAAAGGCAATAATTGTCCTAGAAGCACAATGGAAGAGGAATTAGAGAGCATGAGATCCCACCTAAACGTTTCTAGAATTCAGGAGAACACAGCATACTACATCAAGGGACTGTCCCAGGATTTTCCTAAAGAAAAGCAACTCCCTCTCTTCTATGTGCCTACAAAAGATGAAAAAAAAGGAAAGGGAGGACATGCTTTCCATTAAAGGGGGCTAGCTCAGTTTTCTATGGGTTTATTCAGATCAGGTAGTTCCAAACGTTTAACTTGTTCAAAACATGTAACTTGTGGTCAGCACAGCTGCATGGCCCTGGAGGGAACGAGCAGTCTGGTATAGCAGAGTGCTGGATTTGGAATCAGAGGGTCTAGATCTGAACTGGGGGTCTGCCACTTACAGCCATATCACTGAACCTTCTGGGGCCTTAGCTTCCTCATCTGCAAAATAAGGTAGTTGGACTAGACAACTTCTACAGGCCTTTCCTAAAGTGTTTGTTCACTATGACCACACTGATAAAATTCCACCATTTTAGAACTACCAGTACAAAATGAAACTTCTCCTTGATTCTTTTTCTACCCACAATTGTAACAGCTTAACCTCGGGTCTCCTTGATCCTACAGTAGACCCCGACATGAGTGTCTAGTTTCCCTCCTCCAATGGAATAAAGAAGACTTTCTGTCTATATCCTCTATGAACTCTGGTATTTTCAGGGTTAAAAGTACTCTCCTCACAATAACCTCCTTAAGCAGGAAAGTGCTACGACCCACACTCTACATATGAAGAAAATGAGACTCAGAAAAGCTAAATGATTTGCTACCAATGGTCACAAAGTGCCAAGAGCTCAAGCCCAGTCTCCAGACTCCAGCATTTTTTTCATTATACTACACTTCACAGATGGTTCATAAAATCCTGTGACCAAAATATCACCACCACAGTGGAAGCCAAACTTCTAAGCAGTGGAAAGAGAGCAGGATTTGGGGGTCAGAACACCTCAGATCAATCCCAGGTTGGCAACTGAAAATCAGAAAGATCTTGGGTGAGTCACTTAAATCTTTTTGGGCTTTGGATTTGTCATTGATAAAATGAAGGAGTTAGACTAGATAACTGCCAACTTCCCTCTGGTTCTGTAAACATTACATGATGCTGTAACACTTAGCTAGAATGGTCCTGAAGAAACAGACACAGTCTGGGTCCAAGTCTACGTCTCGCTGGTAGAGGTTTAAGGACCCAGAGTCACCACTGCACCACAAGATGCACAAGGCACCAAAGGACTTTGGTGAAGGCTTCCTGATGCAACACAAGGAAAATAGAAAGAGTCTCCTAAGGGAAAGTCAGGTGGTGAATGCTGCTCTGAGGTCAGAAAGGCTAAAACATGGAAGGGACCTCAAGAGAACATCACGTCCATGGCATCTCTTCTTGCCTCCTTCTTATTCCCCTCTGAGATCACCCAAATTCAGATGCAGAGCAACGCTCCAGGCAACTTCTGCAGACATACCATCCAGATGAGACACCAAAGCATTTCTCAGGATGTTTTTGCCTCTCATCACCTCACTTTCCGTGGCACTGGTACACAGACGCATCCTAGACAGGAAAGTTTCTGTCATTACTCACATTCAACTATACATAGAATCTATGGTTCCCAGTCAACCGTACGATCAGCACCACTTTGACTTCTAAATGGAAGAGCCTCTATCCCTGGTCTGGGACAATGTGGTACTCTAGAAGGGGACTAAGTTCAAATCTCACCTCTAGCTTGTGGCTTTTGGCAAGTCATTTTACCACCCTGGGCCTCAGTTTCCTCAAATGTAAATGGGGCACAGAGAGGGTGAAAGGGAGGGATTCTATGACTAAGAATTATGCAGAGTTTAAAAAAAAGTCATCTGCAAAACCTAACACTGAGGCAATGATAAACTTGTAGCCAGAGGCAACCTCCAGACACACAGGTCCAATACCATAGGGCCCACAGAGAAGGGCCAAGAACTAGCCTCTTCTTAGAAGGCACTTACCATTGTCCCTGAAGGAAGAACACCATATCATCTATATTCATCTTATCAGTGACAAAGTGGATACCAAACAGGCCAGTTTCTGAGTAGCAGATGTTGAAGGTCTGGAAACTCTGGCACACCTTGTTCGCCACAGAAACAGATGCCAATGGACTCGACTGGTGCTATATAACCAAGTCAAATTTGAGCATCACCTTAATGTTAACCCATTCTTTAACTACAAGTCATACAGTCCAACCCTCCCTGACACAGCCAGAGCTCCTAGACAGCTAGCATGCACTATCCCCTGCCCCCTTCCCAGGCCCAGCGTCTGTAGGGAAGGCGGTCACAGCCTTTCCTGGTCCCTCTGGGCTCCCTAATCCTCTTCAGTAGCAGACGCAGAAGGAATAGAGAAGGGTCATTTTTAGTTACTGAAACCTTAAAAAAGGTCTTACCAAGAGTGCCCAAGTCAGCATAAAAACAAGAGGCACACATGCTGGGCTTCCCTCTTCACCCTTCTCCACACAGGAGTGCACATCTTACACAGTTCCTTACATCCTTCCTAACTGAGGAGGCTTCCACCCTCTGTGGTTCTCCTCATGCCACCTCCCTCTATTGGGGTTCCATGCTCCCAAGCATCGCAGGGCCCTTCTTAGGAGGGATCTTTACCCTTTCATATACTACATTCTGAACCATAGCCCCAGACAGGTTTGGATTTTTAGTCAAATTCAACACAAGCTCAATTTTGTATGAAAAGATTCAAGGGGAAAAGGGTCCCAGTAAATATAAACAGTAATGGTAATTTCCCCTTTACCCAGTATCTGCCCAGGAGCTCACTGCTTTGCCCACTCTCTCTCCATTCCAAACACACAGAAACCAACCCAGGAATGCAGAAGGGAAGACCTCATACACAGGCCCTTCTTCATGCCTCCTCCTACCCCTTCCCAAGCACTTCATGAAACCCAATCCCTTGGGAATCCTTGCCAAAAGCCAGGGCCTTCCAAGGACTATCCCCCCACACATAGAGTAGAGAATCCAGGTCCTTACCACGCCCCCTCCATAGGTACAGTCATAGTGACCAATGATTGAGTTTGCTACCGAGAGTACAATATTATCAGGGTTGGCCCAGCCTGGGCCCTCAACTGCTATGGCCACATGGGCTAGAGGCATGTCATCATCCCGGTGACGGATCTGAAACAGCAAGAAGGGCCAAAAGGAGATTCACAAAGGGATGTTACTGCTCAAGGTCTAGAGTGATTATCTGACTGCTCTGTGGGATGGCCAGGTACACAGTGCTACACACATATCCCACAAGCACTGCGCTAAGCCTTGTTAGGGAAATACAGAAGACAAGGCTAAGGCCTATTCCCAAGGAATTCACAATCAAGATGGGAACTGAGGGGTGAAGGAGGAGGAGATTCAAGGCCTACCTGCTTTAAACTAAGTTTAGACTGGGGATCAGAAGACAGACTGGGGGAGGGGGGGAACTTAGATGGGGGAAAATTACATCTTTATTCATCAATCTCTAACTGAAATTAGGAATTTTCTTCAATGACGGATGTGCACAACAAACACCATTCTGAGAAATGTCCGCAGGCTTCACCAGACTGCCAGGGGGCTCCATGACACAAAAAGGTCAAGAACTGTGTCTAAAACTCACCAGAAGATGGGTCTTGGGTAGCAGCCTTGCCCAAGGTCACTAAGGCTATTCACAAACATGATCCCCAGGAGCAAAGGCAAAGCAATGATGGCCTGACGCCGCTGGAAAGTCCATCTCTGATAAATCTGAGCCTTTCAATTTTCTCACTTAATACACAATCTCTCAGTCTGAAGATGCTTACAGAAGTCTACATAAAGAGCTTATAAGAGTCATCGTGTTGTTCTCTGCCTCTGGGACACACGAGTTTAACAACATACCTCACCTTCCCCAAATCCCACATCACCAACTAGCATAATTGGCCAGATTTGGACACAGGCTTGTCATAAGTAGTCTAGGTGAAAATAAATTTGGGACATATTTCTGCAGTACTTCAAAAGACCCACGATGTTCTCAAGTATGGGTATTTCCCCAACACAGATTATGATCCCTCCATGCCATAGTAAATAGCTTCATAAATTGTGGTCAAAACAATTCATGCCCTCATGGCCAACTTTGTGGTGATAAGACTCTACCACACGTAGGCAGACTCTGTCGTTGGCCAATGTGGGCACATGTTCTTTGGCAAGGCCAAAACACAATTCAATGAAGTGCTTATTACATTCAAGGCAGATAGGTTTTGAAGTGGGAAGCTGGAAAGTTCAAATCTGGTTTCAAACCAGCTGTGTGACCCTGGGTAAGTCACTTAGCTCTGACTGCCTTAGTTCTTCATCTGCAAGATGAGCTGGTATAAGGAAATGGCAAACTATGCTAGTATCTTTGCCAAGAAAACCAAATGGGGTCATGAAAAATTGGACACAACTGAACAACTAAACAACAACATTCAAGATGCAATCTGGAGACACACAGATGAAAAACAATACTCTGACATGGTAGGATCTCCCAGACCCCTCAAGAACACAGGGTCTGCTCAATGTACCATGAAGCAACAAAAGAAAACTCCAGTGACAGAGAATATATTAAATAAATATTACATTTATAAAGTAATTAATTAAATAACCCCAAATCCTTTTCCATAAGGCTAGGAAGCACATACCTCACTGCCTGTGAATCGGCAAGATGAAGGGAGAGGCACAGCATCCTCAGCGTACACTGCGGGGACACTGCCAAAATGCTTCTGAGCAAGGTCGACTAGCTGCTTGTGCTCCACACCTGGTCAGGGAAGTCAGAATGATGTCCTCAATGCCCCGATCCTTCAATGACCTTTGCTACATATCCAAACCTCCAGCCTGAGGCAAGACTCATGAGTCACAGAATACAGAAAGACAATGGCTGGAAAAACACAAGCTGCTCAGATCAGCAAGGTCCACCTTCTGAGACTAAAGCTGACAGAAGTTCAAATCCGGAGAAAATATCAAGCCAGGATCCATAATGATATGCTCTTCTGCCACAGAACTTGGAGAGTCCAAGCCCCTCAGTACACAAGCAAACTCCAGCACACATGTAGCTGGCTGGAAGCTCCACTTACAACTGAAGAAGCATTTCCAACTTTCAGTCTTGAGCCCTCTTGCAAAGCACCCTCAGCTAAACCACTTGGATGCTGTTGCTCTGTAGGTGAGCCAGAGAAAGGGTACAAACTAAGGTATGACAGGGAGAAAGCAAAGAGGCGAGAAAATGGGCATTGACCATGAGGTGACTGGGGGTGAGGTATAGCAAAGAGTGTGATACACAGAAGAGGGGAAGGGGTCCTGAAGAAGGGTAAAAGGGACGAGATAAAGGTGGCAGACTAGGACTAACAAATTGGGATGGAAGAGGAGTACAGGATGAGTGACCTCATAACCCTTCCCTTTCTATCACCACATCCCACACCATTATCTTCACCAGGTTCCATATTTAACTGCCTCCCCACCCTGGGTAGCACCCGCGATGCTTGTACTTTGGTGGGCCTTCACCTTCTATCTGGCCTAGCTCCTGCACAAAGAGGGAAGCCTGTTCCACACTCACCTCCTGCAGCAGCTAGCACCATTCGAGGGGCCTTGTAGTAAGTATCAATAAATTCAGCCAAGTCTTGCCTGGACAGTTTCCTGAAAAGGACAATGACAAGTTCAGTATATGAGATCCATATATACCTGGAGCTGCAAGTGACCGTGGAAGTCATCTAGTACAACTTCATCACTTTACAGATGAGGAAACTCAGATCCAGGGAGGTTCAGTGACTTGTCCAAGGTCACACAAGTAAGTACCAGAAGTGGGATTTGAACATAGGCCTTCTGACTCCAGAACTCATACTTTTAGAAAACGTGTAGAAAGGTTTAGGTTAGGGCATACAGCACACTCCAGAAGCAGGAATAGTACTAAAGTCTGGTTCAAAAGAGACCTTGGTCAAGTACCTGCTAGATAAAAGGGTCACATCACCTCCAGGAGACTCAGTTTTCTCACTTATAAAAGAGAGACGATAATAAGTGCACTACATACCTCGGAGGGTTGTTGTGAGGAAAACACTGGGTAACTTTTAGAAAAATGTTTATCTCTTATTACTTCCCTCAATTACATGTTAAAAACAATTTTTTAACATTTGGTGTTGCTTCTTTTAAAGTTTTGAGTTCCAAATTCCATCCCTCCCTCCCTGCTCCCTAAGAGGGTAAGCAATCAGATACGGGTTATGCACGTGCAATCATATGGAAACACTGGATAACTTTAAAGCCCAATATAAAAGGTAGGGATGGTGAGAAATACATTATTACTACCATTATTATAAACTTGACCAGAGACTGGCTAAGTAAAGGAAAGAATGGCAGCCTCCTGAAGACTGAGGCTCCCTGCTCCAGGCCCCTGCCCTCTGAGGACTCCAGAAGAAAAAACCAAGCTCAGCACAGCCCCAGCACACCCCCACCCCTACCCATCTCCTCCTCCCACTCCTTGCCCTTGCCTGGTCACCAGGGTCCAAATACTCTGGTGAGCAAATACCTGACCACTAGTTCTACATGAGGTTTGATTACCAGATAAGGGCCAAAACATCAGAACTCAAACGTCCTTATAGGTGTCAGAGTTATCACAGAATCAAAATCTATCTGAAGAGGATGCAGAAGCATAGACTGTCAGTGGAAGTTAGCTAGTCCAATCCTTGTATGTTACAGATAAAACAAAGGTCCCCAAAAGGAAAGAGGTTTCCCTATTCTAAGATTGATGCCACTGTATAATATAGTCGAGTACTCTGGGAACTGCCTTCAGAACCAGACATGGCTCAGGATGACTTTGGCTGTTTCCAAATATCAAATCCATCCTCAAAAGCCTAAGATTTGCTCCTCCTGAGGATAACCAAAAGAAGGTGCTAAAGACGCTGAAGAAAGTTGCTCCAATGGCCTTGAGCCACATTTCTGTCAAATCACAGCAGTTCCCCAAGGGGAACCCTCTGAAAGGCAAGATTCATTTACATGTGTAAGTTTCCATGGCTTCAGGCATGTTTGCCATCTGTGCCTGGATAAGGTTCCATGTGTCATCCTATGCTGTCCCCACCACCCATGATAAAACAGAGTTCCTGCACACAGCTGGTGTCCAGAAACAGGACTGTCCCTTTCCAATGAATTCTCACTTGGCATTCTCACTGGGTCCTTCCACAGCCTGGGCAAGAGGAGTGCCTTGGTAAGCAGTGGCATGAAGATAGTCAAATACCACATCCCGCAAGGAGCTGTCGTTCTCCTGCATCTCCTGCAGAATCACATTTCGCTCCTTCTCAATCTGGGAGTCCTCCAAGCTGCAGTTCTGTACAATGTCACCCAAGATCTCAACAGCTGTAAGAGAAAAAAGTACATATAGAAGCATTCCTACCCTAGAGGTCTGGCCAACCTCATATTAGTAACAGGTGCATGAGCTAGTAGTCTGCGATGGAAAGACATGGTGGTAATCACTATACTCTCCACCTCCACCACCAACACTGTTCTGAGCCAGAACAAGACACTATGGTCACCTATAAAGAATGGTATTTCTTTGTTTTCTCTGGTACGAAATAGAAGATATTTGTCTAAGAAAATTTACCTCCTATCCCCAATAATTTAGTTATAACATACTGATCGTACAATATTATGTGTAGAGACTCCTGAGGACAAAAAGGTACTTCAGCCATAGAAGGGCATGTGGCCCTTATTGCAACCCATCAATGTACTAAGAAAGCAATCTGAAGGTAGGTAGAGTCAAAGGCTGAGCAGAGATCGTTAGGAAAGATTACAGTTTGTAACAGAGAGCAGCCAAAAGGTTGGGGAGGGTCACAACGAAGTCACAACCACCATTACAGCAGAAAGACCAAAGATTGGTTTAGACTTAGAAAATTTAATATTGCTCAGTTGTAATGTACAGAGAACTTCTAAATACTGCAAATTCTTGTACCAACAGATGACATCATTCTTTTCTAATAAATATTCCTAATAAGAAACTTTCTTTGTGCCTTAGGTCTAGAAAGAGAAAAAGAAATAACCCAGAATATACAAATTAAAGTGCAATCCAATGCCCTCATTTTACAGATGAGGAGATGGGTCCATGGCTAAGTGATTTATCTAAAAGAATCCTCTGACCCCTGACCCTTCCACTATACCACACTGAGAGGGTAAACGAAGGGGTAAATTGTCACTTTATTAGATTATAAACGTGGGTTATTTTTTATTGTGTCTGTGTCTTACACCTCTACTAAACTGTATGAAGGCTTTGACCATGTCATCTGAATTGTGTATCTCTTCCAATCCCAAGGACAATGTTCTGGCTTTATAGCAAATCAATTCAAGTAGGAATTGAATAAACATTTGATGATTTTACATTTTGTGGGACATAGGAGAAGAGGAAAGTGCTAGGAGTGATCAAGCTTGTAATCAATAGATGAAAAGGGTAAAGAAGCTTGGGATGAGTCCTTCAGGCATAAAACAAGTTCCTCATCCAAATGCTCGACTCTGGACAAATGAAGGAAATTTAGCCAGGCTCCACGAGGAAGCGCCCACAGCCGTGACATAGACTCAAGGTGAGAAGGATCTAAGAGGTCAGCTACCAGCTCAAATTTGAAGCATGAACCCCTCCCTTTCCTCTCTTACTTCCCTGGCAAGAGGTCACACAGCCTTAGCTTAATAGCTGCATTAACTAAAATTCACTATCTCCTTAGGCAGACCATTTTACTTTTAGAAAGCGGACTGCTAGACATGACACCTCCCTCTTCCTGAAGGAGGGGTCAAAGCTGCAGGTCTCTGGGATTCAACTCCTTCAAAACACCAACACACGAAACCACTGGTGTAAAAAGATATTACCATATGCAAATGAGATCCACTGCACTTCAAATTCCCAGCCTTTGCCATGGATTTCATACTGTTTGACCTTCATCATTACATTTATTCAATGATCTCATACAACACTGGGATGCTATTTGTAGATGTTCTCACGTCACTTCATACAACACAGCATTTCATGTCTCTCAATCACATCCTCCTCTGAGGTGGGAGGGAGGTGAGCCTGAGTTCTCAAAGCACTCAGCACAGAGCCTGGCACACAACAGATACTTACATCAGTCTACACTGACTACTGAATAAAAGTCGTGCTCAGGGAAGGGCAAACTCTGGCAGGTCCAACCAAACTGGAGAGGCTTATGCCTAATGATGGACAGCATCCTTCACTAAAGGACCAGCTAACTAAACGTGCACAGGCTAAGTGTGTAGAAGGTCAGCCACCAAGTGGTGAACCTTTCAGCCAAAATCCCTCATCAGAAAGAAATGAGAATAAGACTTGCCTCCAATAGAGGAAGTACCCACAACAACAAACCACAGATTTGTCGAAGTGGACATCTATCAATCAGACTGAAAGCTCCCACAGAATAGATCTACACCCTATTTTGCTTGTATTTCCCCAAAGTACCAAAGACAGGAGTCTATGTGTATTTACCCCTCAATAAATGTGATTGATATTAGGAACCAAGCACATCTTTCCTGCTCCAACAGTGTTCAAGGTCGTAGGAGACAATCATGTTGCCTTAGACTCCTTTCAGAGGACCATAAATTTAAATTTGAAGAGACTTTAGAGGTCTAGAACAACCCCCTCACTGCCCAAAGGGGTTAACTCACTTTCCCAAGTTTATACAAATATTAAGTTGCAGAGAGAGGACTCAAACCTAGGCCTGGGTTCTAACTCCAAATCTAACATTCTTTGGACAATGCCTCATTGCTCCCTATGAAGCCTTGCAGCTAGGGAGATCACAGGTTAAAAACTCAGATGTAAAATGCTCCTTGGTACAACTGAATCCCCAAAAGGCCCTATCAAGTTGGTCTCGCTGAGAGAAAAACAAACCACATCTCTTCCTCCAGTATCGAACACAGAAGGCTGCTTACCTTTAGGAAGGTCCTTACTCAGTGCTTTGATATAGTATGCAGTATGTTCCCGAGTGCTATAAGCATTTAGATGGGCACCCATCCTCTCTATTTCTTCTTCCAATGCTTTCCCAGGACGTTTCTTTGTACCCTGGAAGCAAACCAAGAGGGAAGAAAGAAACCAAAGCATTTCAAACTGTATCAGCTCAACAGCCAGGAGGGATACAAGAAACAAGGGCCTTCTATGAGGCAGCTCAGAGCAGGCCACCTTCCAACTAACTTCCAAACATCAGCACAAAATCCCTTATCCCTTTTGTGCATAAAATATAGTAATACTCTCTATGACAGGGACTCTTAACTTGGGCTTCATTAACCTGTTTTTAAATATTTGATAACTTTTCAACGTAATTGGTTACATTTTATAATCACAAGTATTTTCTTCTGAGGAATCCACAAACTGTGCCATACCAAGTGCTAAAGTGAAACAGGTGTTTCAATACATATTCTCATTCCTCTTGAAAACAAACCACAGGAAATCTATTCTTAAGGTTTACAGTGTTCAGTAAACAAGGGCAACAGGGAAAGAGGAAGAATCTGCCAGATGTGGGTATCCAGTTATAGGAGCCGGAGCAGGAGGATGCAACAGATGCCTAAAGCCAGAGAGACAAAGCAGTTCAGAGGAGATAGTACCTTAAGCTGAAATTCAGTGATTGATGAGCAATGGTCAGGAGTAGTGAAAGCCCTAATGGTAAAAGTTTCTGGAACATTTCCAAAGCTCAGCTGGAAAACCCAGATCTTGCTAGCTATGTCCTCCCTGGCAGAACTTTAGACTCTCCCCCTAGAACCAACCTGAGCTCTGAGAAGCCAGCTTATCTTGCTTAGACCTAGTGTCAATCCATCATTGGCCCCTAAATAAAGTGACATACTGCAACGTGAAGAGACACACAACCTCTGGAGAGTAGAATCAAGCAGAAATTCCTGTCCTAAAAGCTGCAAAGCTGGGGTCTGTGGTTCCAGAGAACAGTGACCTAACCTGTTCATACCTTGAATGCCAAGTGCTCCACAAAGTAGCCAGCTCCATTGTTGTTTTCATTCTCATAGCGGCTGCCAACATCGATCCAAACTCCCACCTGGAGGAGAAATAACACAGAAAATCCAGGCCCTTCACTGAAGTCTGTCAAGTTATACACAGATGTGTCCCTCTTACTGCTCTGCTCAAAACTCCAGTGAATAAGGTTTAAATGCCTTGCCTGGCATATCCCCCGACTCTCCAGCTCTATCTCTCACGACGCCCCCAATATGTACTATTCACTCCAATCAAACTACACTACATCTGCTCCTTCAACACATCTTGTGCCTTCTAGCCTCCTGCCTTTGCTCATGTTGCTCCCAATGCCCTGAATGTCCTTTCTCCCCTTAATATGCTGGGATTTCTACCCATCTTTAAAGCTTAACTTAAATCCCACCTTTTCTAGCATGCTTCCCATAATCTCCACATGTGGTAATGACCCTTTACCCCCCAGACCTCACATGACCTTTATTTGCACCCTAGGAGAACCTGTCAAGATATTCATAGCTATCTATAGTTATCTATAGAACTCAGGGTCTAGGATGTGATGACACATTATACATGTACTATCCTACAAATCACACGCTCCTAGATTCTGAATTCTATGAGGATAAGAGTTGTGTCTTAACCAAATCTTTAATTCAGGCCTGCACAACATTTGGCCCATGGGCCACTTACAGTAGCATACCTCCTACAGTCCTCAAAAGGATTTCAGGTAGCCCACAAAAGAATGCAGAGGATGTAAAACAGGCCTGCACAACATAGCTCTGGTGGGCTGTGTGTTATGCAGGCCTACTTTAATTTCTGTACTGAGTAAATACCTAGCAAATTTTTGTTGAATAAGCTTAAACTATATCAGGGTCTGTACTCTGCACACACAGATTCCTAGGCAGGCTAACTTACTTTTCATAGGTCCAGAATTGCAACTTACTCTTTATTTTAGGCAAATACCTTAATCATCTTTTGTGGTGAATTATAGGATAGATTACCACAAAAAGGCCTTTCACATAGAGGTAATTTCTCCAGTTAAGCTGCAAGAAACTGTTAAGTCACCAGGCACAAAACCTTGCTCAGGATACAGTCCTCAAATGTTTATTGATGAACTGATAAAGGAAAATAGTCATCACTTTACAGATTGTATAATTTTTCTCTCTTCAATGACTCAGGTAGATCATCTGGTTTTATATTAACAACCTAGTAAGAACTATAGACTGGTACTGGTATCCCCATTTTATAGAGGAGAAAAGTTAGGTGACTTACCCAAGATGACACAATCAGTCTACAGCAAAGCCAGGACTAGAATTCAGACTTTACTCTAGATACAAGGAATATGCTGTTGGCATTCTATCCCTTTAGTCCTACAGGGCAATACTAGGTGAGGCACTGCCCATCAGTGGTAAAGTATTAACAGTCTTATAGATGTCTACTCATAAGCCAACTAACTGACCCATTCCTAGAGTGACAGTTTATAGGATTTCCTCCCTAACACTGGTAAGTAATGATCCAACTTTCTAAGAAACCCATTTCAAACTTACTGTACAGGTATGTTGGCTGGAGTCCTCAGAAGCCACCCGGAGACCATTGTCCAGTGTAGTGACCTGGGTTGCTGGAATGTTCTGGAGAGTCTGAACAAAGGTAGCTGCACTACGAGTTGTGGGTAACTTTAAAAGAGAAGGCTGAAGAAATAACAATGTTATTAGAACAGTCCCAAATCTAGCCATTCTTGATCCAACAAACACAACTCCGACCCACTTTCTCTTCTCTTCTGACACCAAAACCTAGGAATGATCTGATATATTTTTCTATCTCTCCCATAATGAATGACTTGGTGAAGACAAGGTCTGCATCTTTTAACTGCCTGAGCACTAGGTGCAATGTGTATGAAAATTTGACTATTTGAATGCCCCGCCATTGCTCAGCCACCCAAAGCAGTCTCTGGGAAGTCCACTCAGGACAGTCTTGACTTGAGTACAACAGATTACAGAGAAAAAGAGGAAAAGGGACATAACGATTTTCACAAAAACAATTCAAGAAGTCAGAACACTAGAGGCTCACTACAGACAACCCTCAATTTGGTCTCGTGTTATAGAACAGAAAAGCAGTAGATCCAAATCCAGAGATCATTCACAATAATTCACTGTAGCCCAAACTTGAGCCTCCTCATTTTCTACCTTACTTTTAACAAAGCTGCTAATAGTAAAAACTAAGAGGCTCAAGCAACAATTCTCACAAAGACAGCATGGTGTATTATTTTAGGACTCGGTAATTCGAACTAGACACAAGTTCACTCAACAAGGAGGTTTGGGTCTGCAATGAGGCACCCTTTGACCCATAGTCAACAACTTTAAAAAAAAGTAAAATTCAGAGTTGAAAAGTACCTTAGAGGTATTTAGTCCTAGTCCAACCCATACTCAACAAAAATCACCATTATAACATATCCAACAAGTTGGACAACATATCCAGCCTCTGTTTAAAGACCTCCACAGAGGGCTAAATGCACCACCTACAGTGGCAGCCCATTCCCATTTATGGACAGCTCTAATTGTTAATATCAAACCTAAATATGACTCTTTGCAGCAACTTTCTGCACACTGTTCCAGATTCTGTCCTCTGGAGCCAAAGAGAACAAGTTTTATACTCCCTCCTGCACAAGACATCCCTTCAAATACTAAGAGATACCTATGGGGGAGGGGGAAGAGGGAGAAATGTAGCTGGGTAGCACAGTAGAGCACTGGCCTTGAAATCAGGAACTCATCTTCATGAGTTCAAAGGTGGCCTCAGACACTTACTATCCGTATGACTTTGGGCAAGTCATTTAATCCTGTTTGCCTCAGATCTGTAAAATACTCTGGAGAAGAAAATGCAAAGGATGCCAATATCTTTGCCAAGAAAGCCCCATACACAAATGAAGCAACTCAAGAACAAGGGCAGAGAAGGATGTGTCTCCATATGTACGCTCTGAACCTTCTCTTCTACAGGTTAGAAATGTCTAACTCTCTCAACTGCTCCTCACGTCATGGACCCTGCTCGGGACACCCTTATACCCTGCAATTTATCTCTGTCCTCCTTAGACCACAGTAACTAAACCTGAAACACAACGTATATATGAGATTTGCACAAGCAGAGTACAGAGTATCTCCCTAATCCCAGATTCTATGCCCCTCTTAATGCAAACCAAGATCACATTATGCTTTTCTGACTGCAACTCCCCACAGCAGACTCACTGAGCTTATACTCTACTAAAACCCCCAGACCTTTTTCAGGCCAATTACTATTTCACCATACCACCCTCTTATTATAATTGTGAAGTTGATTTTTGGTACCCAAATATAAGACTTGACATTTATTCCTATTGAATTTCATGTTAGATTTAGCCGATAAATATTTTTATGGATTCTGACACTCTTGTCCACTAGCAATCCATCCTCTATGTTTTATCTGAAATTCTGATGTACACCTTTATAGTTACTGATAAAAATGTTTAAAACCACATGGTCAAAAAAAAAAAATGAATCGTTGACTTAGAAAATCACAAAGTAACATTATCTATGTTGTACTTTATTTTCATTTATTTTGTCACACATTTCCCAGTTACATTTTCATTTGGTTTTGTTAATATGAAGGAGGTTTGTGGGTGGCTTGGGTGGGCCATGAATCTGGTAACTCTTGAGTGTAATTCATTTATTATAGTAGTTCCTGAGGGTGGATTTTTAAAATAATAGGCCCTCTACCCTCAGACAATTTGATTCCATAAAACTGTATTAAGCAGCTATTATGTGGAAGGCATTGTGCTGAGGGACATGAATACAATCCCTGTCCGTAGGACCTTATATTATTACATTCGCAGTAGCTGGTGGTTGTGGTGATATGGGGGGTGTTGGTGGGAGATAATAGGAGGGGGAAATATATGTGAATATAGTGTTTATACAGCTAAGTACATAAGAAACATTTTGAGAAAGGAGAGAATAGCTTGGATAATCAAGAAAGCCTTCCAAATAGGAGGTAGTATCTCAGCTGAGCTTTGAAGAAATCTAAAATATCTTAGATGCTGGAGTTTAGGAGGAAGTCCATTTGAGGTTTCAAAGGGGAGAGGAAGAAGACCTTATGAAGTACCTGCTCTGTGCTAGGCACAGTACTAGGCGCTCTAGAAATATTATCCTATTTGATCCTCACAACAACCCTGGGAGGGAGGTGCTGTTATTATCTCCATTTTACAGATAAGGAAACTGAGGTAAAGAAGGTTTAAGTGCCTTGCTAAGGGTCACCCAGCTAGTGTCTTCCTGTGCTTTATGCAATGTATTACCTTGTTTCCTCACAGTTTGGGGGGAGGTCTGTGCAAAGACCATCAGAATCAGGAAAGAGGATCTGGTACGCCAAGAATAGCCAGTAGGCCAATTTGGAAGAAATACAGTTTGTGGAAGGCAGTAAGGTGAACTAAGTCAGAAAAGACAGTATAGCCCAGTGCTGAAGGCTCTAAGTCCCAGGCTGAGGGGTTTACATTTTATCTTGCGGTAGCTGCTCAAGATGATTTGAGCAACAGCGTGAGGTCTGATCCGTGCCTTAGGAAGACTGCTTTGGCCATAGTGCGGAGGATTGACCTGAGAGAGCAGAGACCACAAGTAAGGACACTAGTTAAGAGTCTCTTAGAACACTCCAGGCAATTCATGGGGTCCTAAATGAAAGTAGTATTCACATGAATGGAGAGAAGGGGACAGTGAAGAAATATGGAGAAAGAAGGACAAGTATAACTTAAAAACTGATTGAATTTACTCATTAAACAAGAAGTCCTACTATGCGCAAGACACTAGTGATATCAAGATATCAATCAGATGGACCCTGCCTTTCAGGAGATAACATTTTTTGGGGAGGAATGCCAACATTCACTTAGATAAGTAAATACATAACACGTGTAGGATAAGTACAAAGTAATTTTGGGGTGGGGCAGGGGCAATAGAAATGGATGTGGGGAAGGAGGGAAGGGAAGGGAAAACAAACTACTTGAAGTTAGAAGTGCGTGCAGTCTTCCCTCACACCTTGACAGAAGCAGTAGCGCCATGGATGGGAAGCGCTGCATGTATGTGTGTGGATCTACGCATGCGCGTATACAGGTGCGTGTAATTATACCTGCGCAAACGTATAAGCACAAGCAGACACAGGTGTTCATGCATAAATGTGCACGCATGAAAAAACCAAACCACAAGGTCAGCAAGGTCACGGGCGCTGAATGAGCATTAACCTCCAAGGCGCTGGGGGGAGCACAGGGATGCCCGGACTGTTCTGTAAAGGTCCATTCAGAACCATCTAAGGTCAGGGCTGATGAGCGCTCACCTAGCCCAAAGCACGGAAGCCCAGAGAGGGTCCGAGTCCACGTATCACAGTCAGTAAGGGCAGCACCAAGGACTGCCAAGCCCTGACCCAGGGACCCTTCCGGGGGCTGTACGTGGCAGGAGGGGGCTGGCCCTCACACCCTGGGGGGTCGGGCTGCCCCCCTCCTGGGCCTCCACGGCTCCTCCTAGGACACCCCCGGACTCGGCTGGGAAGACCCACGCTGCGTGACAAGCGCGGCAAGGGGGGGCCGGACGCCCCCGTTTACCGGTAGGGAGGTCTTCTCATCACGGTCGGGACTCGAACCCAGGCCCAGTCCCGCCTTCCCACCGCACCGCTGGGTCACGCCCCGGGGGCTACATGCCCTCCCTGGGGCGCGGAAGCACCTCCTCCCGGGTGCCGTGGGCGGTGTCGGGGTCAGTCCGCCCATCTGCAAGATGGGGAAACTGAGGCTCGGGAAGAGGAGGTCCGGGCGGCTGCGGCCTCGGTCCGCGCTCGCACCCCGCCTCTCGGCCAAAGCCGGGCCGGGCCGCCTGGCCTCGGACCCCAGGCTTCCACGGTCACCCAGACCGCTCCTCCCCGGGACCCCCAGCCCGTGCCCCACGCCGCGCCGGGCGCCCGCCCCTCGACCTCCCCCGCCCCCGTGCGCGGCCCAGCCGCCTGTGACCCTGTGACCTTCCCGCGACCCCGGCTCCGGGGGCGCCCCCGCCCCGTGGCACCCCTTCTAAGTTGGCTCCCCTTTTCCCCTCCCACACGGGGACATCGAGCTCGACCGGAGAGGGTGAGGCCTCACCGAGCCGCGGGCACGAAGAAGGGCCCGGGCCGCGACACCGCCGGCCCGGCATACAGAGGAGGCCGCCATCTTCTTCCCTTCCTTTCCTCAGGCTGGGAGGAGCATGCGCGAAAGGATGCGCGAGATGGACTTCTGCTGGGACGGCGCATGCGCCTCTTTGGCCATCTCCTCCTCCTGCCCCCTCCCGTTTTCACTCTCGCTCCCTATCCCTTTCTCGCGTTCTCACTCCCTATCTCTCCCTCTCCCCTTCTCCTTCTCTCCTCCCTTGCCCTTTCCCCCTCCTTTCTCCCTCTCTCCCTCTTTCTCTCTTTCCCTCTCTCCTCCTTCCTCCCACTCTCCCCCTCTCCCCTTCTCCCCCTTTCCTCAACCCCTTCCCCTGCCTCTCTCTTGTCCTCTCTCTCTCTCTTTCTCGCTTGTCCTCTCTCTCTCATTCTCTCCTGTCCTCTCTCCCTCTCCCTCCCTCTCTCTCTCATATTCTCTCCTGTCCTCTCTCTCTCATTCTCTCCTGTCCTCTCTCCCCCTCTCCCCCTCCCTCCCTCCCTCCCTCCCTCTCTCTCTCTCTCTCTCATTCTCTCCTGTCCTCTCTCCCTCTCTTCCTCTTCCTCTCCCTCTCCCTCTCCCTCTCCCTCTCCCTCTCCCTCTCCCTCTTCCTCTCCCTCTCTCTCTCTCGCCGCCTGTCGAAGAACCCTGTGAAGTTCTCGGGCGCTTCTGTCAGTCACTGCCAGCACCTCCCTTCATTCATTCATTCATTCATTCTTAGGATTCCAAGCCTCCGAAGCTGGAGAGGACCACAGAGGCCACCCAGCCCATCCCATAGCCGAACCAGAATCCTCGTACCCCCCACCGAGGCGCTCAAGCATTAGCTTAGAGACTTCCACTTAGGGGAGCACTGGCAGACCATTCCTCATGCTCACTCCTTTAGCAAACGTGGATGAGGCCCCTACTGCTTAAAGGGTCTTGATTGGGCGGGGCATTGGGGAGAAGAGAGTAAAGATCGAATAAGAAACAAAGAAACAACTCTGGCCCTCCGCGAGGGAGGGAGTAGCGAGGAATGGAACCCTAACCTTGGTCACTTTCATGTGTAATTGACATGAGCGCACCTGGATCCTGAAGCCTCGGGCGGCCCCTGTTACCGTCCTTGAGGAGAGCAGCCCTCGCGCAGAAGGGGCCCCGCGCTCCCCGGCAGCACCACCACCGCCACTGCCACCACCAACCACAGAGGAGCTGCCACCCTTCCGGAAGGTAAGCAAGCCCAGGGCCTAGGGAAGGGCAGACTGATCACCCGCCCTGCCTAAATCCATAGCGCTGGGAAACGGCTGTCCTGGACTTGTGGGGATGCCTCTACAGGTACCCCAAGCAACCACAGCTACCAAGGACCAAAAAACAAAGTCCTTGGCCCTGTCAGATGGCTCAACATCAGAAATGAATATTATTTTATAGATGAATAACTGAATTTGGTCTGATGAAGCCTACAGTTCCTTTTTCAGGATATCAAATTCCTAAGATAAAATACAAAGGATCAACAGGGGAAGCTAGATATATTGAAATACAGTTAGTATATTTCTATGTGCATATATATGTGTATGTAGATAGATAGATAGATAGATAGATAGATAGATAGATAGATAGATATAGATACACAAGTCCACCGACCTCTAGGTAAAGAACCCCTGCAGAAACTGATTTCCTTGAGAGCAAGAACTATGTTCCTGTTCTATTTTTATCCCCAGGGCTTAGCACAGCCCTTTTCACTTGGTCAACTAATCAATAAACTTTTATTAAGCACTTCATTTGGGTCGGGCAGCATGTTAAGTAAGGCCTGTGGATACAAAGAAAGGCAGAAGATAGTCCCTTCCATCAAGGGTTCACAGTCCTTTAAAGAGACAACATGTAAACAGCTATGGACGAAAAGCTATTAGAAAATAAATTGGAAATAATCAACAGAGGGAAGGCACTAGAATTAAGAGGGATTGGGAAAAACTTTCTGCAGAAGGTATGAATGTAGCTGGGACTTAAAGCTAGCCAGGGAAGTCAAGAGATGGAGATGAGGAGGAAGCATATTCTAAGCATGAAGAACAGCCAGTGAAATAGCCAGAGTTGAGAGAGGCGTGTCTTGTCTTAGGAATGGCTAGGAGGCCAGTCTCATAAGATCACAGAGTGCATGGTGGGATGGGGGAGAGGGGATCAGTAATATGGAAGAAGGCTGGAAAGGGGGTGGGGAAGGAAGTTATGAAGGGCTTTAAAAGCCAAACAGAAGACTTTATATTTGACCTTAGAGGTGATAGGGAGCCACAGAAGGTGATATGATTACACTTTGGGAAGAGCACTTTGACAACCAACGTGGAGGACAGACTGGAGTGAGGGAAGATTTGTGACAGGGAGACAAACTAGCAAACGATGGGACCTGTCTACTGTAATCATTTAATCAATGGTTTTTCTTTCATTCAGTCAGTCATCAATTTATTATCAAGCATTAAGTACCTAGTATGTACATTAGAGAGATAGAAAATATTAAGTAAGGTCTGAGCTACAAATAGATCAGGAAACATCAAAATATGACTGACTTCTACGTGGACTTTTAGTTTAGTTGGGTCTCCTTGTCTATCTCTTTTTGGGTCACTTTTAAAGTAATGGACAGAATTCTGCACCTGGAGCTGAGAAAATCTGGGTTTGAAAGCTGTTTCAAACACATAATAGCTATGTTGAACCTGAACAAGTCACTTAGCACTTCTGCACCTCAGTTTCCTCATCTGTAAAATGAGAAGGCTGCACTGGATGACTTCTAAAGTCTCTTCTAGATTGAATATATGATCCTACAAAGACTGGGCAATTAAAAAATCATCGGTGACTTTTGAAAAAGTCCTTTCCCCAGAGGGGTAAGGAGAGTAATAAAGTAGTGGGTAGTAAAGTAGTGGACATCAGCTGTATACAACTTTCTTCCAGAACTTACACGGTAAAGGGGAGGGAAGGCATGGAAAGAGATGATACAGTTGCACAATGGAGTAGAAGAGTCAAGGGTAGACATTTTTAGGATTAGGGAAAATACTATCTTGTATTCAGTACATTTTAGCAGGTGTAACGTCCACACCTGTACTTGATTGCCTTGTGGAAGAGACAGGGAAAGAACAGAAGGGGCCTGTTCAAGGACACCTCCAATTCCTTATTGCCCTGATTCTACCACACTAACAGCCACATCCCAAGATGGCCATACCTTTGATTTCACCATCACCCACAAGCTTTCCACATTCATGAATTCCAAAATGCTTTTTACCTGATCCTAATCTGTTGTCATCCCACCTCTTCTCAGATTTGCAATTCTAAATCCCATTTTTCACCCTCACTAGGATCTCCAACCCCTCCACCCCCTCAGTTCTTTCCCAGGACATCACCCCTGCCCTGGTTGTACTGTTTTCCATCCCTTCCCTGCAGGAAGGTACTGTTTACACCTCCTGATGGATTCGCTATCCCACTTACCACAACAGCTCTCCTCAAACCTCCCAGAGCTCCTCCTCCCCCATTCTCTCAGCTGAAAACCTTCAGAGAATGATATTTTACTTTAAAAACTGAGGCCACTCATAGAGAACTCCCTCTTGCCTGCTACCACCATCTCCTCCTTCTCTCACTTCATATAAAGAGGTAGCCTTTCTCCTTACCAAAGCAAACTCCTTTCTATACACAAGGAATCCCATCCTACCCTGTCTTCTCCAGCAGTTTGCCCCCCACCATCGCCCCGACTCTCTCACTAATTTTCAGACTCTCCCTTTCCACATGCTCCTTCCCTATGACCCAAACATATGCCTGTGTTTCCTCTATCCTCAAACAAACTCACTTAATCCATTCATCTGCCCTCACTATTGCCCCATCATATCTCCCCTCCCTTTTCTGGCTGAACTCATTGGAAACGTCTTCTAAAATAATGTTGCTACTTCTATTCATCTCAGTCTAACAAACAACTGGTATCTAAGTGGATGGAGTTCGGGGCCTGGAGACAAGAAGACTCATCTTTCTGAGTTCAGATCCAGGCTCAGACACTTCCTAGCTGTGTGACCCTGGGTAAGTCACTTAACCCTGTTTGCCTCAGTTTTCTTATCTATACAATGAGCTGGAGAAGGAAATGGCCAACCACTCCAGTATCTGTGCCAAGAAAATCCAAATTGGGGTCACAAATAATTGAACAGCACTGAACAACATTGAAAAAGCCTTCTGAAATAGATGGCTACTTCCTTATATCTCACTCCAACACTTTGCAGTCTAGCTTCTGACCTCATCATCCAACTAAACTTCTCTTTCCAAAGTTAATGATGATTTCCCAGTTGCCAAATCTAATGGCCTTTTCTCAGGCCTCATCCTTCTGATCTCTCTGTATCCTGTGATGCTGTCCTGTCAATCACATCTTCTTAATACTCTCTTCTCTTCGGGTATTTATTGCCACACTCTCTCCTAGTTCTGACTGTTCCTTCTTAGTCTCTTTTACTGGATCTTCATCCATAGCATGCCCACTAACCATGGGGGTCTTTCATAGCTGTGCCTGGGCCCTCTTCCCTTTTCCTTTTCTATACTTTTTCATGTGGAGATCTCATCATCTCCCACTCTTGACCAGCCCTAAACACTCCCCTAGATTCCAGTCTCAGATCTCCAGTTGCCCTTTAGATATCTCCAGCTGGATTTCCTGTAGATATCTTAAACTCAGTATGTGCAAAACTGAACTCATTATTTTTCCATCTCAAATATATTCTCCCTTCTTCCTACCTTTTCTCTTACTGTGGAGGGTACTACAATTCCCCTAGTTCACCAGGCCTGCAAACTAGAGGTTATCCTTGACTCCTCACTCTTTTACACACACATCCTATCCAATCAGTGGTCAAGTACTGCCATTTCTACCTCCATAACACATCTCTGTATATACCACCTTCTCTCCTCTGACACTGCAACCACCCTGGGGCAAGCCCTCATCACTTCATGCCTGGAGTATTACAATAGCCTTCTGATTCAAGTCTCTGCCTACTCCAAGCCACCTTCCTCTCAGCTGTCAAACTAAAAAGCCCATATCACCACCCTATTCCATCAACTCGAGTGACTCCCTGTTACCTCCAGTATCAAATAGAAACTGTAGCCTCTGTTTGGCTTTTAAAGCCCTTCAGAACCTTTCCTGTCTTCCTCCCCTTCCTGGACATGGGCTTCCTGGCTGTTCCTAAACCCAGCCCACACTCTCCTCTCCCTTTTCACTGCCTCTCCCCCATGCCTGGAACACTCCCTCTCCTCATCTCTACCTCTTAGCTGCCCTGGCCTCCTTCAGATCTCACCTTCTTGGAGAAGCCTTTCCCAGTCCTGAATCTTGGTGCCTTCCCTCTGAGAGTACCCCAACGATCCTGTTTATATCTTCTCTATACAGTTGTGTGTGTATTGCCTCCCATTAGACTGTGAGTTTCTTGAGAGCAGGACTGCTTTTTGCCATTTTTTCCTGTCCTCAGTGCTTAGCACAGGTCCTGGCACAAAGTAGGGACTTCATAAATGCTAAATGACTAGGAGACTCCCTGGTATAGAAGATCTAACTCTCTCCTTGGCTTCTACGACCTACTTATGTGACTGAGAAAGTGACCACCTCTAAGGGCATCAGTTTCCTTGGCTACAAAATGGTAAAGTGAGGAATTTGGGATAGTTTCTCTAAAATCTCTTCTAACACTGAATCCTATGATCCTAAACTGCTCTAACATCTATGGGGGGATGGAAGGAGAAGGAAGCCAACAAGCCCAAAGCCCAATAAGAGGTACCTCACACCACTTACCTATTTCTGTTTTCTCTCAGCCAAAATGGAAGTAAAAGATCTGATTATAACCTGTGAAAATAAGATGCAGACAGAGCTTGACCCTATCTACCCCCAGCTGATGAAACGGTGTAGCCTTCTATCCTCCCTGGATCTCCCAGGTAAGAAACCAGAGACAAATGGAAATAATTGGAGAAATGTTAATTGCTCACAGGCAGGCCAGGCCAATATGATAAAAATAATAGTAATGTCTACTTATTTAGGGCCATCCCAATCAAACTACCATAGGATGACTTCTTATAGCTAGAAAAAGATAGCTAAATTCATCTCGAAAAATAAAAGACCAAGAATTTCAAAGGAAATTCCAAATAGAAAAAGTGGAAAGGAAAGAGGCCTAAAGTACCCGATTTTAACTTATGCTCCAAAGCAGTATCCATCAAGGCAATTTGATAATGAGTGAGAATGGAGAGGTTGATCAGTGGAACAGATTAAATACACATTATATAGATGCAAATAAGCACGGTAGTCTATGTTTGATAAACCCAGCTAATAGGACTAATTCATGACCAAACAAGAGAAAGAGAGGATCACAGAAGTAAAATGGACAATTTCAATAACAAAACTTACACATTTTTGTGCAGAAAAGACCAAAGCAGCTAAAATTAAAAGAGAAGTGGTAAGCTAGGGCAAATTTGCAGCAAATTTCTCTGGTAAAAATTTCATTTCTAAGATATATAAAGAACTGATTCAAATGTATATGAATAAGAGCCATTCCCCAATTTATGAATGGTTAAAAGATATGACTAGGTAGTTATCAGGGAAAGAAATTCAAGCTATCAATAGCTATATTTTTAAAAATCTTCTAAATAACTAATAATTAGAGCAATGCAAATTAAAACAACTCTGAGGTTCTACCTCACACCCATTAGGTTGGCAAAGTTGACCAAAAGAAAAATGACAAATGCTAGAAGGGCAGTGAGAAGACAGATATGTGAGTATACTGTTGGTCAAGCTGTGAGTTAGTACAGCCATTATGGAAAGCGATTTGGAATTATGCCTAAAAAATTATTATACTTGGCCCATCCTTTGACCTAGCATGACCACTACTGGGTCTGTATTGTTACTGTTGCTGAGTGATCCATCCAAAGAGTCCATCTCTTTGTGACCCTATAGCCCATACTGTCCATGGGATGTTCTTGGCAATGATACTGGAGTGGTTTGCCTTTTCCATCTCCAGTGGATTAAGGCAAACAGAGGTTAAGGGACTTGCCCAGGGTCATATAGCTAGTAAATATCTGAGGCTAGATTTGAACTCAGGTCTTTCTGACTTCATGCCAACTTAGCTGGGCCACCTAGCTGCCAAAGAAATCAAAGAAAGAGGGAAAAGACCAATATATACAAAAATATTTATGTATAATATTATTGAAAGCAAGATGGTAACCATCAATTGGGGAATGACTAAGTTATAGTATGAATATGATGGAATACTGTTGTGCTTTAAGAAATGATGAAGGGGAATGGTTTCAGAGAAACTGGGAAAACTTGTATAAATGATACAGAGGGAAGTGAGCAGAACCAGGAGAAGAATTTGTATAATAACAATATTATAAAGACAATCAGCTTTGAAAGTCTTACAGCACGATGACCAACCACTGGAACTCTTCTGAGTCCCACAAGACTCACAGTGAAGCACACTGCCTAGAATCTCCTGGTTGATAAATTATCAATTAAGAATGCAGACTGAGACATGTGTACTGACATAGTCCATAAGGGGATTTGTTTTGCTGGATTACACGTGTATGTGTAGTGTGTATATTATACATATATGCGGGTTATATATGTTTATATGTAATATAACATGTGTAATACACATTACAGGAGTGAATGAGGTGTTTAGGGAGGACTCGAACCTTTGGTGTGAAGTGTGCTGGAACCTTTTCAGGGCTTCCCATCCACCTTTGTTGTCCACCTATAACCCAGTTCCAAGAAGCTGCAGCATGCACAGCAGCCGCACCCAGTAAAACCATCTTGGCTAAACAAGGCTGAGGGTGACCTACAGGCCTCAAACCTAGCAGAGGATGAGGATCTTTTGTTCCAATGGCCATGAAGGTGACTGAAGCAGGTGCTGTGGAGAACTTAGAGCCTGGTCAAATATCAAACATGCCAAAGTCATCCACTTTATCCTGGGCCATTGGCAGTCATCTTGATTTTTGTCCTGCCTCTGGAGGAGAGAGTGAGCCTGATGCCTTTGCTCAACTCTGCCTCACTTAAATCACCCTGTGATGTCACTGATCCTCTTTGAAAACAAAGGGTTGAACAACAACCTGTAACGTTTTTTCTTGCTTTCTCTGGATGGGGAGGAGGGAGGAGAAGGAGAGAATGTGAACTTTTGTTTGAAAGAAATTTATAATTTAATTTTAAAAAAAGAAAGAAACACTAGCACTTAGCCCAGCCCTCCCCTCCGCCCTTAATCCCACATCTATATCTCCAAAAATAGCCCTCTTTGTAACAAATATGCATAGTCAAGAAAAAAAATCCCATATTTGTCATATCCAAAAATATACTTATTCTACATTTTTAGTCTATCACCTGTCTGTTAGGATGTAGGAAACAATCTCCATCATCTTGTCAGCCCGCTTAGAGTTAGGGCTGTCCTTCTATTAATCAGCATGGTTAAGGCTTTCAGAGTCGTTTCTTTGCAATGTTTTTACCATCAGATAAATGAAGTTCCTGTTCTTCTCACTCTGCACCAATTCATACAAGTCTTCTCAGGTTTCTCTGAAATGATTCCTGTCCTCATTCCTTATGGCACAGAAGTATTGCATTAAATTCATAGACCATAATTAATTCATCAATTCTCCAGTGGATGAGCATTCCCTTAGTGATATACAAAAAATATCAAATAGAAGAGTTGCTGTGGATATTTTTGTACATCTTTCTTTGATCTCTTTGTGGAAAAGGCCTAGTACAATAATTGCTGGGTCTAAGAGCATACAGACTAGTGACTTTTGGGAGCATCGTTTCCAAATTACTTTTTCAAAATGGCTGAACCAATTCACAAGTCCACCAACACTGAATTAATATACCTGATTTCCTGCAGCCTCTCCAACATTTGGCAGTTTCCTTTTTTGTCCAATTTGTCAATCTAATGGGCAGGAGCCATTGAGCTGTTTTAGTTGCAGTTCTCTAATTATGAGTTATTAGGAGTCATTTTTTTATATGGCTGTTGATAGCTTGGACTTTTCCTCCTGAAAATTGCTTCTAAATGCTTCGAGCCTTTATCAGTTGTGAAATGGCAAATCTCCTGGTTTTCACACACACAAAAAGGGAAGGAGGGCATAATCTACAATATACACGTCAGTGAAGCTAATTTGGGTTTCTGACAACATTCTATAATATGCTATTGAAACAGTGGCAAGTAGCATCTAAATAAGGAATCACAGAGCCTGCATGGCTCCATCAACCAGCAGGTGAAGGCACACCAATCAGATGTCCTTTCTGATAGGATTTATTAGTTGGCTAGATCAGGCAAGGCTTTTGTCCCAACCTTTGCTAAAGTCTCTGCTGCTCCAACTTTGAACAATATGGAGAGATTTGGTCAAGACCTGGGATATTTTTGTTCCTGTGGCCAATATGGGCGGGTTTTGGTGAGAGTTGCTTTCAGGTTGTATACAAGCTAAGTTCTCCATCCACAGGAGAAATGCCCCTTGATCTGCTCAAGCAGGAGAAGGCCCAGATTTCCCCAAGGAGCTCCAGCCGGCACTTCCCAGCTCAGAAAGATATAGATTATGCCCAGGTAAGTAAGCGCTGCCACTTCTGTCACCCCAATCTCCCTCTGGTCTCTGATATCTGGAGTCTCCACAGGAAGACCCTCTGAAGGGTGTCTTATGAGTGGCCTTCTCCAGATATAGGACTCACCCCAGCCCTCTGAGAGACTGATAAGAATCTCTTGTGTTTTAAGTTGGAAAGCTCAAGAATCCTGGGACACAGAAATCAAAAATGTTACCAGGATAAATGTGGCACTTCCTCCCACAACGAGGAAGGAAATTGTGAAGTTCAGAGTGAGGACCCCTAACCCTGCTTGAGCCCTCTGACTCTGCCATCCCCTCTTCCCTTCACAGATAATACAAAACTCTGAGAAAAAATCGGACTCTCACTTGCAACTGGGAGCATCTTTCTGGAACCAGGCTCCCCAAAGGCCCCCTGGGCCAGCCCAGCTTCACACCATGCCATGCTTACAGCCCTTGGAGGCAGGACTCAGTACAGAAACTGAAGAGACTTCTAACTGCTCCAGTGGTCAGCTCCTGCCTGACTTGGAACCCACGCAGATCCAGGGGCCAGGGGCCTACATCACTCCCAGTCAGATGATTGGACAGCCCCTAAACCAAAGATCATCGGCCTCCTACCCTCCTAAGCGCTCAGCCAGGCCCCATCCCAAGGCCAAAAGAAGACTTAACTATAATCCTTGATCAACCCCACTCCTGGCCCGAGAGGTCTGGCCCAACGCTGGCTACCTTTGCCTTACTGTGTGACCCTGACTTAGTCACTTCCCCTTCCTTTAGCCTCAGTTTTCTTCTCTCTAAAATGAGAGGCTCCTACTAAATGATCCTTGAGGTCTCTAATTGTTCACAATGTGTAATCCTTTGCATTCCTACCTTTTAAAATTGGAAAATAAAGGGATATCCCCATGGAAAATGTTGTATATTTTTATTGAATTGACAAGAGTCACTTGGCTCCATGCTGAAATCCTGTCCCAAAGGACAGCACAAGTTTCCATGTTCCCTTTAGCACATGCAGCAGTCCTCAGCAATCTTTCCCTCTGAGTCCCCGTATCCTGATATCCTCAGGTTCCTTAGGGCGGGCCCTAATCATATTACCTTTTTGAAGTTTTTGACAATTTTGACAATTATACCTCTTCTCAAAATTTCCTTGTCTATAAAGCAAGGGAGGACAATTCTCACCCACCACACCGGTTTCTTGATACCCTCTGTGACGGATTGAGGTTTTCTATCTGTAAACACCTGCCACCTTTCCAGTTCTCTTATGTATTGTTGACCTGAAAACTTTGAAAGAAAAGGCAGCAGGCTGAATGCATACATTTTATGATTTAATTAATTAATTGATCAATTCCCTATTAAAGAAAACGGTAACATAATGCATTATGGAGCCAGAAATGTTCTGGCTACCCAGTGCAGAAATCTTCTGGCTTATATACATTTTGCCATGAGAAAGGAACTCTCCTAGTTGAACAAATCATAAATTTAGTAAGACAAGACAATTAACAAAGTAATGTTGGTCAGGCCTTGGGATTCCAGGCTGGGTAAGCATATGTCTCAGTGATAAGGAAAGAAATCCCACCACTAGTGAGTGGCAGGCTTCCTGCCCTAAACAGATAACTGACATAGGAAAGGGTAAACAAAGTTCAATAGAAATTACGACCTAAGATGTCTATATTTTCTTTACCATTAATATGCCATAACATAGTATATGTCTATAAATATTAAGATATGGAAAACGTCCCATTATTCAAGATAGTGTCTTAGGTTAAAGGTCTCTTAAGGAATGTTAAGTCAGCCCTGGCAGGCTTTTGCTGACATAGGAAGAGGCACTCTCTGAGTTTGCTTCAGAGAGAACAAAGAGATTATTCCAAAATTTTACATTAAACATTACCATTCCCTCCTTTTGGTCAAAGGCAAGCCGAAGGCTTCGCCTGTAGACCAACAAAGATAAGGAAAAAAACCTCTAACCGGTAGTGTGAGAGTTTACTCTTCATGCAAGTCTGGTCCAGGCTCTTGGGAAAGTTGTCTATGTCTGATGGCATCTTCTTCAGGCCTCTTCAAAATTGGAGGGCACGATCCACTCAGGAGCAGGAGCAACAGAGGTGACAGATGGATCCAAGAGTCTATACAGAAAACTTGACAGGGTCTCCCAGAAAACATGGTTTGATAATTGAAATGAGACAATACAACATAGTTAACATGGCTAAAGACACTTAGCAATAGTTCAGTTTCCCAGCCATGCAGGGCTAGGTTCAAACAACACAGTGAAGCTTTTTTTTTTTTTTTATATTTCACAAATTACATTTTTACATTGTCAGGTACAGATTAAAACTTAGATGGCTCACGATAGACTAGTTTTGAAAGGGAGATTTACATGTCACCAATATAAACAAGAAAATTAAACATGAACCATACAAATCAATGCAATTATTATTTCAAAGTTAATTAACATTAAGTTCCTTGTATCCCAGTAATCCCTTCTTAATTTCATTTAAACAGAACTTTGAATCCCAGATTTCTCATGTAGTTATCTGATACCTAGATATCTTTTCTTTGACAATAGGTTTTATTCTTGGGACAGTTCAAAAAGAGAATTCTGCCTTTCTGGTTCAAATCTAGAAGTTCCCAGATACTTCTGACAATATAAATTAGTACAATTACTTAAAATTTGTTCTCCACTTTTGAAATTTCAGAAAATTTCAGTTCACATTTTTTACTTTTTCTGTCTTTACCTAAATCTTGTACCTGGAATAAGAATCTTTTAAAATGTGAGGGTTCAACTCTATAATGAACTCATCTGCCTTTTAACTTATTGGACAGATATTTTAACGGAGAAGAAATAATTTCACTTACTTTTACTATTATCCTATACAAATTTTATGCAAAAATCGAAATTTGAGATCTTATTATCCAAAGCATGACAAATTTTAGAAGTCAATCATATCCATTTGCATATGATTCTTAGAGGAATCAGGCTGATCCTGTTGTTTTTCCTCAAAATTTGCTACTCTAATCAGACATCTATCACATTACATCTTTGTCTTATTATCTGATCTAATCATTTCCTCGATGTTATTTCTATATTATATTTATTTATTTGGCCAGGAATATAGGTTGAAGTTGTAAGCTATTCATTCCTGCACCCCATTATAATAACTCAGAGATGCTCCAATTTCCATTTATTATTTGATAGACTTAGTATTGTACTTTCAGAACTTCTTGACTATAAAGATTTGCTATAAAAGAAAAAGAGGGACAATGTTAACAGAAGGAAAGGATCTCCTTAGTTCTGGTTGATTCCAGGAATAAGCCATTATCTGACATGTAATCATGAGGTTACCAGGTGCTGAAAGCAGGGCTTAGAGGTAATCAGGTGGGGAATTTCCTTTTTCAGAAAGGAAATAGCACATTTGGGAAATAAAGTTAGGAAGATCCTACCTAGGCCGTGTCCAAGGTTGTCTTCAAAACCTTTCCAAGCATCCACCATTAGCCTGCAGCACATGTCAGTTGGCTTTGTGATAACTTAGACAAGTATTCCTGTAATCAGAGCTTCAAACAATAGTAAATTGCAGTCCCAGTCTTATATAGCAAATCAATATTGGCTGGTATCCCTCAGATAAAATACTTCCTCACACTTTAAACCATCTGAAATTGACACAAAAGTATCCAGAACATCTATCTAGGAGCAAGAGGGGTTTGGAAAACCCATATTTATTCCCAAATCTTATCTACTTTTCATAGTTTCAAACAGAACTTAATTTATCTTTCCAAATCTCTCAATCCTATTCTTCCACTTGCTTTTACATTTTAACCATGAGACAAGATAGCTCATAAGTTATTACTTTTTACTAGCATAACTGTACTGGAATCTCATTCCAGCTTAAACAAAACAAAGAGGTTAATGACTAAATTTATAGTTTGATGGAATTATGTCTTTGTTTCGCAAGTTGTTGTTCTTCCCTAATTATACTCACTCTGGAAGAATGAGATACTTCAGGAATTAAATCTTTTACATAATAAATTCAAACGCAAACTTTAACTCTGACTTAGGCCATAGAATGACTACATATTCAGATCAAAACAGCTTAATTTAACAGCATATTATTTTGAAGCTTTAGTAGGCTTTCTAAGAATCACACATGATTTTTCAAAACATTTCCTCTAAAAGTATTTCCCTTCTTTAAAAACAGTTTAAAATTTACTGGGATGTTCCTAAACTCTTATGAAGAAAACTAGTTGGAAACTTTAAAATGCTTGATATCTTTCTTTCTTTTTTTTCTTAAGCAAAAATAAACCTTTAAAACTGGAATTCATTAAAGCTGAGTTGTTACAAAAATGTTCTTAAGTAATATGAATTTCCAAAGTATTCTAACAAACTGAATTCTTAATCACTGCAGTATTCTTAGATATGAGACTCACAGAAAAACACTGTTGCTTTTAAAATCCTTTTAAACAATGGGAACATCTTAAGGTGAGTCTTAAGTAGTTTACATAAATTTCTGCATATGTTCTAATTTCAGATAAAAATAATATTAGATTTCCCAGTAAGATTACACAAAAGGCTCACATGTTTTGCTGGTCACTTGTTATTGACCACAGAAATTTGCTATAGAAGGAAAAAGCAGGGACATGTGACATACCAAATATGACAGGATAAAACATCCTTTACTCTGTTTGAATTCAGATGGGAGTGAAATTCTCCAATCATGCAGTATCTGTTTCATAGCCAGACTCAGGAACAGTCAGGTGAGAAATATTCCTTTGTGGCATGAGTCTCAGATACTGATTTAATGCAGACAACTATACCCAAATTCAAACTCAAAACAAAAATAATTATGGTCCCAAATGCCTTCTTCTTTAAACAGCAAGTCTCACTAATCACAACTTAAGTCAGATAACAGTTATTTCCACTCTCTTGGAGTTATAATAAACAATAAAGATTTACCAGGACACACACACACAAGGGTTTCCATTTAACATCTTTCCTTCTCAGATTTAAAACTTTACTGATGTAAAAGCCAATTATTAAAAATTTTCTCTATCTATTACAACTTCTGTGCAATTCATTGTTTAGAATCTGAATTAACAAACCAAATTCCTTCACTAGGACTGATGATCTTACCCACAGGAATGGGAGGACTATTCTGAATGAACAGAAGGAATTTAAATAAAGCTTTTGCTCCATTCCCTCCTTTCCATACATAGGAATCACTTAACAATTTTAGATTTCAGTCTTAAAACAGTAATCCCAAATAACTTAGTTAACAATCCTACAACTTCATAGAAGATAGCCAAATTGTTAAGCTTTGCCTTTTTTTGTTTGTTTGTTTAAAAAGCAAGGGAGAAAATACCTGATTTTCTAAATGGCAATTACAAAACATTATAAGACAAAGTTAGCAGGACTGATAAAGTAACATAACTGGTGTTACACAATTTTCCCAACATCTTTAACAAAATTCAGATTAAAAATTGCTTTCTCTTTAAAGTCTAAGAGAAATTCAGAAATACAATCCTAGAGATACAGTGTTAACACAACAATAACTGCGGATGGTATAATCTGCATTTCCAGAAATTATTGATCTTATTACTTTTAGCAATTAAAACCACTTCAAAGGTAACAATTACATTAGAGAGATAATAATGTTGTATGTAACATATACCAGTCATTACGTTAAGCATTTTACAATCACTTTATCATTTTGATCCCATAACAACAAGCATAATTATTTTTACAAATCAGAAAATGGGTCAAACAGAAATAAAATACTTTTTTTGCAATTGAACAGAGAAGTGAAGCTTACCACGAGCACAGAAACTGATGTCCCAGTGGTGACTTTCGCAGGCAGTGTAGAGAATGCTCACTACAGGCCTGATTCATCCATCTCCCCCAACCCCCCACAGCGGCAGAATTTACTGAGCCCCTAAGGCCATATGCAGGTGCTGGGACAGGGTGGGCGGAATGTCTAGGACCTAGGTGGCATTTCCAAGCTGTACCTAGAAAGGTGGGCTACTCACAGTCTTAGGAGTTATTTCAAATGATCAGTTCCCAAAATATTTTTTATTAATTTCACAACATTACAAATCTGCTAAAATGATTTTACCTAAGATGATCTAACTTTCCATTGTAATTCCAGGTTGGCCCGACCAGAACAACAAGGAAAAGTCTCAAAGTTTTGTTTGTTTATTTCCCTAGCTGCAGCCCTTGAAGTCTGGCTGCTTGCACTTAAATCTTACAAGATAACACACTCATTCACAGCACACCTGATACAGACAGGGACATACACCAACAGACAAACTGACAACAGGACAAATACAAACGTAGCTCACAAAAAAAAAAAAAAACCAACCCAGAGAGAGAGGGCAATTAGAAGCTTTCGAGAAATCCCCATCATGAATTGGCTATTATCATTCTGAGGAAAGGATGTTGCAAGAATCCAAGGTCTGATAATAAAGAGGAATCCTGCAGCCTTTGCTCAGAGCACCCCTGAAGTCTTTGGAGGGGTGGGGAGCCTTGGTGCCCCAAAGTTTCTGAATGTCTTAAAGAAACAGGCCCCATGGGAATAGGTTCAGGCCTCTAGTTCTTGGTGGACTGTAACTGTCCTCTTCAGGACCAGAGCCCTTACGGGAAAGCGGGGAGGGGGAATGGGGAGGAGGGAGGCAACAGAGGCTTGAACAGAGGCTGCCTTCCTCAGGTCTAAGGTAGGGGAAGGCGAGGGGGAAAGATTGCATCTAGGTGCCGTCAGTTTCCCCAGATCAGAGGCCTTCAAGGGGAGGGTGAGGAAGGAAAGGGGTGAGGAATAGGATGGAGGGAGTGAAGGGAAGGACAGACTGGAGCCCTTGAAGAAGAAAGGATTTTTGCCAGGACACGGGTAGGTGCTGAAGCAGCTCCCAGCCCTACAGGGAAGAGGCTACCTGTCTTTTGTACTCCTTCAGCTAAGTCAGCAAGCCCAGGATGAAACGTTCTTGCTGCTGGCTAGTTGTTTTGTTGGCCTTTCTTAATTTGGTTGTAAGATAAAGTAACTTTGACGGGTCCAAAAGAGCCCTGTGGTGGCCAACGTAATTTAGGGCTATCTTTAGTTGATTGACACTAGTGCTAGCAATACCTGTACTAAGTTTCCTGAGATCGATGGCCAGAGGAGACCTAAGTAATACAGAGAGATTTAACGCGAGTTGGTCTCCGGTCCCCAGAGTTTCTTTTAAAGGGAATTTAATCAATTCCCTATTAAAGAAAACGGTAACATCCCCAGAGTTTCCTTTAAAGGGAATTTAAAGTGAGAGTTCTTTGGAAGCTGGGAATGGAAGGACTTACCCCTACCCCGTCAAGGTCCAGGACTCTAGGAAAAATAGTTCCTATTGGCGCCGGAGTCCTGGCGTTGGCGAGATGAGGAAATGTCCGTCCTGTTCCTCAGTTCCAATCCACGTTTGGGCGCCATAACTGTTGACCTGAAAACTTTGAAAGAAAAGGCAACAGGCTGAATGCATACATTTTATGATTTAATTAATTGATCAATTCCCTATTAAAGACAGCGGTAACATAATGCATTATGGAGCCAGAAATGTTCTGGCTACCCAGTGCAGAAATCTTCTGGCTTATATACATTTTGCCATGAGAAAGGAACTCTCCTAGTTGAACAAATCATAAATTTAGTAAGACAAGACAATTAACAAAGTAATGTTGGTCAGGCCTTGGGATTCCAGGCTGGGTAAGCATATGTCTCGGTGATAAGGAAAGAAATCCCACCACTAGTAAGTGGCAGGCTTCCTGCCCTAAACAGATAACTGACATAGGAAAGGGTAAACAAAGTTCAATAGAAATTACGACCTAAGATGTCTATATTTTCTTTACCATTAATATGCCATAACATAGTATATGTCTATAAATATTAAGATATGGAAAACGTCCCATTATTCAAGATAGTGTCTTAGGTTAAAGGTCTCTTAAGGAATGTAGAGTCAGCCTTGGCTGGCTTTGTTAACATAGGAGAGGCATTCTCTGAGTTTGCTTCAGAGAGAACAAAGAGGTTATTCCAAAATTTTATATTAAACATTATCAGTATATAAAAAAGTCCACACTACCTTTAGAGGGTGTCCTTGCATATCTGTGAGGGCTTCCCTTTCTCCCAACTCACCCACACTGAAAGCCTCAGAGACTTGTGGGAGGCACTTCCTGCTCCATCCCCTCCAGCATCCAGACTGACTTTTTCAGTCTATCTCCACAACATCTCTCCAATCCATCCCTTTCTCCTCACTCTCCTGATAATTCCTCACTTTAGGATCTTACTACTATTTACAAAGAGTCTCCATCCAGGACTCCCTGCCTCCAGTCTTTCCGCCTGGACTCCAGTCTGCACTACCCTTCCTGGACCCTCCCATCTGAGAGTTTGCCCACCCCATGTTCTCCATTTCTGTTTGTGGAAATCCCACCAGTTTAATTGTCCAGCTCACAACCACTGCAGACCTGTACTCCTACAGCCCCATGACTATAAACCTCTTAAACACCTGTCACAATCTTCTCTACGTTCTGCTTCAATACACGCCTCATCTCCCTACCAGAACGAAGGCAGCACTGGGACTCTGAGTTCAGGAAGCTCTCAGGGGCTGGGGAAGAGAAAGGAGAGGCACACTCAGTCTCTGTACCCCTTCTCCTTCAGTCCTAGAAACCCCCCACTCTTGGATGTTCATCAAACATCCTGTCCCTTTCCCTAGCTGTAGTCAAACATGTTACCTGTCCTCTCTAATGACCTTCCAAGCAAAGATCAACTCTCTTTGCCTGACCCTAGTCCCTGGGTCACAGATGATAGGCTACAGGTTGTTATACATTCAAGTAGCCCTGATTGGGTGCTGGAGACTGCCAGGGGAGAACTCCCTGCTTGAGGGATATAGGCTCTTGCTACCCAGGTCACTTAACAGGGGAATTCAAGCTCAAGGTAAGAACTTATTGCCTGAGAGGTGAGTATTAGGAGTGTCTTTTGTGTTGGGTTCCTTGATGAAAGAGTTAGCACCTACTAAGTGACTGCTCTGGAGGAGTTAGTGCCTCCTAAGTGACTAGTCAGAGGCTGCGGTCTAACAAAAGGCCCTGAGACTCCACCCCCTAACTCAGGATATTAAAGACATTGTCCAGGCACCAGGATCCATTCCCCAAAGTCAAGAGGCTAAAGGCCACACCAAGCATCCGAGAGCTCAGGTTGGAGCTCTGAAAAAGCACTTGGAGATACCTGAAGAACTAGAAGCCAAGCCACAAGGGCAGCCTAGCACTCACAACTCTTTGAAGCTTGTATGGATTTGAGTCATTGTTCACCACTTTGGTCCCACAAGTAAGTTAAAGCTTCGGGAGAATGGCAATTGATCTGGAGGGAAGAGGGGTAATTGAGGGATGAAGGCTATTGACTTAAATGGGGGAAAAAGTAGAAACTGGTGGGCAGAAATAGATCTAGGAATCTGGAGCAAACTTTTTGCACCTAGGCCTCCCACTCGAACACCAGGTTCATGCTGAACACATCATACTGGGAGGGAGAGCCAAAACTGGGTATGATGGAAAAACCCTATATTTGGAATCTGAAGATCTCAAAATCTCTGCTTTGCCAGTTACAACCATCAATATGATTTGGGGTAGGTCATCCCAAGTCTCTAAAATGAGAGGATCCCTAAGACCCCTGCCAGCTTTTAATCCCGTAAAGTCTATGTCACTCTCATAATCCAATGTGGAGGTAGGAAGGACAAGGCCTTCTCAGAACAACCTTCACTCCACTTACATCTTTCTGACTTCCTTTCTTCTCAGCTAAAATGGAATCCAAGGAAAAGCCCAGAAGCTTGAAGTCTCAGAAAGAGCCAGTGATGGAAGCTTTCTCTTCCTGTTCTAGATCAGTGTATCCTTTTCAGCCCTCACTGCTTCCCTCAGGTAAGATATCAACTCCTCTTCCAAGGGGCCCACCCTGAACCCCACTTTCCCCAACCTGGATGCATCTGTACCTTACAGGCCCATCCCAGGGACTAGTAGTAGAGTTTTCCTCATCTACACAGTGAATTGTCTACTCGTTTACTCCCTTTGTTAAGGGCCTCAAAGACATTGGGCCCTAAAGGGGCTAGATTGAAGTTTGGCTGAAAAGTACCTGTGTCCCTAGGATAAACTCCTGATAAGGCCTGGGCCGTGAGACATCCAGTCTTTTTTAACTACACCCCTTGCACCCACAGAGAAGTCAAATAGAAATATTAAGCTTATATTAAGAATCTACTCTATGTCCAGAAGAGGTGGTGCTGGAGATAGGGCCCTCAAAAACACACCTTATTCAGCTAAGCAAAAGCTCTACCCTCATAGAGGGTATTCATATAGAATTCCTTTCATATGCTGGGTTTTGGGTTTTTTTTTAATTTCCCTCTCTCTTCACCCTCCCCCACCCTCCAACTAGTGTCTGACCTCAGTCCATCCTCACACTCCCAGCTCATGCACAGGGACTATACTCTTTCATCTTCTCCAGCAAGAAATGCCTACATTCTTCTCAGCAAGCACTTTCCAGCCAAGAGACATTCCTATTATATCCAGGTAAGTATATCCCACCCCTGCTTACCTACCACCCAAATCCCCTGTTCATCCAAAGAGATCACTTCCCAGCCCAGAGGTGATCCTACCATAGCCTCCTTCCCCACCACTCAAATCCCCACCCTCTGCTCTGATCCCTCCAGTCTTAACAGTAAGTTCCTGTGGGGAAGGGGGGGCAGTGTAACCCTCCCACATATGACCCACATCATCCCAGAGGGATTGCTAGGAAAATCCTGTGTCTTAACTTGAGAAGAACAGGGGAGCATTCCATAATCCTGGGACACAGGGAGATGTCACTTTTCCAGGACAAAATCAGTGCTTTCTCTGACCACAAAGAAGTCCTGGCCTTCAAAGGAAAGACACTGGTGTTCCTTTGTCTCCTCTCCTTCCCAGGTGACTGAAGAACCTAAGTATAAGAAGCTGGACACCTATCAGAGATTTGGAGTGTCCATCTGGAATTATGTTCCTGCAGGGTCAGCCCAGGCTGACCTTGTGCAGTGGTTTAGGCCTTGGGAGACAGGACCAAGGATGAGGAGTTCAGCTGGACCATGGGTCAACTTCTTCTTCCCTTGGCAGTCAGGCAAATCCAAGAGGCAGGAGCCTACATCCCATCCAAACCTACAGTCCAAATCAAAAGATCTTCCTCCTGTCATCTGAAGCATTCAGCCAGGACCCACCCCAAGGTCAGGCAAAGACACACCTCTGATCCTCTACCACCCACTCACCTGACCCTTTAGCTTGACTCCCAACACCAAAGAGGGGTCTAATCCCTTGTCAGTTCTCTTCCTTGCCAGCTCTGCCACCTCGGATAAAGCTCTCCCAGTTGGGGGGGCGTCCCTTGCCTTCTCTCTCAAATCAATGTAGTGTTCTCTATGGTCTCTTTACCCACCCCTATCTATCTGAAGTTTGACAATAAAGGGATATGACTTTTTTAAAGTACTGTGTCTGTGGATTTTTGGCAAAGCTATTGATAAAATATTTCATCTTATTCTTGTGGAGAAGATTGAGGATATGGAATAAATAATCATTTTCAGAGCTGATCGGATGACAAGACATTCAAGGCATATTTGGTAACGGTTCAATGTCAGCTTAGCAGAAAGTCTCCAGGAGAGTGTCTCACTGATCTGTACTGCCCCTCTTTTTTTAATCAAAACCAAACTTTTTTCAAACAAAATCTACTTTTTCTCTCACCTCCCCCTATTCATTGGGAAAGCAAGAAAAATAAAAACCCTATTATGAACATATATAGAGAAGCAAAAGAAATCTCTGCATTAGCCATGCCCTATGGAAAAAAATATGTCTCAACTTGCCTTCTGAGTCCATCGCCTCCCTATCAGGAAGTGGGTGGCAGGTTTCATTGTGAGTCTTCTGGAATTGTAGTTGGTTACTCCGTTCAGAGTGCCTAATATCCTCAAAGTCGACTGTCTTTACAATATTGTTACTGTATACATTACTTTCCTGGTTCTCACTTCACACTACATCAGTTCATACAATTCTTGCCAAGGTTTCTCTAAAACCATTCCCTTCACCATTTCTTGACATCACATTTATATATTTATTCAACCATTCCTCAGCTGATGGGCACTCCCTTAGTTTCCAATTCACTGCCACCTCAGAATGAACTGCTATCAATATTTTTATACCTATGAGTCTTTTCCTTCCTTTGGTATCTTGGGGCGTACAGATCTAGTAGTGATATCACAGAGTCAAAAATGGGCAAAATTTAATAACTTTGGGGGCACACTTCCAAATTCCTTTCCAGAATGGTTAAACCAGTTCATAGCTATGCAAGCAGGCCCTCAAGCATTTGTCATTTTCCTTTTTTAGTCAACCTAGACAATCTAACAGGCATAAGGTGAAACCTCAGAGTTGTTTTATTTTGTATTTTCTCATTGTTAATGATTTAGAGAAATTTTTCCATATGGTTACTAGGTAGCTTGAATTTCTTCCTCTGAAAACCTCCAGTTCATGTCCTCTGACATATTTATCAATTGGGCAATGGCTACATTAGAGATTTCAGTAAATTTCCCCTTAGCTAACATCTAAGACCCTCTCTGTCTCTCTCTTTCAATCTGTCTCTGTCTGTCTCTGTGTGCATCTCTGTCTGTCTCTGTGTGTCTCTCTTTCTCTGAATCTGTGTATATGTCTCTCTCTCTTTCTGTCTCTGTGTATATGTCTCTCTCTCTCTCTGAAATATCTTGCTCCCAAGGGGATAGTTCATTCACTCCACATATTGTCTGGTATATTTTCGTCTATTGTTATTATTCACCCTTCATTCTTGAAGAAGACCAATGACTTTCACATGAATTATATTAAAATGAGGCAAAGTCAGCAGCCTTACTCTCTTATCCAGAGTCTGCATAAGTTCTCTGATTTCTGTTTGCTCTAGGTTCAAACAAATGGGTTTATACTGTTATTCATTGTGTATAGTCTATATGTATCTGGAATTTAGTGAGAAAGGAGTAAAGCTCTTGGATCTATACCTTGAGGCATTCCTTCCTCGTTAAGGATAGTGATCAGGGGGTGTAGCTTGAATCTAAAATTTCCTTCCCCTAAACTAACAGTATTTAAGATGAGACAGATTGATATAATTCTATCCCAGAGAACAGAGTGGCCGGCCTCATTATCCTAGACTCCTGCTTCCTTCCAGGCAGAAATCAGTCTCCCTTGAAGAGGGGTGTATAGATGAGGTTCTAGATATATCTATCTGTGCCTCCTTTCTAGCCCCATGTAGACAGACCTATGTGAACATACATGACCTACATGGGCAACACACACTCACGTGTACACACACACACACACACCAAAATGGGATGGCCTACCGTTGGTAGTTGGTAGTTGGCTGCCCTTCCCCAGAGGTATGCAGAGAAAGGCTGTCAACGACCATTCCATCAAAATGTGAAGAAATTCAGTTTTAGCTCTGGATTCAATCAGAGTTTGGCTTCTGTGGTCTTTTTGTCTGAAATGGTTCCCAAAGGAGCAATTGATGTGCCTGTGACCAACTGTCCAGACTTACTCTCTCTTCCTCTTATCCTAGAAAGGCTCTCTTCTCCATACAAGAAGACAAAGGTCAAGCTTTGCCTGAGATCCCACAGCAAGGTACTTCCCCTGCCCAGGAAGATAGAGATTCTTTCCAAGTAAATAACTTTTCCCCATCAGCACCAAATCCTCCTCATGTATTCTGTGCCATTTCCTATCCCTCCAGTATGACCGTGAAGAGGGGTTGTGGCCTTCCCCACATACTGCATCCCATCCCACCCCATTCCAGGAAGAATTTCATAGAAGGGGATGAATTCTGTGTGTTTCATTAAGTGGGGGGAGGTGGAGTTGGAGTGTTGCCAAGAGTCCAAGTACTTCCCAGTTGTGGCCCATAGGAACCTGGCACTGTTATAGGACAGATGTGATACTTCTTCTCGCCATGGGGATATCCCATGGTGGGAGGAAGAGATAACCAGTTCAACTTTGGCACTATCCTTTCCTCTCAAATACTTTGTTTCTTTCTTCTACCAACAATCACATTATGTCAAAATTCAAATCTGGACTACTCCCAACATATTCCTTCTTCCTTATTCATGTGATACTGAATGGAAAATTGTTTTTAGATGTAATTGGGGGAAATAAAATATTTTAAAAAGATATACCGGATAAAATGAGGCTTTCCATATACATTGTTAACTGGAGGGAGAGAATTATACCTGAAACTGTGAACCTTTATTCTATGGATTTTTTTTAAGTATATAAATAACTGTCCTGCTTGTCTCAGGATCCTTCTGACCTTCCTTCCGATTTCTTTTTTTGAGCTAGTCCCATTACACCTCTCTCTCCTGCCTCCCCCTTTCCAAATCAGAAAAACAAAAACAAACCCTTGTAACAAATGTGTGTATAGTCTAGCAAAGCAAATTTCCCCGATGACCATAACCACAAGCAAAAAAACCTATCTTTCATCCCACTTCTTTATTTCATCCCCTCTCAGCCAAACAGTGGCTTCCCAGACCTTACAGCACTGATTCTAAATTTCATTTTTCCTCAAACCTCCATGGCACACATTTCCTAAGCTCTTTTGCTGATTATCTTGCTTTGTGATTCACTGGAAAAAATTAAGGTCATTCATCTAGCTAATGTCTTAAATCTCTCCCCACCTTCTGGATCTCTTGACATACCAATCCCTATCTTGCTTGACCTCTCTTATTCATTGGACAGAGCTGATTACTGATTCCTGGATAGGTACAGGGACACTTAGGACTCATTGTCTCACAGAGAAGCAGGTTATATCTCCCTTTGAAGATTTTCTGAGTATTGATGAGAGGCAGGGTGATGGCTTTGTCTAATACCAATGAGTTCAGCCCTATTTGTGTGTGTTCAATTCCAGTGTTAACTTAGTGATTAGTGCCTCAGTTCCAGCCAATTCACATCAATTAGCTTTCACTAATAAATATTTACTGGAAAGATAAAACAAGAAGTAAAAATATTGCTTTCCAATATCTGGGGGTGTGGGACACTCTAGGCTCTACAATCTCCCAGGTTAGAGAGATTGGACTCCTTAAAGGAGTTTCTATGTAGCCCTGTACTCAGTCACTTCCAAAGGTTAAACAGCTGCTGGATAAAGTCGGTGTCTCAGTTCCAGCAAGACTGGGTCAGACAAGCTTCCCTGGACTTTGCTTCTCATCTGGCTTCTGATAAATTCAAAAGGCAGAAAAACACACAATTGATAGAAGCAAATAGCAGGGTTATGCAGTCTTCCCTTTGTACAACCTGTGTGAGCACAAGACCTCCCCACAGACAAAAAGTCTTTGCCTCTTCACTTGAACCTAGACTGCAATTAGCACTAGGCCTCATTTGGGGCAGTTGCTGTCTTTTGAACGGACCCCAATACCAGCCAATCAACAGTTTGTCTCTTTATCATGTGGTTAGCAACTGGAAACAGAGAATTTCTGCACATGCTCCTCCAGATCTCCAAGCCGGCACTGCCATTACACATCATCGTGCACTCCCAAGGCAGACCCTTCCATGTTGGAATTGCATCAGCCCAGTGTTCTGCACATGCTCACACCAACGCTCCTGCACTTCCTGATTATACTCCATCCTTAGTGCTTAGCACTAAGCACTTTTAAGATGCTAATGGTTGTTCCCTCTTGTCACTGCACATTCATTATATACAGTCTTTTCTTTAAGCTACGCCTTTGTTGGACTGTGAGACCCCAGTAAGATCCATAACTGGCCCTGGCTTTAGGATTGATGACCCTCAGCTCCATGTGAAGTGTACTGGCCAGAAGATCTTCTGATCACCTTGGTCAGTAGATCCCAGGCTTTGGGTAACAGCAGGGGGCCAGAAGGACCGCAAGGGTTTGTAACTGACACACACACCGTGTCAGTTTCAGGTCAGCCCGAGCTCCTGCTCACACGAACGCTCGCAACCCACGGGAAAGGCGTCCGGGCGGTAAAAACAAAAAAAAATGACAAATAAACGCACCAGGACGTGGGGCTCAGCTCCCAAGAGGAGGGAGAGGATGCTCTCGGGTCCCCTCTGTGCAGAGGGGAGGAGGATGGGTGTGTTCTGAACCTCCACATCCGCTCTGAATCGGGCCGTCTATTGGCTACTTTTGCCGAAATATCTGCTCTTTCTGTTCATTCTTGGTGAAAACAAAAGCTGTCCGGGAGGCGGAGGGGGAGGGGATGCTTTCAGGAATGGAAGCGGTGCAGAGACAAAAGCTTCGCATACACTTCTTCAGAGAAAAAAACCCACCCTTCCCGTAAGCACAATTACGAAAGCGACCTCCATCCGTTTTTCCTCTTACAAAATCATTTTATTTTTCACTTATTTTTTCTCCCTCCCACCTGCCCGCCCCTTCCCCCCCGGTAACCGATGTGCATAGTCAAGCAAAACCAATCTCCACGTTCTCCCGTCCAGAAATGTACGTCTCCGCAGTTGCGGCGGCGGCGGCGGCAGAGGCGGCAGCAGCAGCAGCCCCGGCAGCAGCCCCAGCAACAGCAGCCGCCGCAGCCGCAGCCCCGGCCCCGGCCCCGGCCCCGGCAGCGGCAGCAGCCCCGGCCCCAGCCCCAGCAGCTCCGGCCCCGGCCCCGGCGGCGGCACAGTCGGCTCCAGCCGCACCACAGGCTCCCAGGCTGGGGGCCCAGGGCCCGGATCTCTGCCGGACGACCAAGGCCCGGGCTCCGGGGGCCGAGCTCCGGCGGGGCCCGACGACCCCCAGGGACCGCCCGGCAGGCTAGGGCACGCGCACGCCGAGGCCCGCCAGCCGGGGCCGGGGCTGCGCAGAGGCCTAGCGCGGACCGCGGAAGGCGGGGGGCCTCGGGAGGAGGCCGCGAGCCCGCCAGCGCCCCCCCACCACCTCGGCGCGCCCCCCCCAACCGAGCCCGCGGGCGCGCGAGCGGCGCAGCCCCCTCCCCTCCCCCCTCCTCCTCCTCCTCCCCCGCCCGCAGAAGAGCCGAGCCGAGCCCGAGCCCCGGAGCAGCAGCGGCGGCGGCGGCGTCAGCAGCGTCCGTCCCGGGCCCTCCGCGGACGAGGGCAGCGGCGCGGGGGGATGGACCATTGCGGCCCCGGAGGGGAGCTCCTGGCGGCCATCGGCGAGCGGTGCCTGGGGCCCGACGAGGAGGCTCACGTGAAGGCGTCTCTGGGGAGCGGCGGCGGCGGCGGCGGCGGCGGCGGCGGCGAGATGGGCGTGTCCGCCCACTTGCAGTCGTCCAAGGCCGGCACGACCCGGTTCTTCCGCAGCAACACGCACAGCTCGGTGGTGCTGCGGGGCTTCGACCAGCTGCGCGGGGAGGGCTTGCTGTGCGACGTGAGCCTGCTGCCCGGCGACGGCGATGAAGCGTTCCCCGTGCACCGGGCCATGATGGCCTCGGCCAGCGACTACTTCAAGGCCATGTTCACGGGGGGCATGAAGGAGCAGGAGCTCAAGTGCATCAAGCTGCACGGCGTGAACAAGGTGGGCCTCAAGAAGATCATCGACTTCATCTACACGGCCAAGCTGTCGCTGACCATGGACAACCTGCAGGACACGCTGGAGGCGGCCAGCTTCCTGCAGGTGCTGCCGGCCCTGGACTTCTGCAAGGTCTTCCTCATCTCGGGCGTGTCCCTGGAGAACTGCGTGGAGGTGGGGCGGCTGGCCAACACCTACAACCTGACGGAGGTGGACAAGTACGTGAACAACTTCATCCTGCGCAACTTCCCCGCGCTGCTGCACAGCGGCGAGTTCGAGAAGCTGCCCTTCGAGCGGCTGGCCGCGGCGCTGGCCAGCAACAGCCTGCAGCACTGCGGCGAGCTGGAGCTCTTCAAGGCCGCGTGCCGCTGGCTGCGCCACGAGGAGCCGCGCATGGAGCTGGCGCCCAAGCTCATGAAGAACATCCGCTTCCCGCTCATGTCGCCGCAGGACCTCATCAACTACGTGCAGACGGTGGACTTCATGCGGGCCGACAACACCTGCGTGAACCTGCTGCTGGAGGCCAGCAACTACCAGATGATGCCCTACATGCAGCCCGTCATGCAGTCGGAGCGCACGGCCATCCGCTCGGACAGCACGCACCTGGTCACCCTGGGCGGGGTGCTGCGGCAGCAGCTGGTGGTCAGCAAGGAGCTGCGCATGTACGACGAGAAGGCCAACGAGTGGAAGTCCCTGGCGCCCATGGACGCGCCCCGCTACCAGCACGGCATCGCCGTCATCGGCAACTTCCTCTACGTGGTGGGGGGCCAGAGCAACTACGACACCAAGGGCAAGACGGCCGTGGACACGGTCTTCCGCTTCGACCCGCGCTCCAACAAGTGGATCCTGGTGGCGCCGCTCAACGAGAAGCGCACCTTCTTCCACCTGAGCGCCCTCAAGGGCCACCTGTACGCCGTCGGGGGCCGCAACGCGGCGGGCGAGCTGGCCACGGTGGAGTGCTACAGCCCGCGCATGAACGAGTGGAGCTACGTGGCCAAGATGAGCGAGCCGCACTACGGCCACGCGGGCACCGTCTACGGCGGCCTCATGTACATCTCGGGGGGCATCACTCATGACACGTTCCAGAAGGAGCTCATGTGCTTCGACCCGGACACGGACAAGTGGAGCCAGAAGGCGCCCATGACCACCGTCAGGGGGCTGCACTGCATGTGTACTGTGGGAGAGAAGCTCTACGTGATCGGAGGAAACCACTTTCGGGGCACCAGCGATTATGACGACGTGCTCAGCTGCGAGTACTACCTGCCGGCCCTGGACCAGTGGACCCCCATCGCCGCCATGTTGAGGGGCCAGAGCGACGTCGGGGTGGCGGTGTTCGAGGATAAGATCTACGTGGTGGGGGGGTACTCGTGGAACAACCGCTGCATGGTCGAGATCGTCCAGAAGTACGACCCCGAGAAGGACGAGTGGCACAAGGTCTTCGACCTGCCCGAGTCCCTCGGGGGCATCCGGGCCTGCACCCTCACCGTGTTTCCTCCCGAGGAGAACACGGGGTCCCCTTCCCGAGAGTCCCCTCTGTCCGCCCCTTAAAGCAGGGCGGCTGCGGATTCCCCTGGTGCGGGTCCCGTGCGGGTCTGGGGCGGGGGGACAGGGCTTCGGGGGGCGGGGGGTGGGGGGGCGGGGGGTGCCGAGCCCTCCTTCTGTCGTCCTTGGTGTTCAGTAGCTCTTAGCTTAGCTTCCCGTGGTGGGTCCAGTGGCTGAAATGACGTCATTTGTGATGGCCGTGTGTCGTGGAGCGCTTCTCTGTGGTTCACGAAAGCATCCCGAGTGTCTGTCCTGCGGAGGGGACGTTGAACCCGAGAAAGAGCAAGGCGGTGCCTCCCGCAGGTGTGTCGTGTCTGGGCATCCCTGCCTTGTGCGACCCGTGTTGGGTGGGAGGCTTGCGGGTGGGGTGCAGGTCCTGTGTGACCCTGTCCTGCGTGTTTTCCCTTTTGTGTGGTAACTGTCTTGTAAGAGTTTGGGGTGAACTGCTTCCGCTGGTCTTTGAGCATTTTGGCCACCTGATTAGGTGAGATGCATTCCAGGCAGAGGAAGGAAGTGGCTCAGACAGGAAAATGTCTTGCATAAATTATAATTCCAGAAAAAAATAAATGCATGACCTCATCCCTATGCCCAGTTTCTGGGCTTTGATGATTGATGTTTGTGCTTTTGATGTTTTTCTTTTTATGTAGGCACACTCATAAAAATACTGAATTTTAAAAATTCGATGGTACTTCAGTGGAATAGGAAATGTTGAGGGTTTTTTTTTAAGTTTTTTCCAGGAAGCAATTTCCAATCATACCACCTGTTAATCTAAGGAATTCAGTCTAGCTCTACTGAATTTAGGCGAGTAAGAGCTAGAAGCATGTTCAATGTATCTAGATTTTACCTGGCCCCATTTTTTCAGTCCCCATAAATTATCCCTGTTTTCCTTAGCTGTTGAAATAACTTAGTCTTTCCATGCCTTCTCCATATCCGTGTTAATAAGGTTACATAGCACAAGATTCACTTTCAGCAGGAGAGCTGCTTTGCTCTGTGAACTCCAAATTCCATGTTTTATTTTTGTTCAATAAAACTTTACATGTCAAAAAAGTGTGTATCATTGGGAATCTTTAATTTATTTCCTCTTTTCTAGGTGTTGTGTAACTTATTTCATTATTGGTCCTCTAAAATCAAGACTGCTTTTTACATTGAACAGAAGTCTTTCAAAGTGGTTTGGGTTTTTTTTTTAACCATGTTATTGGATAAATTGTTTTCTTGGTTCTGTTTACTCCGTCTGCATCATTCGTACAAATCTTCCCAGATTTATTTTAAACCATCCGTTTTGTCATGCATCACAATAATATTCCATTGTGTTAATATACCATAATTTGCTCAGCCATTATCTAATTGATAAACTCTCCCCCCCACTTCAGATTCTAATTATTTTCATCTATAAAAAGAACTACTGTAAATATTTTTATAGATACGAGTCTTTTCCCTCTTTTGGGTGTTGACCTAGTAGAGGTATGGATGGGTCAGAGGGTTTACATAATTTAGGTACTTTGAGATTACAGTTCCAGATTGCTTTCCAGAGTGGCTTGACTATTTCCCACCTCCACCAGCAGAGCACCTATGTGCCTGTTGTACTCATGAACCTTTAATACTTATAATTTTCCTTTTTTTCCATCAACTTTGGCAATCTGATGGGTTTGAGCTAGAACCTCAGAGTTATTTGTATTTCCATTTCTGTCTCTCTCTATATATGTATATATACACATATGAAAATACACATGTATAGCACTATTGATATAGTTTGGATTTTTTTTCCATTAAGAACAACCCATTAATATCCTTTAACCATTTAGTGATTCAGGGATGACACTTATTCTTATAAATTGCCGTCCCTTTCTTATATATATTTTAATGGAGTGCTTTATCACAGAAGTTTGCTGCAAATATTTTTTTCCCAGTTAACTTTCTCTCTCTTAGCTCTGTTTTGTTTGGCAATATTTAAAAAAAAAATAACCAAAAATGTCCATTATCAGCAATCCTCTCTACTGTTTGGTTACAAACTCTCCCCCAGCATATGTCAAGAAGAGAAATTCTTCCTTGCTTCTCTAATTTGTTTAGGATGAGTCATATATTATTTGGAACATCTCTTGAGATATTACTCTAAACCTACCTTCTACCATACTGCTGTCAGTCTTTCCAGCAGTTTTTGTGCAATTATGAGTCATTCCCCTAGTGGTTGGGGTCTTTGTGTTTATTGAACATTGGGGTTGCAAGGTCTGTCTGTTTCTGCATGTTGTATACTTCAATCTGCTCCACTGACAGACCTCTCAATTTTTAAACTAACATCAAATAATTCTGAGGAATGTTGTGATGTAGAATAGATGATGTCCTCCTAGACCCCTCATCTTCCCACTTTTCTGCATTATTTCCCTTAAGATTCTTGGCTTTTTGTTCTTACAAATGAAATCCATCATTTTTTTCTAGTGCTACAAGATAATCCTCTGGTAGCTTGTTATGGCACCAAATAAATAATATAATTCCAAGTGGCACTGACACTTTATTCTATGTGCTTGCCCTACATATGAGGAATACATATTCCTCCAATTGTTTAGATCTGTTTTCATTTCCATTAAAAGTATTTTGTAGTTGTATTTATAAAGTTCTTGAGTGTGTCTTGATAGGGAGATTCCCAAGTATTTTATATATTCAGTAGTTATTTTAAATGCAATTTCCCTACCTTTTCCTGCTGGATTTTGCCGGTAATAGATAGAAATTCTGGGACCATGGGACCCTCATTTAGTCCCTTCCTGTTCCTAGGTTTCTGCTTCCCTTCTCTATAAATGCTGAATTTATTACTTACATTTCTTCTGTAGCTTTGCTGAAATTGTTTCAGTTAAATTTTCGTTCACTTTTGGATTCTCAAAGTGAATTCTCACAGCACCTATGCAAAGGGAGAGTTCTGTTTTCTGTCTATGCTTATTCCCTCAATTTCTTTTTCTTTTCTCATTGTTATAGTTAGCATTTCTAGCACTATATGAAATAGTAGTGGATAATGGACATCCTCGTTTGATTCTGAGATCCTCATAGATGGCTCGAGTATCCGTTTAGAACTGATTGTGGTGTGTGGAGTAAGATGCTGGTCTATATCTATTAGCCTACTGTTTTCCCTGTAGATCTGGTCATATCAGGAATTCAAGGTCAAGACGGAAGGACTTCCAAGTGAGAGAAGATAGGAAAGCAAAGAACATGCCCATTTGCTGCTGGGTCTCTGATGACTGGTGCTGGTGGGAGGGGTCAGAAGCAGCAGCCCGAGCTGGAAAAGGTAGCAAGCTCCCATTGATATAAAGACCAGATACTTTAAGTCGAGCATTTCTCTCACAAGAAACCAGTGTGGCAGTTTCATGAGAATTATCATCACCCCTGGCCTTACAAATTAGGAAACTAAGGTTCTGATGGAAAATGTGGCTAACAATCACAGCCCATAACACCATCAGGGCCTCACTGGTCCCAAGGGTACCAGGCTTTGGGACAAGTAGGAGAGAAAAGTGTCCTGAGGAATGGAGTATGTGGCAAGACTTTTGAGGTATCCCAAGCCCTAAGGAGACCATATAGGCATGGAGATGGATCGTGTCAGGATGTAACCAAGCACTTCTTCTCAATTCAAACACATTTGTCATGAGGATAATTATTTATCATACAATGTTCAAATGTGGGCATACAAAGAATTGGAGGTTGAGAGCAGCTTAAGGGCTCAAAGAACACTAAGTAGAAGACTCTCATTTTGGAAAGTAGGGAAACTGAGGGCCTGGGAAGAGAAAATGACGGTGAGGATCCCATTGTCAGTATTAGGCAGAGGCAGCCAGCATTGGGCCAGGCCTCTTCGGGGTCAGCTGGGGAGGGGCTGGTCAAAGGTTATAAGTGAGTCTTCTCCTGGCAATGGATGGGTGCTTGCTGAAGCGCCGCCTTCGACTTCGTATTAAGGAGAAAAATATTCGGTGTCGGTTCTGGAAGATCACTTGGCTGGAGTCCAGTTTCTTGTTGTCAGAATCTTGTAGCATCTGTGTAGGAAAGAAAAGAAGGAATCAGAGGATGAGGGAGGGACACATGTCTTCCCTCTCAGTCTCAACACTTGCTCCTTGATGAAGGAAGCACCACTTTGATACTGGCAATGTGAACGATTCTAGCGTGTTGGGATGCTTGAACTCCCCACTGTAACTTAAAACACAGCAGGGATTGCTGTCACTTCCCCTGGGACAAGGAACACCAGGCCCAATATGTGGGGAAGGTCACCCATCATTATCCTGGAGGTTTCTTCACCTTTTTTTTTTTGTCCCATGGACCAATTTGGCAATCTGGTAAAGTTTAGTAAAGCTCCCTCCAGAAAATAATGTTTTTAATTGCATACACACATACACACACACACACACACACAAGCACACAATACATGGGATTACAGAAGAAATAAATTATTTTGAAATAGTTATTAAATTATTTTTTCATTAAAATGTTTTCCAATTATAGGAAAAAATTTCTAAAATTAATTTTGAGTTTCAAATTCTCTCTCCTTCACTCCTCTTCCCCCTCCCTATGATGGAAAGTAATTTGACACAGATTATGCATATGCAATCATGCAAAATATATTTCCGTATTAGTTGTGTTGTGAAAAGAAAATACAGGCAAAAATACACAAAAAAATCTCAAAGTAAAAATAATGTGCTTCAATCGGCATTCAAACTTCATCAGTTCTTTTTCTGGATGTGGATAGCATTCTTTATCATAGGTCCTGCAGAATTGTCTTGGATCTTTGTATTGCTGACTGTAGCTGTCATTGTACAATAATGCTGTTACAGTGTACAATGCTCTCCTGGCTCTGCTCATTTCCCTTTGCTTAACTTTAACTTCATGTTAAGTCTTTCCAGGTAAAATCATAATTTTTTAAAATAAAGTTCACAGACTCCAAGTTAGGAACTCTCATTCTATAGGGTCTTACTCTGGGAACAGCTCAGGAAGAATATGGGGAAGGAAGGGGAGAAAGGGATATGGTGGTAGTAGATTTTTCAAGAATATACTTACCAGAGCATGATCCATGCCTCTTTGGGCTGGGAAGTGCCTGGTGTGGTCTGTTGGGGGAATCGGGGCATTATCCTGATGGAGTAGCTGAAAGGGTGCTTCACCTATGGATGAAGAGAGCAGAGTGAGGATGTACTGAGGTCAGAGACTGGTATGAGGACTCCCCCCCCCCCCAAAAAAAGCAGCATCTCAAAGGGTCCCAACAAAACCTGAAGACTATGACCTCTATGAGGGCAGGGCCTTTTTCCTTTGGTAAAGAGTGGTCCTAAGGGCTGTGAGTAGAAGAGTCTCCTAATCCAAGCTCATGTTTCTTTTTGACCCCTGATTTGGATTGGGGGTGGCATACAAAGGCAGGAGGTCTTATAGGAAGGAAGAGGCATCTTCCTCTGCAGTGGAACTCCAAGTAGATGGGAGCTGAGGCTTAGGGGATGCTGAAAGTATCTCTGCCCAGGGTCCTAGGATTCCCATTAACTCCAGGGACACAAACACTCCAGGCCTTTTTCAGATCCAGTTCAATCTAGTCTTGTATCATTGAAGACTTGGGAAGGAAGAGTGTATATCTAGGTATAAAGGATTAGATCAAAACCTCCTGCAGTGTTGAATGAGGAGAGCTGAAATTGTGTGCCTCGGGTACAGAGGGATTCAGAATAGGAGTAGGGGGACTCAAGATGGCATCTCTTGGGTAGGGAGAAGGGTTTCTTACCCAGAGGATATGCCTGGGGCATCCAGTGACTCCTTTCAGTTAGCTGCCTGTAAACAAAGCCCATCTCTGGCTCTTCCTGATTTTTCCAGCTTCTGGCCAGATTGTTTAGTTGTATTTGACTCTCTAGGAGAAAGACAGACATAGAAAGAGGTAAGTGATTTGGATGTGGTTCTGGCCAAGACTTGGGCTTGTCCAGCAGGCCCTGGGGTGGGTCTGTGAGATGCAAAAGGAAGCCCAGTAGGGAAAGGGAGGCTGAGGGTGGGTCTCCTGGGGGAAGGGTTGGGCTTTCTTACCTGAAGGGTACATCTGTCCCTGGAGATCTGAGGGAGGGTCATCATGATGGATGAAGATTTCTGACTGGACTTCAATTTCTGACTGGACTTCAATTTCTGACTGGTCAAAGATGTGAAACTCAGGATTCACTGTTTCTGAAGGGAAAAGGAGATAGCAAGAGGTAAGTGATTTGGATATAGTTCTAGCTGGGCCTTGGGCTTGTCCAGCAGGCCCTGGGGTGGGTCTGTGAGATGCAGAAGGAAGCCCACTAGGGAAAGGGAATCAAGGGTGGGTCTCCTGGGAAAAGGGTTGGGCTTTCTTACCTGAAGAGTACATCTGTCCCTGGAGATCTGAGGGAGGTTCATCATGATGGATGAAGATTTCTGAAGGGACTTTGATTTCTGACTGGTAGAACATGCGAGTCTCAGGATTCACTGTTTCTGAAGGGAAAGGGAGACAGCAAGAGGTAAGTGGTTTGGATGTGGCTGTGGCTGGGCCCTGACATGGCTTTGAGATAGGGTGACAATGAAAAGAGGGCTAGGGTGAGGAACAGAGGAAAAAATAGTCTATGAATGAGTATCAGGAAAGTCAACCAGCAGAACATAGGACTTACCCTGGGGGTAATCTGAAGGCCACTTTCTCCCTCCTAGGGTCTCTCCCCCCCCACAATGACCATAGTGACACAAAGTCCTCAGATAGTTTTTCACTCTAGTCAATGTTGACCAGGTGTCAACTCTGGGTGTCTAAGTATAAAGACATAGACAGAGTAAGGTACTGTGGTATAAATAAGGAGAGCTTCATAAGGAGGCCCTGGGTTGGGCCTCTGAGGTACAGATGGATGCAGAATAGGGACAGGAAGGCTGAGACTGGGTCTCTTGGAAGAGGGTTGATGTTTCTTACCTAAGGGGTACAGATGGTCCAGGAATTGTGACAGAGTTTCCTCATGGCAGATGGTAATTTGTGGCCAGTCTTCTAAGATGAGAATCTCAGGATTCATTATTTCTGAGGGAAAAGAGAGACACCAAGAGATAAGAGCCGATCCCTGGGCTTCTCAGCTGCTCCCCTTACCCCGACACTTAATTGTGAAAAAGACTTATGGATATTTCTGTGGTTAATAGTTATAGGATTAAAAATTGGAAGAAACCTTAGAGATTCTCTGCTCTGATCCTCTCCTCTTAGTGATGATGTAGCTGAGAACTTCAGAGGTGGCATGATTTACTCAAGGTCACAGAGCAGGGACTTTCTATCATCCCAGGCTCCCAGCCTTTGAGGCCCCCTCAGGGCCTCCTTTCTCCCTCCTCCCCCACTCCTTCTAGCATGAAGAGGATCCTGAGCAGGGATGCAAGGGAACAATACAGACCCAAGGGACACACCAAAGGCCCAATGTCTTCCCAGGCCCAGATTCTTTTTGGTCCCTCAGTTTCTCTCTATGTCTCCATCCAAGTCTCCCTCCATTATCCCTCAGAAACCTGTAATTCAACAACAAAGTCCTATTCCTTTGAAGCCTTGACTTACTTGATGGGGTAGTGAAGCCAGCCAACTCCATTGTATTGTCAGAGGGTGGGGCTTCCAGATGTCCAGACAATCTCTAAGAGTCTTCTCCAGTCTTAGCTCTCTGATGCTCACTGTAATCTTCAGCCTATGCCCCAGTTGGTCTTTTATACCCAAGTTTAGGGGGTGGAGCCTCAGTCTAGGTGAGAAATCCCCTGCCTCAGAGTTCTCACCTTGTTCTTGTTAATACTTTCATTCAAAACCCCATTTGGGATTTTCTTTGCAAAGATACTGGAGTGGCCTGCCATTTTCTCCTCCAGCTTATTTTACACCTGAGGAAACTGAGACAAATAGTGTTAAGTGACTTGCTCAGGGTCACACAACTAGGAAGTATCTGAAGCCCGATTTGAGTTCAGGAAGATGAGTCTTTCTGACTCCACACCCAGCCTGAGTTCACTTTGCCACCTAGCAGCCCTATTCAGAGTTCACACCTAGCAGGGGTTAGTTCCTTGCCAAACTTGACTAGCATGAACTACACCTTCTGAATACACACTTCTCAGGTCCGAAGTTCTCACCTGACAAAGTGTTTTCTTCCCTAGTTGGAAGAAAAGCTTACAGCAGATCTGGCCATCTCCAGTTCCTAGTCATTTGAGTGTTAACAGGTACCTCACAGCCTGTAGCCTGGGGTTCATGAGAGGGCAAAGGGAGTTAGTCTTTCCTTGGTCCCTGGACAGGGTGGGCAGCAGCTTGCCTCTAGCTATGGAATGGGCAGGACACTCGGTAGAACTCTGAAGAATAGGGATTTTTTTTCAAATTGAAAAAATGCTTTTGTTCATTGGCTCCTGGCCCATTTGCTCCAAAAATTTCCTCTCCTTTGATGACTCTATAAGAGCTCTCTCATGGAAGGTGCTTTGTGTAGGGGATATGGCTGCCCTCAGAAAGGTCCTTTCCTAGATGTCCTTGCTCCTCTCCCAACACTGCCTTTATGGACAAAGTGGGCCTTGAATGACTGCAGTGTACCCCAATATTTGAGCAAAACTGAGGATGGGCTCCTCCCACCAAAATACCAGTAAACCATTAATGCCTAGGCAAAGAAATGTCTACTAAAGGCAGTGTCTCGATTTGATTTTATCTCCCAAACTTAGCACGGTGCCTGGAACAGAGTTGGCGCTTACATGTTGATTGTTTGATTAAAAGATGGCAAAGGGATGTGTGGAAGTGCCTACAGAAAAAGGAATAGAGCTACCACCTCACACCTATCAGATTGGCCAACATGACAAAACAGGAAGATGATAAATGTTGGAGAAGATGTGGGAGGGCTGGAACACTGATTCATTGTTGGGGGAGCTGTGAGCTGATCCAGCAATTGGAGAGCAATTTGCAACTATGCCCAAAGGGCTACAAAAATGTGCATACCCTTTGACCCAGCAATATCACTTCTAGGTCTGTATCCCAAGGAGATCATAAAAATGGGAAAAGAACTTGTTCAAAAATATTTAAAGCAGCTCTTTTTGTGGTGGCCAAGAACTGGAAACTGAAGGAATGCCTATCAATTGGGGAACGGCTGAACAGGTTGTGGTATATGAATGTAATGGAATACTATTTGCTATAAGAAATGACAAACAGGGACTTCAGAAAAACCTGGGAAGACTTATATGAACTGATGCTGAGTGATGTGAGCAGGGCCAGGAGAGCATTGGACACAGTAACAGCCACAGTGTTTGGTGAATAACCTTGATAGAGTTAGCCCTTCTCAGCAATGCAAGGTCCTAAAACAACTCCAAAAGACTCATGATGGAAAATGCCATCCATATCCAGAGAAAGAACTATGGAATCCGAATGCAGAAGGAAGCAGACTATTTCCTTCTTTCGTTTTGTTTTCTTTCTCATGGTTTCTCCCTATATTTCTTCTATGCAACATGACTAATGTAAAAATGTGTTTAATAGGAATATATGTGTAGAGCCTATATCAGATTCATGGGGAGGGGGAAGGAAGGGGAAGAAAATTTAAAACTTATGGAAGTGAATGCTGAAAACTAAAAATGAAGAAATTAACTATTTTTTTTTTTTAAAAAAAAGGAATAGGCCCAGACCCCTTCCTGACTTTGTAGGGGGGAATGTTGATGTTGGGAGTAGCGAGAACCAGCAGCTCCCATTGACCTAAGCACTTAACCCTTTACCGAGGGTGCTCCTTGTAGATATCTTGCCCAGTATTTTTGCCTGATAAACATGATCATAACCAGCCTTACGGATAAGGAATTTAAGACTCTTGAGGGAATACAACAGAGGATTACAGACAAGGAGTGAACTGATCAGAACTTTGGAAGACATCAAGACACTAGGCTGTGGGGCCTTCCACTCACTTAAAGTCAGCTAGATCCTGCTCCCCTCAGGCTCTTCTTCTCCAAGCTAAAAACCTGAATCCTTTCAATAGAAGGCCTCCAGGGGCAGCTAGGTGGTGCAGTGCATACAGTGCAGGAGTCAGGAGGACCTAAGTTCAAATTTCATCTCAGACATTTGACACTCACTAGCTGTGTGACTTTGGGCAAGTCACTTAACCCCAATTGCCTCATCCTGGGTCATCTCCAGTCATCCTGAAGAATATCTGGTCACTGGATTCAGATGGCTCTGGAGGAGAAGTGAGGCTGGTGACCTCCATAGCCTTCCCTCACTCAAAACAAAGTCAAGTGCAAATCATGTCATTATTTCTCTGATGGCATGGTCTTCTTTGGCAATGAAGGATGAACACACACACACAGAAGGCCTCCATGGAAAGATCTTGAGACTTCTTCTAATTTGGGTTCTCCTCTGGGAGCTCTTCAGCTTTTCCAGGTCCCTAGTAAAACAGAGTGCTCAGAAGTGCTGTATAATAATCAGGAACCCCTGAAATCCCAGATATGCTGTCCATCTTCAGGCACCCTCAAAGTAATTCTCTAGTAGAGAAACATCTCTGTGCCCTAAGAATGGTGCCCACGGAGAAAAGAGGTGTATCCCTGTCTCTATTATCATGAGACCCTGAGGGGTAGAGGCTACTTCTATATCGGGCACTGAAAGAGTCTTGGAAAGTTCCAGGTGGGGTGGGGGGGGATGGGGAGGAGCAGGACAGTCTTAGCAGGGTGGTGGGTACCTAGAGGAATCCGGTGCTGCTTTGAGCTGCCATTTCCTTTGTCCAGTAAAACCCATGATCTTCCTCATGCAAACTGCTTGGAACATAGTGCTTCATGCATGTTTTCTGATCCTACTCTATTCTGCAAATTTGTCCATGGAGTTTCTCTAAGAAAGTCATTCCCTTTTTATGGTAGCAAAGAACTGAAAACAAGGTAGATCCCCATTGATTGGGGAATGTCTAAGCAAACTGTGGCACATGAGTATAATGGAATGTAATTGTGCTATAAGAAATGATGAATGTGTTGAATACGTGGGAGCAGAGAAATGTTTACATGAGCTGATCCTGAATGACAGAAGCAGAAATAATAAAGCAACGTTCACAAATGACTTGTTATTTATTCACGTCTAACTCTTTGTGACCCTATTTGGAATTTTCTTGGCAAGATGGTGGAGTGGTTTGCCATACCCATCTCCAGTTCATTTTACAGATGAGGAAACTGAGGCAAGCAGAGTGACTTGTCCAGGGTCACACAGATTTAAGTACCTAACATAAAATTTGAACTCAGGATGGTAGCTTTCAAGGACGGCAAATCTCTCCACTGCACCACTTAGTGACCCTACACGATGACTACAATAACGTTAATGGCAAGTCAGGGTTTCGCCTAGTGTGAATGTGAAGACAGGACAAATATTTTTTGTGGTGGCTCCTGTCTATAAAAAACAATTTGATTTAAAAATATATTGTGAAATTCATGGGCTTATGTGGGGCACACTGATTTTTGGATAAAGATTTAGAATAATAGAGAAGAGGTACTTCCGTATTTGTTTATTGTCCAATCAGGGCACTGGAAGATTCTTGGAAGTGTCTAGGTGGGATGGGTGAGACTTCAAGCTGCTGCTGGCAGTCCCACCTGCGGGGTGAGTAGTATCTCAGCTCTGCCTCAGCTGATGGGTGGGGCTCCCAGCAGCAGGGTCAGGATCTCAGGATTGGGGTCAGCAGGTGAGCATTTCTATGGTTCCTGTCAAGCAGAACACAAGAATCTTCCTACCTTTCATCTCCACCCCTAGTAGAAATCCTGCTGGGAAAAAAAAAAGAAATCTTGGTGGGAAATGGGTGAGATATACCTGAAAGAAAATCTCCTTGCCTAAGGGAGGGCCCTTGAAAGGTGGTAGAAGTCAATAAGGACTCCAAAGGCAGCTCCTGTAGCCATCCCCAGGGTCCAAACCAAAACCCCCAGGGTGGCTAGGATATCTAAAATTCCCCTCTCTCAGCCACCAGATAGGTACCAGGGGTATGGATTTCCAAGGTCAGGTCAAGGACACAACCAGTTCTAAAACTGGAGTGTGGTGGTGGGTTTCTGAATGACTGCAGGTCAGTCACTGGGGCTCAGAAAAGCTGTGGCTGCTTTCCTCCAAAGCACTGGGCCCTGGGCAGGGGTCCACTTGTCCAGGCATAAGAACAGTACTGTGGAAAACACAGCAACCACAACATAATAGAAAAATGAATATTTCAAAATGACAAAGAATGAGCATGGCCTCAAAGAAGAAATATGAGAAGGCAGCCTCTTTCCACTCTGTTGTCCAGGTGGAACTCCAGTTCACAAGGCCAATAAATTACTTGTATTTTTTTCAGATGTTTTTCAGTGTTATAGATCAATTTTGCTGATTCTTTTCTCTTCTTTTAAAAAATTATTTGTTATATGGGTTCTCTGGGGCATGAAATAGGAATGTACACGAGAAACTTAGGCAAAGCAGAATGAGGAGATATACGCTTTGCATAAAAAAGACAACTGCAATCCTTCAGGTGAGAGGTGATGAAGTCCTGAAGTGGGGTGATGGCTGTGTGCCTAGGGAGCCCTAGACATGGAACAGTGATGTGCTGAAGGGAGAAGGTACAAGATTTACCAACAGATTGGCTCTGTCATAGTAGGGAGTCCAGAATGACACTAAGTTTGCCAGTCTGGCTGACTTGGAGAGTGGTGATGCCTATTATGAGTAGATCACTTTATTAAGCACCCACTGTGTGCCAAGCAGTGAGCCTGGACAGTAATAGGAAAGTTGAAAAGAAGGTAGAATTTTAGGGGCTTCTAGGAGGGAAAGGCCCCCCTGTAAGATGGAGCCTGGAGAAAGCCTTGGACATAAATGTTGGGAGCAGGGTGGTATCAAGATGGAGCCAAGTGTCTCTTGTGAATTCACCAAGACACAATATTTACCGAAGAGGGCATCCATTTATTTTACAATTTTCATCTGCGGACATACAGAGGATTATAGTTTGAGAGAAGTTTGGGAGCTCGAGGATCACCTAGTAAAATCCTCTCATTTTGTTTTTACTGAAAGTTTATCTGATTTTTTGTTTGTTATACTGAGTTCTGAGCAGTGTCCTTCCCTCCCTCCCTCCCAGTCCTGCACTAGAGAAGGTCAATATCTGATACAGATGTATATGTGAAACCATACAATACATACTTCCATGTATCAGTTCTTTCTCTGGAGGTGGATAGCATCTTCCTTCATAAATCCTTTGTAGCTGATTCAACCATTCATCTTGTTCAGAATAGCTTAGTCATTCACAGTCACTTCAAACAATGTTGCTATTACTGTATACAACATTCTCTTGGCTCTGCTCATTTCACTCTCCATTATTTCAGGTAAGTCTTTCTAGGCTTTTCTAAAATCAACTTGCTCGTCAGTTCTTACAACGTAGTAGTATTCCATCACAATCTTATATGGCAACTTTTTCTGCCATCCCCCAATGGATAGGCATCCCCTCAATTTCCATTTCTTTGCCACCATAAAGAGAACTGCTATAAATATTTTAGAACACATAGATTTTTCCTTTTTTCCCAGATCACCTTGGGAAACAGACCTAATAGTGGTTGCTGGGTCAAAGAGTACACACAGTTTTATAACTCCTTGGGCATAATTCCAGATTGTTCTCCAAAATGTTTGGATCAGTTCACAGTTCACAGTTTCACCAATATGGTATGTGTCCCAAATTTTCCACATGCTTTCCAACATTTGTCATCTTTCCCGTTTATCATTTGAGCCAATCTGATAGATGTGAGATGGTATCTCAAAGTTATTTTAATTTGTATTTCTCTAATGAATAATGATTTAAAGGATTTTTTTATGTGACTATCTTAGACATTTGATTTCTTCTTTTAAAAACTGCCTAGTTATTTCTTTTGGGCATTTACCAATAGGGGAATGATTCATATTCTTATAAATTTGACAAAGTACTCTACACATTTAAGATATAAAGCCTATATTGTCTATAAAATATTTTCCCCAGTTTTCTGCTTTGCCCCTCATTTTAGAGAGTAGGAAACAGAGGCCTAAAAATGGTACATGACTAAGCCAGGGTTCCAAATCAGAAATGGACAGAGGTAGCCAGCATTGGGCCAGACCTCTTAGGGGGGCAGTTGGGTGAGGGGACTAATGTAGGTTTGTCTTCACCCGTGTATGGGTTGGAGCCAGGCTGAGCGCCTATATAGCTAGGAGGCATGTCTTTGGTTTAGGGTCTGTAGTGTCATCTGGTTGGGAGGGCTTGCAGGCCCCTGACCTTTTAATCTGTCTGAGCCCAAGTCAGGCAAAGGCTGACCCCCTAGGGAGCCAAAGGTCCCTTGAGTTCCTTGCTTGAAGCCTGTTTTCTTCCAGTGTTGAGAATATGATACAATGGTAGTCTGAGCTGGTACAGGGGCCTCTGGAGTGCCTGATTCCAGATGGACACTCCCAATCCCAGCTGGGAGTCTAGTTCCCTGTTCTTAGAATCTTATAATATCTGTGAAGGAGAGAGGGGATGGGGGTCAGAGGGTTTAGGGAAGGTCATGTTTTCTCCCACTGAGTCCCAACATTTCCTCTTAGGAGAAAAGGAAGCACCAGATTTATCCTGGCATAGTGTCAGATTCTTTTGTGCCTCTGCTCTTGAATTCCCCAAACCAGTTTAAAACTTAGTAATCTCAGGGCAGGGAGGCCAGGAGACAATTTTCAGGGAAGGCCACATATTACTGTGGTAATCTGAGTGAACAGAGCAAAACTTGGAGGGATGAAAGGCAAGATTTATTTACCTGGGTATAATCTGTCTCTGGGCTGAAAAGTATGTGGTGGGGCAATTAGGGAAAATCTGAGCTTTTTCCTCCTTGAGTAGATCATGGGACATTTTACCTGTGGATGGGGAGAATAACTGGTTAAGAAAATTTGAGGTCAGAGAATAGTGTAGGGGGAAGAAAAAAAATCAGCGTTTGAAAGGAGCTATCCAGCAAAGCTAAGAGACTGTGAACTCTATAAGTTCAAGAATCATTTTTCAAATGTCTCTTTTGGCCCTTTCCATAGGTTTGGGAATGGGATAAAAGGGTGAAGATGGCTCACAGGCCAGGCCTTCTATTGTTGCTAAAGAAAAAAAGTATCTTCTTTTATACTGGAGCAGTTGGGAACTCATCCTGCATATAACCTGAAGGCATCTCTCACTAAAATCCTCCCATATAGTCCATAGGGACACAGATATCCCAGATCTTTTTCAATCTTTCCTTTCTCCTCCTGTCTTGACCTTGTGAAGTCAATTGTTATCTCATTGATGACTTACTTGATGATGGCTATTAAATTGCATGTCATTAAATTTAGCCCAACCATTCCCATCTACTGGAGACCTTTTGGAATCTTAACTCTTTTACAAATGTCAATAGTATTTTATTTTTTCCAATTGCATGTAACAAAAATTTTCAGCACTCATTTTTATAAGATTTTGAGTTCCAAATTTTTCTCCCTCCTCAAGATGGCAAGCAATCTGATATAGCTTATACATGTGGAGTCATGTAAAACGTATTTTCACATTAGTCGTGTTGTGAAAAGAAAAACAGAACAAAAGAAAAAAAACTGAAAAAAAACAAAGAAAGCAAAAACGGTGGCCTTCGATCTGCACTCAGACTCCACAGTTCTTTCTCTGGAGGTGGATGGCATTTTTCATCATGAGTCTTTCGGAATTGTCTTGGATCACTGTGTTGTTGAGAAGAGCTAAGTCTATCAAAGTTGATCATCGCACAATGTTACTGTTACTGTATACAGTGTTCTCCTGGTTCTGCTCATTTCACTCACCATCAGTTCATGTAAGTCTTTCCAGGTTTTTCTGAAATCCTCCTGCTCATCATTTCTTACAACACAATAGTTGAATCTTCACTCTTGTCAGTCAATGTATGACCTGGCTCTCCCAGTGCTAAATCATATGTAAATTGGATAAGGATGCCAATTGTGTCTTTACCTAAACTATGAATTTATTTTAAAGAAGGCTTTACGCAGGATTAATGCCACCCCAAAAAGAACTTTGGTTGTTTGCCTGTTTGGGGGACAAAGAAGCAGACGCCTTAAGCCTCTGAATTGGTAATGAGTTTAGATGGTGACCAGTCCCTAAGAACAGCCATTGATGGGTGGGTGGATCCAGAATGGGAGAATGGGAGTCTGGAGGAGGGAGGGATTTAGGAAAAGGAGTGAGTTTTTCTTACAAGACGTATCCAGGGAGGAGACTCTTCTTCTCTAGATGGAGGTAAATGTGTTTTTTCCCCAATCTTATTTTCACTGATTCTCTTCAGATTCTTGACTTCTATTTTGGCTCGGGGGAGGAGTGGGCACAATGGAAACAGTAATAGGTAAGAGGGGTGAGAGTTCCAACTGTTTCCTTCACTTGTCATCTGCCTGATCTATCACCCAAGACTTGTCCATAAAACAGACTTAAAGGCCCTATAGAGAGAGGAATCCTCTTCTACTCTGTAGACTCCTAGGAAGCTCAGAGCAGGTGGAGACTAATCCTGATATGATCTGAAGGCAGCATGACCCTCTCACATTGGCCACAAGGACAGAAATCTTGTAGGTCATTTTTTAGCCTTATTACTTTCTCTCCTTTACTCAAATCATTCATATTTTGGAAAACTACTTTATATATAAAAAAGTACATAGAAAAAACAATGACACACCAAAAAAAGAAAGGGAAGTGTAACAAAATTATCAAGTGGAATTGGAATAAAGAGATTTGTGAAGTTACCTCCAGCCTACCCCTTCATGGAGATAGGAGGTCTACAAGTGCTCCGTATTGTACATGTTTGTGGATTTTTTTCAATGTATAGATCAGTTGTCCTGTTTTTTTCCTCTCTAAAAAGTACCATTTGTCATATAGGATGGCTCTTGGGGAGGGGCAGGGGATGGGATTCATATGCTACTATGGTGATATAAAAAACAGAAAATATTAATAAAATTTTATTGAATAAGAATTTTGAGTCTTTACCTATTTTATATTTATACTAGATTTTTGGACTTTTCAATGTATTGATCAGTTGAGCTGACTGTTTTTTCCTCTCTAAAAAATCCCATTTGTCATATGGAGTGGCTCTCTAGGATGGGGAGGGATGCATAGGATACTATGGTGATATAAGATACAGAAATTATTAATAAAATCTTATTTTAAAAAACACACAGAAAAACCTCCATACAGGGGCTCCTGAATAAAAACTATGGGTGTTTGTTTGTCTATTTTGAGGGTAAATGAGGCAACACTTTAAGCCCCTGTAGTGGTAATGAATGCAGTTGCTGACATCCCTAAGAACAGCCTTTTATGAGCAGCTAGATCCAGAATGGGGGCATGGGAGACTGGGGGAAAGAAGATCTCTGAAGAGGAGTGAGTTTTCTTACTTGGGGGATCCAGGGAAAACTAGAGGAGGCTTTGTTTCTTCAAATAGAGACAAACATGGTCAATCTCTGAAGAGATTCTTGACTTCTACTTTGGCTGGAGGAAGAGTGAGAAGAAAGAAAACAGAAACAGGTCAGAAACATGGAATATTCGAAGTGGACCTTGAGCTTACCATCGACCTTATCCCTTCTTCTTTCCTTTTCCCCAAATAATAGAGCAGAAGGAAGCCCTGAGAACAGCAAGACAGTTATTTAAATACTTATAAAGAAAGGCAAACTCAATAGAATATTCATAGTTTCAAGTACAATCTTTTCCCTCTTTTTAACAGTGCATATGGAAATGCTCATTTAACTGGTACTTTTAAAATTAAGCATTTTTTAAAAGTGGAAAATAAGAGTAGGATAGTGAATCAATTATGAAGTAGTATGATTATTTTGCTTCAGGGAATGTTCAGTTGAGATTAGATAATATGAATTTGTAGTAAATCTAGTACATAGGTTTGATATAAATGCTGATCACTGAGGGGCTGAAAATGGAGAGAACACACAAGTATGGGAACTCAAGTCCCATTCAAGAGGGAAGGAAGAATACGGTAGGCATAGACTAGACTTGGGGCTTGACAAGGTATGATTGATTGTTGATTGAAAAAAGGAGCAGCTGATTCAAGGATGGTAGTGAGGGCAAAGTCAAGCTGGTTTGCCAAGGGATCAATTCAGGAAATGATCTGATAGGTAAATCAAAATACCCTGCACTTAAACTATGTACCTTTGTTTTTTCTAGTGACCAATCTAAGCAGTTTTGAACCAGAAGTCTCAATACTTCAAAGTCGCTACCACTCTATCCTAAGATAATATAAAGAGTCATGAAAGTTTAGCATTGGCAAGTAGAGACTCAAAGGAAAAAATGAATTTTCCTTCAAGACTACAGGAATACCTAAAAGAAATGAGGCAAGACACAAATAATGAAATAAAAACTGGAAGAATTGGAAGGAAAATAAATAGATTAGAGTGGAAAATGATACATCTCAACTAATTAATAGTCTTCTTGAAAAAATAGTGGCTGGCACAAGGACTGGCACAGGTGCCTATGGTAGAATCTTGCTACCTAGAGAAATTAAAAAGCCTACTTCCTGGAGAGTTGCTAAAACTTGGAATGGATATACCCTGGAGGGATTGTGGAGTCTCAGTATACATTATATAACCAGTTCCAGATGGATAACCATGTGTTGCATGAAAAATTCTTAGATTAGCTCCAGAAGCTTCCACAATTTGTCTTGCCTCAGTTTTTTAGGATGCTCTATTTGGGATTGTTCTTTTTTTCTAACAATGACTAGTGATCCTCTGAGGGTTCGGAGAGAAAGCTACAGGAATCCAGGAGTTATTTTCCAGGTCAGGTTTTGCAGATAGCCCAGAAGTGATTCCCTGGGGAATAAGTGTGTGTGTTCTTCCTTCATTGCCAAAGAAGATAATGCCATTAGAGAAATGATGACATGACTTGCACTTGACTTTGGTTTTTTTTGAGTGAGGGAGGGCTGTGCAGGTCACCAGCCTCACTTCTCCTCCACAGCCATCTGAATCCAGTGACCAGATATTCATCAGGATGACTGGAGATGACCCAGGATGAGGCAACTGGGGTTAAGTGACTTGCCCAAAGTCACACAGCTAATGAGTGTCAAGTGTCTGAGGTGAGATTTGAACTCAGGTCCTTCTGACTCTGCACTGGTGTTCTATCCACTGTACCACCTTTTAGAGAATGAATTTCTGGACCCAGGGCTGCCATACGTAAATTCAAATATTGAAATATCAGATTCCATCTGAACGTGAACTTGATGGCACCAGTGTTACGTAGGAACTCAGCTAAGGATGCATCCCTGAAATGGTGGGGAAAATGTTTGTGCTTTGTCTTTACTCTGTCTTGAAAGTAAAGATCTCATTTGTAAGAGCTTATTAATGTTTAATAGAAGTGAGGCACTACTCCCATTTAGAGGCCAATACTTCTAAAAATGGGGCCCCAAGTGATGGCAATAGAGAATAAACTCCCCAACCTCTCAAAGTTATCCCTTGAGATCTCTGAGGGACAGATATAGCTGACTTGGCCCTGGGAGACAGTGGGAGCATTCTCTCTCTCTTTTCTTTCCTTCTACTTTTCTAATCATCCTGGGCCATCTCCAGTCCTTCTGATGAATATCTGGTCACTCGATCCAGATGACTCAGGAGGAGAAAGTGAGGCTGGTGACCTTGCACAGCCTTCCCTCACACAAAACAAAGTCAAGTGCAAGTCATGTCATCATTTCTCTGATGTCATGATCTTTTTCAAAAACGAAGGATGAGCACAACTTTTCTAGTCATTTAAACTTCTTTTAAATTTTTATATCTATTTATTTTAACATTCTTTTATTTTTAAATTTTGAGTTCCAAATTGTGTCCCTCTCACCCCTCTGAGAAGGCAAGAAAAATATTATCAATTACACATATTAAATCACACAAAACATATTTCCATATTAACCATATCATGAAAAAGCAAGAAAAATAAAGAAAATGAGAAAACTTCACTTCAATTTGTACTCAGAGTTCATCAGTTCACTTTCTAGAGATAGATAGAATTTTTCGTCATGACTTCCTGGGAATTATCTTGGATCATTGTATTAATCAGAGTAGCCAAGTTTTTCCACAGTTAATTATCATTATAATAAGGCTGCTACTATATACTACGATCTCTCCATTCTTCTCACTTAACTTTGTTCTTGCCATGTTTTTTCTGACACTGCCCTCCCCAACTGACGAACATTCCCTCAATTTCCAATTCTTTGTCACCACAAAAAAAAAGTTGCTATGCAGATTTTGGTACATCTAGGTCCTTTCCCTTTTTCTTTTTGATCTCTTCAGAATACAAACCTAGCAGTGATTGTTGGTGTTCATACAAAGGAAAGATCTAACTGAATGCAGAATTCCAGAAAATCACAAGGAGAGGTTTGAAGGTTTTGGTAAACAAGCAATGCAAAGAAACAGAAGAAGGCAATAAAATGGGAAAGATAGGAGATCTGTTCCAGAAAATCAGCTAGATCAAGGGAAGCTTTCAAGCCAAAATGGGCATGATAAAAGCCAAAAATGTTAAGATCTTAATGAAAGCAGAAGAAACTGAAAAGAGGTGGCAAGAATCCACAAAAGAACTATACAAGGAAGGTCTTAACATCACCAGTAATCACAATTACTGATCTGGAGCCAGACATCCTGGAGAATGAAGTCAAGTGGGCCTTAGGAAGTATTGCTAATAACAAGGCTAGTAGAAGAAAAGAAATTCCACCTAAGCTATTTAAAATCCTAAAAGATGATATTGTTCAAGTGCTGCACTCAATATGCCAACAAATTTGGAAAACTCAACAGTGGTCACCAAATTGGAAAAGATCAGTTTACAACCCAATCCTAAAGAAGGGCAATGCCAAGGAATGTTCAAATTATTGATCAATTGTGCTCATTCCTCATGCCAACAAAGTTATGCTTAAGCTTCTGCAAGGTAGGCTTCAGCAATATGTGAATCAAGAACTACCAGAAGAGCAGGGTGGCTTTCAAAGAGGCAAAGGAAATAAAGACCAATTTGCCACTATTTGTTGTATTGTAGAGAAAGCAAGGGAGTTCCAGAAAAACATCTAATTCTGATTCACTGACTACACTAAAGCCATTGACTGTGTGAATCACAACAAAACTGGCAAGCTCCTTTCTCAGGAACCTACATGTGGGTCAAGAAGTGACGGTTAGAAATGAACATGGAGCAACTGGTTGGTTTAAAATTGGGAAAGAAGCATGATAAGACTGCATATTATCACCTTATTTATTTAACTTCTATGCAGAGTACATCATGCAAAACGCCAGGCTGGATGAATCAAAAGTCAGAATTAAAGTTGCCAGGGGAAATATTAACTATCTCAGATATGTAGACAATAGCACTCTGATGGCAGAAAGTGAAGAGGAATGAAGAAGCCTCTTGATGAGGGTGAAAGAGGAGAGTGTAAAAGCTGACCTGAAACAACATAAAGAGCGCACACACACACACACACACACAAAACTGATATTGACAAATTTTCTCATCACTTTCTGGCAAATAGAGGGAGAAGAAATGGAAGTCATGTCCGATTTTATATTCTTGGGCTAACTATCACTGCAGATGGTGACTATAGTCAGGAAATTAAAAGATGCTTGTTTGTGGGAAGGAAAGTTATGGCAAATCTGGACAGCATACTAAAAAGCAGAGACATCACCTTGCCAACAAAAGTCCATATAGTCAAAGTTACAGTTTTTCCAGTAGCAATGTATGGTTGTGAGAATTGGAGTGTAAGAAAAGCTGAGCACTACAGAACTGATGCTCTCAAATTGTGGTGCTAGAAAAGACTTTTGAGAGTTTCTTGGACAGCAAGAAGATCAAATCAGTCAATACTTAAGTTAAATTAGGCTATTCACTTGAAGGTCAAATACTAAAGCTGAAGCTTAAATACTTTGACCACGTAAGACAAAAGATGATCCTGATTAGAAAAGATCCTGATGTTGGGAAAGATTGAAGACAAAAGGAAAAGGAGACAGCAGAGGCTGAGACAAATAGATACATCATGGAAGCAATCAATGAACATGAGTTTAGGCAGATTTCAAGAGATAGTGGAGGACAGAAGAGTTGAATGTGTAATGAGTCAGACATGACTGAACAACTAAACAATAACAAGTCACCTATTTTATTGTTGTCATTTTAAAAAATCACCACGTACCCAGCCCCATCACCCTGAAACTTTCAGCAACTGATCACCCTGATCAGTCAGCAGCCATCAACATCAAGGAAAGACCCTTCACCCACAAAAAGGTTGCAACTCACTGAAGGCTCAGATGATAGCATGTTTTGGTTTTTTTTTTTTAGCAATAAAGTATTTTTGAATTAAGGTATGAATTAAGGTACATTTTTAGATATAATATTATTGCACATTTAATAGACTACAGTATAGTATAAATATATTTTTTGTATGTCTTGGGAAGGCAAAAAAAATTCTTGACTCACTTTATATCGGTAGTTGGGAACCAACCTTGCAATATTTCTCAGGTGTGCGTATACATGCTTTAAAAATAAACTGTAGGAAATAGACATTCAAGGTTTCTTTTTGTGCTCTACTATGTATATAGAAACGCTCTTTTTTGTTATTTAGGTTAAAATATATATTTTTAAAAAGTAGACACTGCTTCAGTCTGAGAAAATTTCATTTAGTTGGGGAGGGGGTGGAAGAGAGAATCTGTCTTTTTCGGTCTCTCTCCAAACAGCAGTGCTTGTAGAGTAATAAAATGTTTCTGAAGCAGCTAGCTGGCACAGTGGGTAGAGCACTGACCCTGGAATCAGGAAGACCTGACCATAGTTACTAACTATATATGACTCTGGGCAAGTCACTTAACTGCTATCTGCCTCAATTTCCCCAACTGTAAAATGAGGACAATAATAGCACCTACCTCACAGAGTTATTGTGAGTATATAATGAGATCATGTTTGTAGAGTGCTTAGCACATTTCCTGGCACAAAGTAGGCGCTAAGTAAATGGATTATAACATAATCCTTTGGCAGTTTGATTAGTATGGAACTTAACTTGTACATTAATTTAGGCAGTGTTGTCATTTTATATATCAGCATGGGAGAAAAAATAAACTGAAAAAACCCCTCAAAAAAAATAAACTGAGAAGTGGGTGGGTTAAGGGGTGAAGGCTGGAGTGGGTCATGGTGAAGAGCAGAGCTGTGCAGCTGGTGGGAAATGATGAGAATGAGCATTTGAAAGAAACTTTCCATTATCCACCCTCCAGCCATTCCTTTCCGAGAGAGAGAGAGAGAGAGAGAGAGAGAGAGAGAGAGAGAGAGAGAGAGAGAGAGAGAGAGAGAGAGAGAGAGAGAGAGAGACAGAGAGAGAGAGAGAGACAGAGAGAGAGAGAGAGGGAGGGAGAGAGGAGTTTTTGTGGGCTACTGAGGAGATGTACAAGATAATGAGATTCTAACATGAAGTCCAGGAGTGAAGCCAGGAATGCAGCTCTCCATTGTCTACCCTCCAACCCCTTCAATCAGAGACAGAGTGGAACCCCTTGGGCAAAGGGTACTATCTATAGAGGTATGAGTTTCAGGTTTCACACTACAAAGCAGAAACCATCAAAATTATTTGATACTGGTTAAAAAGCGCAAAATGTCATTAAAGGAACAGGTTAGGTACACAAGCTCCCCCTCTATCCCCCCCAAAATTCCATTGGGAACATGCTAGCATAGTATTTGATGAACCCAAAGATTCCATTACTGGGATAAGCCTTCACTCTTCAACAGATACTGCTGGGTAAGCAGGAAAGGAGGCTAAGAGTCTGGCAAAAATTAGATTTAGATTAAAAACTCATATCATATACCACAAAAAACTCTAGATATGAAAGGTTAGATCATTAACAAATTCAAGGAAGAGGGAAGGAGACACCTTACATAATAATGGATAAAGGAAGAGTTCTTTACCAAACAAGGTATAAAAAGAGATAATTTCATCTTTTGTGTTTGTACAAATGAATGAGATTAGACGAGAAAGGAGAACCAACCAATATGGTGGAGTAGGAAGGAGGAGTACAGCCCAAGTCTGCCTACAATTACTCCAACAAGGTTCTAAAAAAAATACCTCACTGATAGTGATTGGGAAATTGAAAAAGAACATTACAGTGAGTCATCTTTCTAGGCCAAGATCCCAAATTTGACCTGTGTACAAGGGACCAGGGAAGGAAATGACATTTTCCATAGAGATATTTCATGAGGCTCTTGCAGAGCCAGACCAACTACACCTATGGCTCAAGTCCACACATTCTCCCCACCACCCTAGGGACGTATCCTTAGCTCAGTTTCTATATGACATTGGGTATCATCAAGTTCATGTTTAGATGGGGCAGGATATTTAGATGAATCCTAATCTCAGCTACTCCTGGTGTGGCTCCAGAGTCACTTTCTAAGGTCACTCCCAGCTGCTCCAGATATCTGTGCTGGGCTCTCTGTAAAACCCAGCCTGGATAATAACACTTGGATTCCTGTAGCTTGCTCTCTTGACCTTTAGGGCATCACTAGACTTTATGAGCAGACCAGCAAGAGCAGCCTAAAGGACTAAGGCAAGATGCATTGAGGAAGCCTTTGGAGTCAGTCTAAGAGCTATTTGCCACACAGTTGTTGAATAGTTATAAAATGTCTACCCATGGTCCATTAATTTCTTTCTATCCAGTTCAGGTTATAGAGATTCCCCAGGGACAGGCTCCTTAGTTTCTTCAGGTGGGGAGATATGGATTACACTAGATTTTAGGAAGTCTGTTAATTGATTAAGAGGTCCCACTTTCTATCCAAACAAAGGAGAGGCATACTGAGCCCCAGCGGCTCTCTGTAACCCTACTCCTTCAGTCCTAGAACCACCCCCCATTCTTGCATGTTCATCAAACGTCCTTTCGTAGCTGTAGTCAAACATGTTGCCTGTCCTCTCCAATGACCTTCCAAGAAAAAATCAACTCCCTTTGCCCGACCCTAGTCCCTGGGTCACAAATGGTAGGTTACAGGTTGTTATTCATTTCAGTAACCCTGATTGGGAGCTGGAGACTGCCAGGGGAGAACTCCCTGCTTGAGGGATACAGGCTCTTACTACCCAGGTCACTTAACAAGGGAATTCAAGCTTAACAGGTGAGAACTTAGTACCTGAGAGGTGTGTATTCAGAGGATGTCACTCATGTCCATTGACTTTATGAAAGAGTTAACACCTACTAAGTGACAACTCAGAGGCTGGGGTCTAATAAAAGGCCCTGAGACTCCACCCCTACCTCAGGATATTAAAGGCACTATCCAGGCAGCAGGAATCATTTTCCAAAGCCAACAAGCTGAAGGCCACACCAAGCATCCAAGAGCTCAGGCTGGAGCTCTGAAAAAGCACTTGGAGATCCCTGAAGATCCCTAGCAGCTGAGGCAGCTCCCCAACTCTGAGAGCTCTGACAACATATTCAAGTTGGTGAAGATTGGACTCATTGCCTGCACAAGTAAGTCAAGGTTTCAGGGGAATGAGAATACTTGATATGGAGAGAGAATGCTTATTGAAGGATAAAGGTTCTGGACTCAGATGGGAAAAAACTAGAAACTGGTGTTCAGAAATTAATCTGGGAGTGGGGTGCAAGGTCTTTGAAGGCCTGAGCTACCCCTAGGTCTCTGGTAGCTACTTACTAATGACCTAGTCTAAGAATCCTCATCCAATCCTTCAGAGAGGAGGGGCCCGCTGGGCTCTGCAGGGCTGGTAACTTGGTGAAATGGAAATTACCTAAATTTGGAATCAGAAGATTCCAAACTCTTTGTTCTACAATTTACAACTTCCTTTGTGACCAGTGTCAATCATCTCACTTCTTAGGGCCTTGGTTGTTTTTTTTTTTTATCTCTAAAATGGGAGGATTGGATGAGATCTCTAAAGCACTTGCCAACTTCTCACCCAGTGATCTGAAACCACCTTCATCTCTAACTTAGTTTCATAGAAGAAGGTGGCATATCTAAAACCCATGACCTATTCAAAGCTATCTATAATATTCTCTTCTCCTCAGATGGAAACCAAGGAAGTATCCAGAAACTGGGAGCCTAGGAAAGAAGAAATGATGGGTTCCTTCACCTTTCACACTGGAACACTCTGTGGCCTCCAACCTTTACTGCTCTCTTCAGGTAAAAACCACCAACCTCCCTCCCAAGAGGATCCCTGAGCCTCACTCTTCCCATTTTACTTGCATCTGTACCTCAGGCACTCGAACAAGGAACAGGGCACTCAGTTTTCTGAATTATACTGCAGGAAGGAATTGTACCTACTCTTTTACCCCCAAATACCCAAATTCCTTGTTGAGATCTTCAAAGACATTAGCACAACAATGATTAAATTGGTGTTTGGCTGAAAAGAAGAGATCATGGAATCTGTTTTCCTGAACTGAGATATACACTACATTCTTAACCACACTCCTCCAACCCCCACAGAGGGGTCAAAAAGAAATATCAAGCTTGTATTAATTGTATTCATTGCAGGGGAGGGAGAGAGGAAGGAAGGCAGGCAGGCAGGAAGGGAAGGCAGGAAGGAAGGAAGGGAAGGCAGGAAAAAGAGGAAGGGAGGAAGGAAGGAGGTAGAATTTGGGGGACCTGGAAAACATACAATTTTTACCTAAAACAAAAGCCTTGTTCTTATAGCGTTCACATTCTGCTGTTTTTGTTGGGATCCTTTCACAAGCTCCCTTTTGGGGGGCTGGTTCCTCCATCTCTATTAATGTCTTTCTCTGCCTGTTCTATCCATCCACAGGTGAATCACTCCAGCAGAAAGATTCCACCAACATCCCAACTCAGGTAAGGATATTCCACCCAGCTCCCCACCTACTCTAGCCAAATCCCTACCCTCTCTTCTCTGATCCTACCAGCCCCCACAGGAAATTTCCAGGGAGGGGAAAAGGGGACAGCAGGTAGCTTTCCTCACATACTACCACCACCACCCCTGATGTCTTAAATTGGAAGGGCAGGAGAGCATTAAGTAATCTTGGGACTCAGGGAGATGACACTTTCCCAGGACAAATGTGATGTTTTCTCAACCAGAAGGAAGTTCTAGAACTAAGAGGAACTGATGTTCTTATGTCTGTTTTCCCCTTCCCAGGTGACCCAAGACTCTAAGTATAAGAAATTGGATACCCATATGAGATTCGGAGTGTCCATGTGGCACTATGCTTCTCCAGGGCCAGATCAGACTAATCTTGTGCGATGGTTTAAGCCTTGGGAGACTGGGCCAAGGTCAGTAGATGATGAAGAATTCAGCTGGTCTACAGGTTACCTCCCATGGACCTCGATGGATCAGGAATTCCAGGAGGAAACCAGAAGTCAGCTTGAGGAGGCAGTCAATGTCATTCGGGAGATCCAGGAGACAGGAGGCCGAGTACCTTCTGTAAAGATGATCATAAAGCTAGCAAACCAAAGATGGGCCTCCAGGTTACCCAAGCAGTCCCCCAGGTCAAAATTGCATTCCAGAAGAAGACTTGTCTTTGACTCTTAATCCCCTCCTAAGAAATCTGTTCTTGGGGCTGCTAGGTATCAAAGTGGATAGAGCACTGGCCCTGGAATCAGGAGGACCCTGAGTTCAAATCCAGCCTCAGACCTTTATTAGCTGTGTCACTCTGGGCAAGTCACTTAACCCCAATTGTCTCTGCCCCACCCCCCAAAATCTGGTCCTATGTTGACTGGCTTAGCCCATTAAAGACTTTGTGATCTTGACTTCATCACTTCCCCTTTCTAGGCCTCAGTTTCCTTTTCTCTCCAATGAGGGGCTTCTTCTAAGTGACTCGTGAGGTTTCAGTTGGTCTAAATCTATAATCTTTTGTGTTCTCCCCTTTGAAATTTTGAAAATAAAGGGTCATTCCCATGGAAAATACTGTGTGTTTGGCCCATTGATCTTCTACATCCTGCTGCTTCCTTCCTCTGTGGTCACCTTAGCATGCCAAAGGCCACCATTTCCCCCACACGTAGTCTCCAGCCTCAGTGATGTCTCCTTCCCCTGTTCTCCCACAGCAGGTGTTCTTAGGTCCCTTCAGTTCCTGAACATGTGACCTCAAATCATTTCTATGGCTTTTGTTCCACAGCTAGGTGGTACTGAGTCACTGAGCCCAGAGTTCGTGTCTCTCTGTGACTTGGGTCAAGGTCATTAGCTCTGCCAGGGTTTCTTTACCTGTGAATTGGGGAGAATAATAACACAGGACCTAGTATTTCTGAAGTACTTTGCAAACCTTGAAGGGCTATACAGATGCTAGCTCTTATCCATGGGAGTTTCTTAAAGCTGTTGAGTAAACTAGAAAGTACTTGAGAGAAGGGACTACTTTAATTTATTTTTGTATCCCCAGTGCCTAGCATATGGAGGAACACTTAATCAATGCTTGTTGAATTAAATTAGAGATCAAAAAAATAATTATGTATTCAAACGTTCGAATGACAGAACATGGGATAGAAATGGGATTAACATGGGTAGAAATGGGATTAATCTTATATGGGTTTTAGACATCTCCAGATAGATATCCTGTAGACTTCTGAAATTCAGTATGTCCAAGACTGAACTCGTCATCTTCCCTCTCAAACCCTAGGACAGGATAGTTTGAGAGGGAAGATAACAATCTCACTATCACCTTTGTAGACGAATTAACACCTGACAGTTAAGAGCACAGGGTTTGAAAGGTGGGTTCTGGGTTCTGGGATGCTTCCCTAACCATAATATTAAAGGGCCTAGATTCTTTCACTGAAGTCAACACACTGAAAGTGAGAAAGTGTAAGATAGATAAACACAGCACACTTGAGGGCTGAGAGGACAGGTTCACTCTTGATTTGATCAGACGGTAAAGGAACTAAGAAGGGGTTAATAATCTGACTTTATTCTAATCTAGTTTTCTCAGAAGAGAATTGCTGATAATGGGAGCACAAACTCCTACAGCATTCCCTAATCTCCCTTCTCCCAGGGGCTGGTGAGAACGGGAGGGGGGGGGGGGAGGGGGGGGAGGTAGGGGGGCAACTACCCCTATGTCTTTATGGGGTCAATCAGGACAGGCACAACTTCTGCTCTCCCTGCTTCCCCTCAAGCCTCAATGGGGGCCAGTTGAGGCAAACACAGATTCCTCCCAAGCCTTCATAGGGACCGATCAAGGCATGTACAGCATTCCAATTTGTGCACTCCAAGGCCCAATGGGGGCTAGTTGAGGCACACACAGGACTTGTGCATTCAACCCTAAGGGTTCCCCATTCACTATCTAGTGACCACCTGTTTTATAGGCCAACAGACAAAGAAGGCATATTGCCAACAATAGCCTCACAAGTTTACATCACCTCATCCCTGAGTCTCACTGCACAACCACAGTGGATGTCTCTATTATTTGCCATTATATAACTCTACACAAGCGTGGAGGAGATGTTTTGAACCATAACTGTGGGAACTCATATCTAGTGCCTGGGAACTGGAGATTGTCTATGGATCCTGGGAAACTGAACTCTGAGAAATAATAACATAAATTCACTTTACACACACTAAAATCCACCTTACATACAGAGAGAGATCACCTAAGAGTTAAGACTGGATACCTGAGAAGAAAATTGAGATTCCTAAATATCTGTAAAATCAGATACAGGATTCTGAAAAAAAAACCCAGCACCTAAGACCCCAAACTTCAGAGTTATTGCCACTAAGAATGTCCCAGAGTTAACACCATGGTTGTGGAGAGTTTTGAGGTAGTGAGCCTGAGGGTAGAAGAAAAGTGACTGAAGGATGAAGCTAGGAGTCTAGAGTCAGGGGGGAGAAGAAGAATAGGTAGGGGAGGGGAATCTGGGAGATCGGAGTGAGAGCCCATCCTGGGATGTCTCCCAAGATCCCTGTCTCTGGACTAAGGTTCAACGTCCTCCCTAAGGGGGCCAGCTCTGGAGGCAGCCTGGTATAGAAGACCTAAACTCTATTTTGCTGTTTGACACACTTAGGTGACTTTGAGGATGTGACCACTTCTAAGGGCACTGGTTTCCTTGACTAAAGCAGTTTGGAATAGAGATTCTCCCAAATTCCCTTGAACACCCAACTCTATGATCCTAAACTGCTTCAATATGATCAGGTGCAGGGAAGTGGAGAGTGGAGAAGAGGTGGAGGCAGGCCCACAAGTCCAAAGCCCAGTTAGAAGCATCTCCATACCACTTACCTACTTCTATTTCCCCTCAGCCAAAGTGAGCCATCCTGCTCCCTGCTTTTGTGGTCCCCTTTGCAGTCAGGGTTCCTCATCTCTTCCCCAAAAGCTTTCGCATAGGCTACAACAGTCCCCACAACCTGCTGTCCTTGGGTCCCTAGTGTCACTAATGATGTTACCTTTCAGAGGCAGTTCTCACAGTTGCATCCCTGCTCAGAACCTCAGTTTCCTTGTCTGTAAGGCAGGGGTGATGAAATTCTCATGCACTGCCCACAAAGGTTTCTCAGACACAGTCTCTGAAGGATTGAGAGTATCTGTCAATGGGAACCTGCTATCTTTCCAACTCTAGTCTCTCCCCTCCTCCTCAGTCTCTCAACAGATCCAAAAGCAGGGTTGGGTATATTCTGTACTTCCCATCTCCACTTCTAGATCCTTCCTTTACCAGCTTCCCTCAGTGACCTCTCCTCCTTGCAATGCCATGGTGTCTAACATTGCCCTCTTCTCTCTAGCCTTCTCACTGACAGCAGTAGACCTCCAGGACATAATGCTCAAGGACTCTGCCAGTGAATTCACAGAATTCTTCATCCCACTTTCCCCAACACCATCCTCAGAGACTTCAGGATTCTATTTCCATCCCCTTACTAAGTCCCTGGATTCACAGTTGGGTAAACTCAACTCCCTAGACAACATCTTCCTCAGCTATCCAGATGGTGGTTCAGACCTTAGACCTTCAAAATTATCAGCTCCACAGAGCCTGAATTTCTGATCCCCTGATAGGACCATTTTAATTCTGCCTTCCCTTCCTTTTGGAAATTCTCACATTCCCAATTTTTTACTGGTTTTATCTCATTAGTCTCTACATCTGGATAACATTTCCTTCCCCACTCAGCTCCTGCTCTCAGAGGAGCTTCTTATCTAGCATTAGGCCTTCACTTTTATTTTTCTACAATTAAAACATCTCTTAAATCTAAATCTCCAGTTCCACCTTCTCTGAAAAAAAGTCTTGAACATCCCTCTGCCTGATGGACATCTCCAGATGGCTATCCCACCAGCCCCTCAAAGTCAAGATGTCCAAACTTATGAATCCCTCCCCAACGACCTTCTCTATGTCTGGACAGAAAATAATCTGGCATTGTGGAGCAAGGTCCTGGGCTGCTGCAAGGCCTCTGGTATGTTCCCTAGGCTCCTGCAGATCTTCCTGGCCTCAGGACTAGGTTTCTCATTGAAGTGCTAATGAGACAGTTTGGCAGGAAGCCAGATATAGTGAAAAGATCTCACTGTTCTCCCATTTACAACTACCTAAGTGACTGACCTTAGAGCAAATTAGGACACTTCTCATGTCTGAAATGAAAGGATCTTTACTGCCCCTTCCAAGTTTTAATTCTATCATCCTAAACCACTCCTATCTTTAAGGAACTTCCATAGCTAAGCTTAGGGAATTACAGGGAATGGCTGGCAACCCACTTGAAACTACTTACTCTTTCTGATTTCCTTCTTGCCTCAGCCAAAGTGGAATCCAAGAATGTGCCTGGAAGGAGCCAATGGTAGACTCCTTCTTCTTCCATCCTGAGAGCCTTCAGCAAGAAGTGTTAACCCCTTCTTCCAAGTCATCCACTTTTCCCAAACTACATCCATCCTGTACATCTTGAGGAGGATCTAGCTTATGGACTGGTCAGAGTTCTCCTCATTTATCTATGTAGGAGGTTACTGTATCCATTTCTTTACCCTCAAACATAACAAAGTTCTTCAAAGTAATTAGGCCAACAGTGGCTAGATTGAAGTTATGACTGCAAAAGACCTGGGGTATCTTTTTAACCTCCTACTCCTTCCAACTGAGGAGTCAAAAAGAAACTTGAGAGTCTGCTCTGTACAGAGTCCTGAGGGTAGGGCAGATCCCTGAAAAACATATACACCTAAGACAAAAGTCCTGCTGTCATAGAACTCTCTGCTAGCTTTGGGGAGACCCTTTTATAGGTTGCCACTTTTTTCTGTGCCCCCTGGTCCCTCAAATAGTCTCTTACCACAATTGATTTTCATCCCACTCTTTCCATTCCCAAGGGAAACACTTTCATCTTCTCCAGCAGGAAAAGGCCCACATTCTCCCAAGAGGCTACACCAGGCACTTCTCAGTCCAGAGGCAATCCTATTATGCCCACACAAGTAAATCCCACCTCAACCCCCACAATCCAAATCCCCACTTTCTGCTCTGATTCCTCCAGTTCCATTGGAATAGGAGTTCCATTGGGAGGTGGGGTTGGGCTGAGCTGGTCGTAGGTGACCTTCCCTACCACCACCCCAGAGATATTGATGGGAATCCCTTGTGTCTTTAAGTTGAGAGAGGCAAGGGAACATTAAATAATCCAGGGACATGAGGAGATGAGACTTCTCCAGGACAAATAGCTTCCACCAACCAGGAACAAGTCCTGGCATTAAGAGGAAGGATACTGGTGTTTCTCTGTCTCCACTTCCCAAGTGACCCAAGACTCAGGGTACAAAAAGCTGGGCATTACTTGATTTGGAGTGTCTGTTTGGAACTGTGTTCCTACAGAAAGCCCCAGCTGCAGTGCAGGCTGCCTTTCTGCAGTGGTTTAGGTGCTGGGAGACAGGATTCTACAGAGGCTGACAAAGAATTCAGCTGCACTATGGGTCAACGCCTGTTTCCCTTGGCAACCAGACAGATGCAGGAAGCAGGAGCCTGCATCCCTCCCAACCAAGTGGTCCTCTAGCTCCCAAGCCAAAGACCTGCCATCTGTGCTCTGAAGCATTCAGCCAGAACCCACCCTAAAGTAAGGTGAAGACATCTCTCTGACTCTCTACCATCCACTCACCTGCCTTCTCACTTCCACCTCCAACCCCATCAGGGGCCTAATCCCTGCTGGTTCTCCCTGACACCTTGTATAAGTCACTTCCAATTGAGAGGGAAGATGGGGGTGGGGGGGGCGGGGTGTAGCTCCCTTGACCTCTCTCTCAAATCAAGACCTTTTATGCAACGCTCTCTATGGTCTCTTACTCATCCCAATCTACCTGAAGTTGGAAAATCAAAGTCTATTACTTTTTAAAAGTCCTTTGTTAAAAAATCCTTTTTTAAAATTTAAAAATATAAAAAATTTTAAAAATCCATCTTTGGTGGATTTCTGGCAAAGCTGTTAATATTTCATGTTATTCTTGTGGAAAAGATAGAGAGATATAGACTGAATGATAATATAATTCTCAGAGCTAGTTGGATGACAAGGCAATCAAAGTGTGCCAAGGGTTCTAGGTTAGCCTGATAGGAAATCTCCAGTGGAGTATCCTAGTGGTCTATGCTGGCCCTCTGTATATTTCATGTTTTCCAGTAACTTGGATAAAAGTATACCTAACAAGCTCATCCGTATTGAAGATGAAACAAACCTGGGAGCAGGGGGATAGCTAATATACTGGATGATGGACAGGATCCAAAAAGATCCTGACAGGCTAGCTAGACCATTGGTCTGAATTTAGTAAGCCTGGATTCATTAGGGGTCAGTTGAAAACCTCACTCTTGGGTAAGGAGTTACTCTAAAAAAGGAAGATTTGCAAGAAAGCAGGTACTCTAAAAAAGCTTTGGAAGTTTTAATTATCTACGGTCATTTTTTATGGTCCCTTACTCTTATCAGTCTCTAAGCCTGTGGAATACAATTTTTTGGAATTTCAAACAAGTCTCTTCATGGGACATGTCTATGGAAAATGCTGTGTGTTTCACCCCTATTACTCTTATCCTTCTCTCCACAGGCCCATAAGAAGCAGTGAGCATAGTCCTTCTTTTTCATGGCCACTTCTACAACCTCCCTTGTTCACCTTCTTTGAAGGCCATCTGACCGTGCTACCTTTTCCCTATCCTTCTCACTGATATAGACTGATAAACGTAAGTATGTAAACCACATGAGGCAGCTATTTGGCACAGAAAAGGTACTGACCAGCATCTTAAGCCATACACCCAATGGACACCTGGCATATGAAAAATAATTTTGACATAAAAATAATTTCAGGAAAATGGATAAAGATCATGGATAAAGCAAGGCTCTCCACCATTGCTGCCACTGCCATTTGATATATTTGCTTTAGGACATGAAAGATAAATAGAAGAAATAAAGACAGGCAAAGAGGATACAAAATGATTGCTTTTTACATATTATATATTGATTTACTTGGAGAACCCTAGAGAATTAACTTAAAAAATTAATGGAAAAAATAATTGGCAAAGTTGCACCATATAAAATCAATCCACGTAAATGATCAATATTTCAGTATATTACCAACAAAATCCAGCAGGCGCGATTAGAAAGAGAAATTCTATTTAAAATAACTACTTAAGTTTTTAAATACTTGCTAGTCTACAAAGATACACACAGGAACTATATGCAAACAACTATAAAATATTCTTTAAGGAAATAAAGACACACACTTTAACAATTAGAGAAATACCCATTGCTCATGGCTGAGCCACGCCAATGCAATGAAAATGGACAATACTACCAAAATTGCTTATTTAGTGCTCTAGCAATCAAAGTACCAAGGGATTACTTTACGGAACTAATAATAATAAAAAAATTAATCTGTGGGAACAAAAGATACAGAATCATACGGGAAATACCACAAAATATGAAAATAAGTGGTAATAAGGAAGGAAATCATCCAAGCAATGTGGTACTGGTTTAAAAAAGAGAGAGATCAATCAGTGGAATAAATGAGGTTCAAAGCAGACAGAAGCAAAGAAAAGTAGTAGTTTTGTGTTTGGTAATCTCAAATAGGCCAGCTCCGTAGATGAGGATTCACTACACGCTGGGGAAGATTGGACAGCAGTCTGACAGAATTAAGTTTAGATGAACATCTCATAATATACACTAGCATCATCCAAATTTTGTCTATATGACTTAAAAATAAAGGTCATATCACAAAAAAAACAAACAACAAAAAAAAAAAATAGAACAAGGAAGCAATTTTCTTTCTGACCTATAGATAAGGAACAGTTCTTGACCAAACAGGGGATAAAGAAGACAATAAAATAAGAAGATAAAATGCATTACATAAAATTTAAAAGTTTTTGTACAATCCAAACCAAGTGAGCTAAGATTAGAATGGAAATAATTATCTGAAGGGAAAATATTTGTAAGAATTTCTCTGATAAAGATCTCATTTCAAAGATATATAAGAAGTGATTAAAGTTTACAAAAATAAGTGCCACCCCCCCAATTTACAAGCTGTCAATTTATGATCAGAGGATATAAGAAGGGAAGAAAGAGCCATGTGAGGGGAGGGGGGAAAGCTCAAAATTGCTAATGCTGAGAGAAATTAAAGCAACTCTGAGATTCTTGTCAGATTGTCATAGATGACAAAAAAAGGAAAATAACAAATGGTAGAGGTGCTTTGGGAAAACAGGCACATTAGATATTCTGGAAACCAAACTATGTCCCCATAGTATCGAAACTCTATAACCTTTGACCATCCAAACCCCCACTAGATCTATATTTCAAGGAGATCACAGGAAGGGGAAAAGGATACATATGTATAAAAATTTACTGACAGCAACGCTTTATAGTGGCAAAGACCTGGAATCTAAAGAGGTGACCATCAGTTGAGGAATGGCTGAAAAAGTATGGTATATGAATGTAAGAGAATACTATTATACCTGAAGAAATGATGGGAGACACTGTCAGTGAAAGCTGGGAATGCCTGCATGAATTAATATAAAGTAAAGTGATCAGAACCAGGAGAAAACGGATACTATAACAACAGTGTAAGGAAAAACAACTTTAAAAAAACCACATTAACACTTATCACTGCAATGACCAATTATGATTCCAGGGGATCTGTAATGAAGCCCAATGCCTAATCCTGGAAAGAGAAGCGGCAAACTCAAGATGCAGAAAGAGGCATACGTTTTTTTCTGTTACAAGTTTTATTGAACAAAAGTTAAACATGAAATTTTGAGTTCATGAAGCAAAGACACTTTCTTGATGAAGGTGCATCTTGTGCTAAGTAACCTTATCAACAGCAACATGGCTTCGAAGTGATATCAATAAGCCAAGAACAGGGAGAATTCAAGGGGACATTGGTATTGGTTGACATGGGGGCCAGGTCAAATCTAGTGTCTCAGACTGAAGCTGCTCCTTGCCCCATTCCCCTAAATTCAGTTAAAATTACTCCTATCGATTAATTGTTATTGTAAATGAAAACATTGTTGGGAAAAGATTTTTTAAAAATTTCCTATTTGTTGTTACAATCAACTTTGGAACACTTGCTGTTTCTCCTGTACATGCCTATGTGAGGAAAGGAACAGATGATACCCATGATGGCAGGCCCTTGGCACAGAAAGAGGCCTTGCCTTTCATGCAATTTCTGCAATGACATCTCCTTGTCTGAGCCACTTCCTTCCTCTGCCTGGAATGCATCTCACCTAATCAGGTGGCCAAAATGCTCAAAGACCAGCGGAAGCAGTTCACCCCAAACTCTTACAAGACAGTTACCACACAAAAGGGAAAACACGCAGGACAGGGTCACACAGGACCTGCACCCCACCCGCAAGCCTCCCACCCAACACGGGTCGCACAAGGCAGGGATGCCCAGACACGACACACCTGCGGGAGGCACCGCCTTGCTCTTTCTCGGGTTCAACGTCCCCTCCGCAGGACAGACACTCGGGATGCTTTCGTGAACCACAGAGAAGCGCTCCACGACACACGGCCATCACAAATGACGTCATTTCAGCCACTGGACCCACCACGGGAAGCTAAGCTAAGAGCTACTGAACACCAAGGACGACAGAAGGAGGGCTCGGCACCCCCCGCCCCCCCACCCCCCGCCCCCCGAAGCCCTGTCCCCCCGCCCCAGACCCGCACGGGACCCGCACCAGGGGAATCCGCAGCCGCCCTGCTTTAAGGGGCGGACAGAGGGGACTCTCGGGAAGGGGACCCCGTGTTCTCCTCGGGAGGAAACACGGTGAGGGTGCAGGCCCGGATGCCCCCGAGGGACTCGGGCAGGTCGAAGACCTTGTGCCACTCGTCCTTCTCGGGGTCGTACTTCTGGACGATCTCGACCATGCAGCGGTTGTTCCACGAGTACCCCCCCACCACGTAGATCTTATCCTCGAACACCGCCACCCCGACGTCGCTCTGGCCCCTCAACATGGCGGCGATGGGGGTCCACTGGTCCAGGGCCGGCAGGTAGTACTCGCAGCTGAGCACGTCGTCATAATCGCTGGTGCCCCGAAAGTGGTTTCCTCCGATCACGTAGAGCTTCTCTCCCACAGTACACATGCAGTGCAGCCCCCTGACGGTGGTCATGGGCGCCTTCTGGCTCCACTTGTCCGTGTCCGGGTCGAAGCACATGAGCTCCTTCTGGAACGTGTCATGAGTGATGCCCCCCGAGATGTACATGAGGCCGCCGTAGACGGTGCCCGCGTGGCCGTAGTGCGGCTCGCTCATCTTGGCCACGTAGCTCCACTCGTTCATGCGCGGGCTGTAGCACTCCACCGTGGCCAGCTCGCCCGCCGCGTTGCGGCCCCCGACGGCGTACAGGTGGCCCTTGAGGGCGCTCAGGTGGAAGAAGGTGCGCTTCTCGTTGAGCGGCGCCACCAGGATCCACTTGTTGGAGCGCGGGTCGAAGCGGAAGACCGTGTCCACGGCCGTCTTGCCCTTGGTGTCGTAGTTGCTCTGGCCCCCCACCACGTAGAGGAAGTTGCCGATGACGGCGATGCCGTGCTGGTAGCGGGGCGCGTCCATGGGCGCCAGGGACTTCCACTCGTTGGCCTTCTCGTCGTACATGCGCAGCTCCTTGCTGACCACCAGCTGCTGCCGCAGCACCCCGCCCAGGGTGACCAGGTGCGTGCTGTCCGAGCGGATGGCCGTGCGCTCCGACTGCATGACGGGCTGCATGTAGGGCATCATCTGGTAGTTGCTGGCCTCCAGCAGCAGGTTCACGCAGGTGTTGTCGGCCCGCATGAAGTCCACCGTCTGCACGTAGTTGATGAGGTCCTGCGGCGACATGAGCGGGAAGCGGATGTTCTTCATGAGCTTGGGCGCCAGCTCCATGCGCGGCTCCTCGTGGCGCAGCCAGCGGCACGCGGCCTTGAAGAGCTCCAGCTCGCCGCAGTGCTGCAGGCTGTTGCTGGCCAGCGCCGCGGCCAGCCGCTCGAAGGGCAGCTTCTCGAACTCGCCGCTGTGCAGCAGCGCGGGGAAGTTGCGCAGGATGAAGTTGTTCACGTACTTGTCCACCTCCGTCAGGTTGTAGGTGTTGGCCAGCCGCCCCACCTCCACGCAGTTCTCCAGGGACACGCCCGAGATGAGGAAGACCTTGCAGAAGTCCAGGGCCGGCAGCACCTGCAGGAAGCTGGCCGCCTCCAGCGTGTCCTGCAGGTTGTCCATGGTCAGCGACAGCTTGGCCGTGTAGATGAAGTCGATGATCTTCTTGAGGCCCACCTTGTTCACGCCGTGCAGCTTGATGCACTTGAGCTCCTGCTCCTTCATGCCCCCCGTGAACATGGCCTTGAAGTAGTCGCTGGCCGAGGCCATCATGGCCCGGTGCACGGGGAACGCTTCATCGCCGTCGCCGGGCAGCAGGCTCACGTCGCACAGCAAGCCCTCCCCGCGCAGCTGGTCGAAGCCCCGCAGCACCACCGAGCTGTGCGTGTTGCTGCGGAAGAACCGGGTCGTGCCGGCCTTGGACGACTGCAAGTGGGCGGACACGCCCATCTCGCCGCCGCCGCCGCCGCCGCCGCCGCCGCCGCTCCCCAGAGACGCCTTCACGTGAGCCTCCTCGTCGGGCCCCAGGCACCGCTCGCCGATGGCCGCCAGGAGCTCCCCTCCGGGGCCGCAATGGTCCATCCCCCCGCGCCGCTGCCCTCGTCCGCGGAGGGCCCGGGACGGACGCTGCTGACGCCGCCGCCGCCGCTGCTGCTCCGGGGCTCGGGCTCGGCTCGGCTCTTCTGCGGGCGGGGGAGGAGGAGGAGGAGGGGGGAGGGGAGGGGGCTGCGCCGCTCGCGCGCCCGCGGGCTCGGTTGGGGGGGGCGCGCCGAGGTGGTGGGGGGGCGCTGGCGGGCTCGCGGCCTCCTCCCGAGGCCCCCCGCCTTCCGCGGTCCGCGCTAGGCCTCTGCGCAGCCCCGGCCCCGGCTGGCGGGCCTCGGCGTGCGCGTGCCCTAGCCTGCCGGGCGGTCCCTGGGGGTCGTCGGGCCCCGCCGGAGCTCGGCCCCCGGAGCCCGGGCCTTGGTCGTCCGGCAGAGATCCGGGCCCTGGGCCCCCAGCCTGGGAGCCTGTGGTGCGGCTGGAGCCGACTGTGCCGCCGCCGGGGCCGGGGCCGGAGCTGCTGGGGCTGGGGCCGGGGCTGCTGCCGCTGCCGGGGCCGGGGCCGGGGCCGGGGCTGCGGCTGCGGCGGCTGCTGTTGCTGGGGCTGCTGCCGGGGCTGCTGCTGCTGCCGCCTCTGCCGCCGCCGCCGCCGCAACTGCGGAGACGTACATTTCTGGACGGGAGAACGTGGAGATTGGTTTTGCTTGACTATGCACATCGGTTACCGGGGGGGAAGGGGCGGGCAGGTGGGAGGGAGAAAAAATAAGTGAAAAATAAAATGATTTTGTAAGAGGAAAAACGGATGGAGGTCGCTTTCGTAATTGTGCTTACGGGAAGGGTGGGTTTTTTTCTCTGAAGAAGTGTATGCGAAGCTTTTGTCTCTGCACCGCTTCCATTCCTGAAAGCATCCCCTCCCCCTCCGCCTCCCGGACAGCTTTTGTTTTCACCAAGAATGAACAGAAAGAGCAGATATTTCGGCAAAAGTAGCCAATAGACGGCCCGATTCAGAGCGGATGTGGAGGTTCAGAACACACCCATCCTCCTCCCCTCTGCACAGAGGGGACCCGAGAGCATCCTCTCCCTCCTCTTGGGAGCTGAGCCCCACGTCCTGGTGCGTTTATTTGTCATTTTTTTTTGTTTTTACCGCCCGGACGCCTTTCCCGTGGGTTGCGAGCGTTCGTGTGAGCAGGAGCTCGGGCTGACCTGAAACTGACACGGTGTGTGTGTCAGTTACAAACCCTTGCGGTCCTTCTGGCCCCCTGCTGTTACCCAAAGCCTGGGATCTACTGACCAAGGTGATCAGAAGATCTTCTGGCCAGTACACTTCACATGGAGCTGAGGGTCATCAATCCTAAAGCCAGGGCCAGTTATGGATCTTACTGGGGTCTCACAGTCCAACAAAGGCACAGACAGGTTCAAGAAAAGACAGTGGTGTGTCTATAATGAAGCAGCAGAGGCAGCACTGACAACCAAGCTTCTTATTAAGGGTTCTTCCTGCGTAAGGTAGTGTGCTGATAACTCTAAGGTGACTATGTGCAGTATTTGAGGGTGATGTCATCCACACCAGGAAGGGACTGTGCAGCTTGTTTCCAGGAAAACATGGTGTTGTGTAACAAGAGTGACCAGCTCCCTGATTTGGAGCATACATAGACAATGTCTAACTTTCCATGCTGCTTACCACATGGGGAAGGAAAGGACTGTACTGTTTGACCACAAAACCAGACTTGGGGTTCATTCAAAAGACCTGATTCTAACTGATAGGGTTAGAATGGGATTTAGGGTTAGAATCAGAGGCCTAGTATTGAGTCCTGCCTGGCTGTGTTTAAGTGAGAGAGAAACCTCAGGCCTTTGTGTCTCTGCATTAGGGTTCTGTGGGCTGGGCTTCTCCTTCTGTCTTTGTTATGTCTAACAGTGGGGGTGGAGAAGATATTCTGGAATGGGAACTTGAAGTGTATGGGTTAAAAAAAAACACTCCACTGCCTCTCAGGGGGTACCCCCAGACACTTCAGAGGGGTGGGTGGAACTGGCTGCTGGCCGAATGAGCCAAGAATATCCCTACACAGGTCAGGGAAAATGTGTCAAATGCTGCTGAGGGATCAAGAGGGTTAAAGAATGAGAATCATTAGATTTGGCAATTAAAAGATCAAGGAGAAGAGAGAGATAAGACATTGACCATCTGAGGATGGAGGAGACAAGAGGGTGTTTATAGGACAGTAGAGAAGGAGCTAAAATATCAGGAGAGACTGAAGATAAGAGAGATAGTTGGGCCAATCTGCTGGAGGACCAGAGGAGAGGGAGCTGAGGGTGCATGCAGCAGGACCGGCCTTAGCAAAGAGAAGAAGCAGCTCTTGTTATGGGAGTGAAAGAGCAGATGATGGGGAAGATGTCTGAGGGATAGAGGAACAGTAGTGGAAAAGAGGGTGCTATGAGTGAATGCACTCATTTTTTTCTGTGCTTTGATTAAGCAGAGGATCTTGGAAAAGAGAAACTTGAGAATAAGTGACAAGATCTGGAACTGGTACTTCAGAGATTCAGAAGAACAGGCTGATAAAGAGTTAAAATACAAAGGAACCCATTCTCCAATTTCCTTACTCCTGAATCTCCCAAAGCGCTTAAGAGAACCTGGGGAGTGGGGTGGGCTTATTTTATTTTACTTCTCATTTCACAAGCATTTGTCCCTCTTACCATCACCCACCAATGTGGGGGTGGGGGTGGGAATCCCTTGTAACAGATATGCATAGACAAGTAATAACAGTTCTGAAGCTGAGCATATCCAAAAATGTATATCTTATTCTGTATATTTAGTCCTATGCATCTCTCTCAGGGGGTGGGTAACATCTTTCATTATGAGCCTTCTACAATTATGGTTCCTAGGTTTGTCAAAGTTGTTTGTCTTTACAATATTATTATTATATAAATTGTTTTTTTCACTTCTCTGTATTATCTTAGTACAAATTTTCCCAGGTTTCTCTGAAAGTGTCCCTTTCATTATTTCTTATGGAACAAGATTATTTGATTACATTCATATACTATAATTTGTCCAGCCATTCCCCAACTGGTTGGCACCTATGTGTTAAAAAAAAAATTCTTAGAAATATCTTTGTACATATGGGTCTTTTTCCTTTTTTCCCATTTTTCTAGGTTAGAAAACTAGTTGTGGCAATCCTGGGTGCAAAGGGTATGCACAGTTTGGTTTTTTAGGGGGCATAATTCTAAATTGCTTTCCAAATGTTGGGACTAATTCAGAGCACCAGTTTACCAACCGTTCACCACTAAGGCTATCCTTTACTCTACCACCAGCAAAGTCCTCTGATATTTGTCATTCTCCTTTTTTTAAAAAATCTGTGCCAGTCTAAGGAGTAAGAACTGTAACCTCAGAATTGCTTTAATTTGCATTTGTCTACTTAATCGGGATTTGGGTCTTTTTTCATATGATGGCTATTTTTTTCCTCTTGAGAACAGCCTGTTCATATCCTTTTGACTATTTATAAATTGGAGAATGGCTTGTATTCTTATAAATTTGAATAAATTCTTTGTATATGTAGCAGTGACTTCCCTGCCCCCCACTTCCTGAAGGTCAAGTATGTTACATTTCACTCCAGGTCCTTTTATAACCACTTAACAGGGCAGCTTTTATAAAGCAATATTTACTTCAAAGGTATAACAAGTACGAGCATATAAATATTACACACATGCACACACGCACGCACACACACACACACACGCACACACACACACGCACACACACACACACCTGAGAGGAGGCATAATCTCTTTTAACACAACCTTAGTGTCTGAGGAAGGAAGGAGTATTAAATTCACAGCTTAATTCAATTCCTGTATATCTCAGTTCCACCAAGGCCCAAATCCAAAGCCATCCTGGGCTTACCCTCCACACCCTGCCTTCTTAGCGCATGCCTGCTGAACTAGCAGCAGCATCTCCAAAATCATCATCATCGCTCATGAGACCTTGAGCTCATGGCTCTTCGACCAGAGATTTCTCTGCCTTCACCTAGAACTGAACAGGACAAATGAAACAAACCAAAACCCCAAACCCATTTGGAGTCCACAGGGCCCCTCTTGGCTTAGTCCCTGGTACTCATACGGTGGGTGAAAAGGTCCTTCACACCCTGGATGCAGCTTGTCCCAGTTTGGTCATTTTAAAGACGCAGCCTGTTCTGGCTCTGCAGCCAATAGAAAGAGGCTGCTCAAACCCACATGGTACAAGATGTCTTTTCCCAGAAGCAGGTCTGTAGTGTCTTCCAGGTGGGTGCCTCCATCTTAGGCAGGAGAGTGTCAGTAACGGCTTAAGAGTCAGCTCTCTGAAGTAAATGCACATGTGTGCATGTATGTTATGTGTATACTACATATATATGTAGAGATATTGCTGTAAATTATAAAATGTACAGATGTAAAAGATGTGTAGTACACAACTTACAAATAATAACAAAATATGTCCTTTTTATTATAAATTCCATATGATCGATTGATTCTCAGAGTACATTAATTGATTTTTGCTAACCTTTTGTATCTTTGGCCAATTTAGAGTTACATCATGTAAGGAATGGAGTTGCTCCTCAATTAACTAATTCTTTTCCTAATAAAGTTATTGTCATTAAATTTGATATGTGATCTACTGTCAAACTATTTTTCACCCTTGTACAGCTTATACTAATTAAACTGAAAAATCTTTGAACTTCAGAACTGTCGACTGCTGTCTCTTCAGCTTTTTATATAGTTGTAAAGATCGGAACATTGTTTGATTCAACATTTTATCTTTAAGATGCTAACAATTGTTCAAGTTAGTTTCATGTTTTAAATGTTTTAAAATTTAAATGTTTTAAAATTTCACCTAAATGATATAATTTTTTTCACCACCTATCTATGGTTAATTCTTTAGAAGTCCAAGAAGATGGTTCTAATAAATCAAAATAAGCCAAAATGCCTTCTTCGAGGCAGTTAGGTGGTGAAGTGGATTAGAGTGCCAAGTCTGGAGTCAGGAAGAACTAAGTTCAAATTCAGCCTCAGACACTCATTAGCTGACCTTGAGCAAGCTTCTCTCAGTTTCAATTTCCTCATTTGTAAAATAAAGATAATTATAATAATCTGTAAAATAAGGATAATAATAGCACCTACCTCCCAAGGGTTGTTGGGAAGATCAAATGAGATAATGATTGTAAAGCTCTTAGCACACTGCCTGGCACACGGCGGACACTATGTAAATGTTAGTTATTTTTCCTTTTGTTTCCAGATGATAAATAACCTAAGTGCAAGTGCTGAATTATATTTCCTAGTAATGAATTCCTAGGAAGAACATTAGTAATTTTTATTAAATAAAATGTCTTAAAATGAATCTGACTTAATCAGATCTTCATGCTTTCCAGTACCACTCGCCACCAAGATTCATGCTTTCCAGTAGCAATCTTTAAGTTTTCCAAAGTTCTTATGGTGCATTTGCTTAATTTGATGGTTTCTGGATATTCCTGATCTCAGCTACAATGCAGTTGAAAGTAATGAAAATTCTTCAAGAGCGCCAATCCTTAAAGTAAGGTCATGCAAGAAATTACCATCCTCTATTACCTTTGGCAAGCCAGGGTAAAAATGAGAGGGAAAATATGCAGATATGATGCAGGAAATGCAGGCAGACAGCAACAGCAGATGGCAAAATGCATGCTGCTCATCTTCGTCCCAGTGTTTGACCAATTTTAATAATTTCAGGTTCAAGTTCTTTAGCTACAGGTTCTAGCTTGGTTTGAGTTTTTATTAGATTGATGATAAATGGTGACAACAACTTTGTACCTACGCCAGACATTTTTTCTCCCAACATTATATTAGCACCATCAGAACACAATGAAATTAAGTTTGATTTCAAAATATTCATTATTAGATCCACAATCATTCAAAGCAGACAATAATGTATTGAAAATATACTCTTCTGTGATTGACACCAACTGTCTTAATGCAACAAATAGCATTACTGGTGTAGGAGCTGATTGAAGTTCAAATTAGTTCCACTGAACAGCCTGTTTAAAGAATTCTTGAAAATTTAGCAATTGCCTCTCTAAAGACCGTGCTGACCAACTCCAGCACACCACTATTTGTAATCCATATGGAGCCCTACCCCAGTGAAATACTAAGGATGATGAAGTCATGGTAACCCATTAACCATGACTGCATGGGTAACTGAGAGAGGAATCTGGCTAACACAGAGAGAGGCCCATTCACCCCTAGAGCAATTCCTCTGATCCCATCACATTCCTAGGTCACGTGTGCAGGTCACATCCCTAGGGACACAACAAACATACTCTTGGTGGCTAGTTTTCATTACCCTCCTGCCTCCACAGAAGCAACTCCAGTGTGTTCTTAAAGCAATTGTCACTCATGCTGGCTGTTGCAATGGGAGGCCCCACTGTCAAAGCCCTTGAGACCTAACAATGTGGGGGTCTGGGTATCCAGATTACATCTCTATGGATAACAAGACTCCATTTTGTGCCACCTGTATGCAGCAATTAACCTAAGAATAAGCCATCGTATGGTACATCCATACTCCTGGGATAACTGAACATTGGAGTAGATAGTTAAAAGCCCAACTCAATGATCATACCTCCAGCCACCTGTGGAAGGAATCGCTAGATCCGCTTCCTTGGCATTGTTCACCTAAAACTTCCCATGCCTCAAAAAGGGTCCCCTCCCTTAGCCCATCTGTGGAAAACACATTTATCAGGGAGTGAAGAAGAGGGATTTCAACTGACTTTAATAGTGACTGATTACTCAGGGTTTAGGTGAATTAGATGCAGTGAATTAGAAGCAGTCACCCAGCGGAACCCTCCAAACAAATTTAAATTTTGGAGTGACAGAGCCAAAAAGAGGTTTTTGACCTAAGACCAATAAGGAAGTCAGCAGGAGAGGTCCATGTCATTAGGGTGGGCAGAAGTGGTGGCAGCAGCAGTGGGCCTTGGAGGCTACTGTAGCTTTAGGAGCTCTCAGCCCAGAGATGATAAGGGAGCTGGACAAATGATCAGAAAGTGATCACAGGGGATCTTCTGCTGGCACTGAGTGCAGCTAGCACCAATTGGCACCTCTATTGCCCATATGTAGGTTGGGGTCCTAGTTCCAAAGCAGAGAGGAACACTTATGGCCTGTCACAAGGGAGCGGATGGGACTCTGGTCTCAGCTTTAAGACAGAAAGAAGCACTAGGATTTGTGGCTTTGGGGGAGCAAGGGCCCTTCCTTAGTAAAGACAAAAGCACAGAGCAGGAAGCAGTGACTACTTCTCTCCCAGGATAAGATCACTTTGCAAGCAAACCCAAAAACTTGTGTACTCCCAGAACTAGCTCTAAAAACAGCAGCATGAAAAAAAGTCTGAAGATTAGGACAGTGCCTCTCCACCCCAAGCTGAGCAGAGGCCAACTTTAACATAAAATCCAAAGTCAAGAAATAAGCTAGAAAATTAGCCAAAAAAAATTATAATAATATTTTAACCATAAAAAGCAATTATGCTGACAGGGAAGACCAAGACACAAACCCAGAAGAAAGCAACATGAAAACAACTACAACCAAAGCCTAAAACAAAAATGCTAATTGGATCCAAGCCCAACAAGAATTCCTGGAAAAGTTAAAGAAAGAGGTGAATACTAGAAGAAAATTTGGTAAAAGAAATGAGTGATGCAAGAAAATTATGAAAAAAGAAGTAATAGCTTGGTAAAAGAAGCACACACACAAATGCACACTCACACACACACACACACACAACTGAACTGGCCTAATGGTAAAGAGGCACAAAAATTCACTGAAGAAAAGAACTTCTTAAAAAGCAGAATAGACCAAATGGAAAAGGAGGTACAAAAGCTCACTGAAGAAAATAATTCCTTAAAAATTAGAATTGGGCAAGTGGAAACTAATGACTCCACAAGACATAAAAAATAATCAAGAAAATGTGAAATATCTCATTGGAATAACAACACACTTGGAAAAGAGATCAAGGAGAAATAATTTTAAAATTATTGTATTACTTGAAAGCCATGATCAAAGAAAGAGTATAAACATCACATTTCAAGAAGTTATAATGAAAACTGCCCTGACATATTATCTCCAGAGGGTAAAATAAAAATTGAAAGAATCCACTGATCACCTCCTGAAAGAGATCCCAAAATGAAAACTCCTGGACTATTATGTACAAATTCAAAAGCTCTCAAATCAAATAGAAAATATTGCAAGCAAGCAGAAACAATTCAAATATCACAGCATTATAGTCAGGTCACACAAAATTTCGTGACTTCCATGTTAAAGAGTGGAGGGTTTGGAATATGATATTCTGTCAGGCCTAGAGGCCTAAGGGCTACCTGAGTCTTACCTTACCTATCGCAGGTCTTCGGCTGGCCAAACCAGATAAACGTATGAGAGAAGAGACTTTCCAGAGTCGAACAAGGGTTAGGCTTTATTCAGGGTCTTGGTTACATGTGCAGGGGGAACTCTTCCTGAGGAGAGAGAAATCTCCCAAGGAGGCAAAGATCTTACAGTAAGAGAATGGAAGTGGGAGAATGGGAGAATGGAAGAGGGGGAGAGAGGGGAGAAGGAAGAGGAGCCTTCTGTCCTCTAAGGGCCCCTCAGCGCTAAGAGTGCCTTCAGGCTTTCCTGACCCTACTTAAGCTCTCCTGCTGCATAGTTTGCACCTGAATACCGTGCCTGTTAGACAACAATAGGTGTGCTCAGACCCCAGGCCAATCTCGAGGGCGGGGATGCTCTCTCCCAGCACTTTTCCCATGGGAAGAGGCGGAAATGCACGAGATAGCCCAGTCTCACACCTCAATTCCCTGCTGTTCCCTGGGGGGCCTCATGAGAACTCTAAGGTTTAGAAGTCCTCACCTTTACCCGCCCGAGACTGTCCACATGGAACTGAGCTTACACCCCCAACAATATTCTTGAAGGCAAAGCAGCTAGAGTTACAATCAAGAATGACTTACCCAGGAAAACTAAGTAAAATCCTTCAGGGGAGAAACATAGATATTTAATGAAATAGGAGACTTTCTTTCATTTCTGATGAAAAGAGCAGAATTAAATAGAAAGTCTGATGTTCAAACACAAGACTCAAGAGAAGCATAAATGGATAAACATGAAAGAAAAATCATAAGGGACTCAATAAGGTAAACTGTTTCTATTCCTTTAGGGGAAGATGATTCATGTAACTCCAAAGAACTTTATCATTATTAGGGCAGTTAGAAGGACTTTACATAAACAGAGGGCATGGGTATGAGTTGATTATGTTGGAATGATCTAAAAAATATAACGGAGGGGTGAGAAAGAAGGAAGCCCTGGAAGAAGGAGGAAAAGACAGGTAGAATGGGAAAATTTTTCTCCCATAAAAAAAGATGTGCAAGAAAGAGTTTGCAATGAAAATGGAAGGGTGGTAGACAATGCTTGACTCTCATGCTCATCAGAATTGGTTCAAAGAGGGAAGAATATACAAACATACTCAGTTTTGTATAGAAATCTGTCTTGCTCAATAGGGAAATTGGAGGGGAAGGGAATAAAAGAAAGGAGTGTTGGTAAGAGGGAGAGTGGTTTAAGGGAGACACTGTTCAGAAGCAAAACAGACATTTAAGGAGGGTTTGGATGGAGAGAGAGAGAGGAAGAAACAGAAGAAAATGAGATGAAATAAAATATACAACTTGTCATCATAATTCTGAATGTGAATAAGATGAGCTTACCCATAAAACAGAAGTAGGAAGCAGAATGGATTAGAAACCGGAATCCAACAATATGTTATTTACAAGAGACACTTTTAAAACAGAAATACACACACAGTTAATATAAAGGGCTGGAGCAGAATCTAACATGCTCCAGCTGAAATAAAAATGGGAATCATGATGTCAAACAAAGCAAAAGCAAAAATAGGCCTACTTAAAAGAGATAATCAGGGAAAAGGTGCTGTAAGCAATGAAATAATATCAAAAATGTTAAGGGCAGATTTCATCACCAAAGTCCCCATTTCTCAAGTATATAGGGAATTGAGTTAAATTTATAAATTTACAAAAAACAAGAACCAATTGATAAATGGTCAAAGGATATAAACAGGTAGTTTTCAGAAGAAGAAATCAAAGCTATCAATAGTCATATGAAAAGTTGCTCTACAACAACATTAATTAGAGAAATGCAAAGTAAAACAACTCGGAGGCACTACTTCAACCTATCAGAAATGATAAATGCTGGAGGGAATGAGGGGAAATAAGTAGATTAATTAACTGTTGGTGGAATAAGGAACTGGTTTATCCATTCTGGAAAACAATTTGGAACTATGTCCAAAGGGCTAGGAAACTGTCCATACCCTTTGACCCAGCAATGCCACTGTTACATCTGTATCCCAAAGAGATTTTTTAAAAAGGAAAAGGACCTATTTGTACAAAAATATTTATAATACCTGTTTCTGTGGTGGCCAAAAACTAGAAATTGAGAGGATGCCCATCAACTGGAGAATGGTTGAACAAGTTGTGGTATATCATTATGATGGAGTACTATTGTGCTATAAGAAGTGGTATAAAGAAATGGGTTTCAGAAAAACACGAAAAGATCATATGAACTGATGCAAAGTGAAGGGGGAAGAATCAGGAGATCACTGTGCACAGTATTAGCAATGTTGTAATGATCATCAATCGTAAAAGATGTGGCTGCTCTGATCAAAAAATAGAATGACCCAAGACAATTCCAAAGGACTCATGATGAAAAACTGCTATTCACCTCTGGAGAGAGAGCTGATGAACACCAAGTACAAACTGAAGTATAATTCGTCTTTTGTGTGTGTGTGTGCTTTTTTGCAATAGGGCTAATATGGAAATATGTTTTGCATGATTTCACAAGTGTAATTAAATCAAATTGTTGCCTTCTCAGTAGGTGAGGGGAAGGAGTGGGAGGGAAGGAGGAAGTGAATTTGAAACTCAAAATTTGAAAAAGAATCTTAAAAACAAATAAATCAATGAAAGTTTTTAATAGTGATTGATAACAGCCACAACTGAACGTCTCTTTTTCTTCCCATGTCAGACCTAAGTAGGGCTTGGTTTCTTGTCTCAGCCTGTTCCAGATAAATCAGAAAGGCACAAACACTAGTCTCATAGCCATTTGCCCCTATCTCCTGTTTAAGCTCCCTTTTGGGGAGAGAAGACAGTTGTCTCAGGTCACCCCATTCTCCTCCATTTTTCCTGCCCACAAAAGAGAAAGCCTAGTTAAGGTTATGTAACATACATTTCCAGTGCATCCAATCAGTACAAATTGCATGATTTTCTTCAGCTTTACTCAGTAGCATATGTGTACAATCAGTCAGTGAATTGTGGGAGTGATCCAAGGCTGAGATTTGACAGGAAAAGATCTTTGGTAGGATAAAGGGGAAAGGAATTCCAAAAGAAGGGGATAGTGTAGTTAAGAGGGTTTAAAAAAAAGATGTCTACACTAGGGGCCTCTACCTTCTCTCCTGTTAACCTTCCACAGTCTGCCTTTCTAATGTCAGTCATTCAACTGAAACTTCCCTCTCCAAAGTTACCAGTGATCTCTTAACTGCTAAATTTAACACTATGTTCTCAGTCTTTATCCTTCTTGACCTCTCTACAGCATTTTACATGAATGATCACTTCCTCCTGGATATTTTCTTCTTTCTAGGTCATCCTGGCTCTATTCTGGTTGTTATTTTTGGTTTTACTGACCTCAGTCTTTTGCTGGATCTTCATCCATAGTGCAAACCACACAGGTGTCTTCCAATCCTCCATTCTGGGCCATCATCACTTTTTTCTTCTATGTTTATGAACACAGTGCTCTTATCAGCTCTGTACACAATTCCCCAATCTATCTATCTGACACTGTATGTCTCTCCCGAACTCTAATTTTCTATCACTCACTGCATGTTGACATTTAGAACAGAATATCCCAGAGGCATCTCATGTTCATTATCTTCCTTCCCAAAATACTCCCTTCTTCTCAACTTTCCTATTACTGTTCAGGCTCAGGGCTTGACACATAGTGGGTGGCAAGCTCAGTATCAGTCTGGACTCTCCACTGTCACTCACCCCATCACCATTCCATGTCTAGGGCTCCCTAGGCACACAGCCATCACCCCAGTTCACGACTTCATTACCTCTCAACTGAGAGATTGCAATTGTCTTCTTTTATGCAAAATGTATATCTCTTCATTTCAGTTTGCCTAAATTACCCTTGTACTTCCCCGTTCCATGCCCCAGAAAACCCATATAACATATGTTTTTAAAAGGGGAAGAGAAAAGAATCAGCAAAATTGATCTATGACATTGAAAAACATCTGAAAAAAATACAAGCAATTTATTGGCCTTGTGAACTGGAGTTCCACCTGGACAACAGAGTGGAAAGAGGCTGCCTTCTCATATTTCTTCTTTGAGGCCATGCTCATTCTTTGTCATTTTGAAATATTCATTTTTATATTATGTTGTGGTTGCTGTGTTTTCCACAGCACTGTTCTTATGCCTGGACAAATGGACCCCTGCCCAGGGCCCAGTGCTTTGGAGGAAAGCAGCCACAGCTTTTCTGAGCCCCAGTGACTGACCTGCAGTCATTCAGAAACCCACCACCACATTCCAGTTTTAGAACTGGTTGTGTCCTTGACCTGACCTTGGAAATCCATACCCCTGGTACCTATCTGGTGGCTGAGAGAGGAGAATCTTAGATATCCTAGCCACCCTGGGGGTTTTGGTTTGGACCCTGGGGATGGCTATAAGAGCTACCTCCAGGGTCCTCACTGACTTCTACCACCTTTCAAGGGCCCTCCCTCAGGGAAGGAGTTTTTCCTTCAGCTTTACTTCACCCATTTCCCACCAAGGTTTCTTTTTTTTTCCCACCAAGATTTCTACTGGGGGTAGAGATGAAAGGGAGGAAGACTCCTGCATTCTGCTTGACAGGAACCATAGAAATGCCCACTTGTTGACCCCAATCCTAAGATCCTGACCCTGCTGCTGGGAGCCCCACCCACCAGTAAAGGCAGAGCTGAGATACTACTCATCCCACAGCTGGGACTGCCAGCAGCAGCGCTTGACGATGTGGCCTCTGCAGCAGCTGCCTAAGGCCCGAGCTATGGAAGACCCTTCTCCCTTTCTGGCCAGCTGAAAAAACCCCATCACTGACCTTTGGCGCCTGTGGGTTGAGGGATCTGAAACCACTGCTGCTGGGACTGGGGATTCTGTGACTGGATATTCCGCCCCTGAGGGCTGTTCGTGAGTCGCCTGCTCCACATCCGGTGCAACAGATGTTTCCTGTGGGCCTTTCCGGTCACCCTGGGCTGGAAATCTCCTCCACTCTGTTGTTCTCCACTTCTGCTGCTCCAGAATTTGTTGAGAGTCCCTCTCTACAGGTATTTTATGGGCTGTGTGGGGAGACCCTGCGTATGTGTGTCTTTCTACTCTGCCATCTTGGCTCCGCCCCCTCCTTCTTTTGAGTCTTATGTCAAATTTTCTATTCAGCTCTGTTCTTTTTATCTGCAATGCTTGAAAGTCCTGTATTTTATTGAATGTCCATATTTTTCCCCTGAAAGGTTATACTCAGTTTTGCTGGGTGGGTGATTCTTGGTTATAACCCTAGCTCCTTTACACTCTGGAATATCGTATTCTAAACCCTCTGATTTTTTAATATAGAAGTTCCTAAATATTGTGTTATTCTGACTGTAGTTTGACACTATTTAAGTTGTTTCTTTTTGGCTTCTTATATTTTTCTCCTTGATCTGGGAGATCTAGTGTTTAGCTTTAATATTCCTGGGAGTTTTCATTTGGGAATCTCTTTCAGGAGGTGGTCAGTGGATTCTTTCAATTTCTATTTTACCTTCTGGATTCTAGAATACCAGTGCAGCTTTCCTTGAAAACTTCTTGAAAGATGATATCTAGGCTCTTTTTTTTAAATTTTGGCTTTCAAGTAGTTCAATAATTCTTAAATTATCTCTCCTTGACCTATTTTTCAAGTCAGTTGTTTTTCCAGTGAGATATTTCACAGTTTTCTATTTTTTCATTCTTTTGGTTTTGTTTTATTGTTTCTTGATTTCTCATAGTCATTAGCTTCCATTTGCTCGGTTCTAATTTTTAAGGAATTATTTTCTTCAGTGAGCCTTTGTATCTCCTTTTTCATTTGGCCAATTCTACATTTTAAGGAATTCCTTTCTTCAGTGGATTTTTGTATCTCTGTTTCCATTTGGCCAATTCTACTTCCCAATACATTCTTTTCTTCATTGAATTTTTTGCCTCTTTTTCCATTTGACCTGCTCTGATTTTTAAGGGTTTTTTTTAAGGTTACTTTCTTCAGTATTTTGTGTGTGTGCTTCCTTTACCAGGCTGCTGACTGGTTTTTCTTGCATCACCCTAATGTCTCTTCCCAAATTTTTCCTCTGCCTCTTTTACTTTATTTTTAAAATCCTTTTAAAGCTCTTCCATAGCCTGGGGCCAATTCATATCTTTGTTTGAGGCTTTGGATGTAGGAGTTTTGATTTTGTTTTCTTCTGAGTTTGTGCTTTGATCTTTACTGTCACCATAGAAAATTACTTTTTCTGTCAAAATCTTTTTCTGCTATTTGCTCATTTTCCAGCCTATTTCTTGACTTTTGACTCTATGCTAAAGTGATACTCTGCTTCTAGAGTAGAAGGGGCATTGTCCCAAACTTCAGGTTTTTTGTGCTGCTCTTTTCAGAATTAATTATGGGGACCAGTAAATTTTCTGTTCTTCCAAGGTGGTATGTGTTTACTATTCTCCTGTAGTGTACACTGGTCTGTGAGCAACCACAAGCACTCTTTTCTGCCCTGGGACTGTGACCAGGGTCCCTTCTTCCCTGTGGCTACAAGCTCTGGTGTGCTAGTGCTCCTCCTTGCTCTGGGACTGAGACTCAGGATTTCAGTGCAACAGAGTCCTGCCCCTGGTTCCAGCAAAGGGACCCCTGTGATCTCCTTCTGACTGTTGCTTGACCCCCTTACCATCTGTGGGCTGAGAACTCTGGAAACCACCACTGTTGCCATTGATTCAGTAACCTCAAACATCTGCTATTGGCTTGCTGGAATCCAGGTCTGTGCTGGCACAGCCTGCACTAGACTGAATTTCACTCTCACCCTGGCGCAACAGACCTTTCCTGACAATCTTCTAAGATGTCTTAGGCTGAAAAATTGTTTTCCCCCCATCCTTTTGTGGGTTTTGCCACTCTAGGATTTGTTTTGAGGCTTTATTTAAAGGTATTTGGAGTGGTCAGGGAAAGACTCAGGCAAGTCCCTGCCTTTTCTCCATCGTCTTGGTTCCACCTCCTGATTCTTTTAGACATTGCCTATATTCTGGTGCTCCAAGGAAAATCTGGATGGTAGAATGAGCCAGAGTGATGCATAAGAAGTTCCCTCACCTCACCTTACAGGGATAAGACTCAAACTTATCCCTGTAAATCCAGAGTTTTGGTTCTGTACCATGGGTTTACACACACATTATGATAAGGTCATCCGCCTATATAAAGATTTTGAAATGAAGTTCAAACGTCTTAGCTCTCCACAATTTTGTTCCAACCAATCCTTTCAACATTATCTATTTCTTCCCTCCATATACTCTAAACTCCACCCAGATTATACTATTATCTGCCCCTGAATGTGCTCCCTGTTTTGTGAACTCTGTGCAGTTTTCTGGGCTTAGGAGGCCCCCACTCCCCTCTTCCTCAGCAGTATCCCTATCTAGGGATGTGTCAAGCAATCAATTGTGAAAGTGTCACATGTGAATATGGAGTCAGCAAACGCTACAAATCGGGGCTTGATTTATTGTTTTGATGGTTGTCTAGACTGTAGACCTAAGAAAGTAATGAGGAAAATGTTAACAACGCAGATTAAACTTAAAAGTGTGTTCTGAGTACATTTTGAGGGAGAATCCTCATTGTAAAGCCAGTACACCAGCTGTGCCTAACTATCCTTTTAAAACCCAACTCAGATTTTGTTTTCTCCAGGAATTCTGATCTCTCTGGCCAATACGTCGGAATTCTCACATAGCATTCTTTTTTGTTGTTCCAGACTTATGATTTCATACATGTAGGGAATTTCAAGAGCGAAAATGACTCCTGACCAATCCAGAGCAGCAGCCCATCTCTAATTTCTAGTCTTAGAGAACAGTTACCCATTTGGATCAATGAGAGTTTGGATGATCTGACCATGGTCACACAGATGCCTGAGTCTGGATTTGAACTCATCTCTTTCTGGTTCTAAAACAGTCCTTTTTCCACGGGCTACACCGTCATTAATAACAATAACAGTAATAGTAAGCATTCACATAGCCCTTTAAGGTTTGCAAAATACTCCATGTATGTTAATGGATTTAATCTTCACAGCAAATCTAGAGGCAGCTAGGTGGCCCAGTGGGTCCAGAAGTCTGAAAGACCCGAGTTCCCATTCAGCCTCAGACACTGACAAGCGATGTGACCCAGGGCAAGTCACTTAACCTCTCTCAGTCTCCGTTTCCCCAAATGGGGATAATAACAGCACCTACCTCCCAGGGCTACGGTGAGGGTCAAACACTTAGCCCAGTGACTAGGACGTAGCAGGCACTTAATAAATGCATATTTCCTTCCTACGGCCTACTGCTATTCTCATTTTACCAATGAGGAAACTGAGGCTCAGGGACGTTGTGATTTACCCAGGATCACACAGTAATTGTGTGAGACAAGATTTCAGCTCAGCTCTCCCTAACTCCAAGTCCTGTACCACTAGTATTTTCATGCCCTTTTTGAACATTATTGTGTATTTCAAAGTGCTGTGTGGTTGTTGGTTTTTGTGTCTTGGCCTCTACTAGACTCAAATAGATGATGGCAGGAGCTGTGTTTTATTAAGACCTCACATCTCCCCCATCTCTAGCACAAAATTCCGTAGGCATACACTAGTTACTTGCTGCAAAAATTGGAAGTTTAGGGGATCAAGACCTGTTCTGCCTCTAAAAAGTAAGTCCCTTCTTCCTTTCCCTGTTCCCTTTCAGCTCTGCCCCACACCCAACCCCCCAGTCCAGATTCTAAACTAAGATTTTTCCTTGTTCTCTCCAGGCTCAAAAAACGGGGTAGGAGGAAAGAAAGTGGTTGGGGAGGAGGGATGGAAGATTCCTGAGATGATAGGAGCTTCAGACTGGGGAGGGAGGGCCCTGAAGACAGACAGGCATGGGAATCAAGCCAATGAGGACCAGGCCTGAGGAGAGGGGACAGAAGGGATTAAGCTGGAGTCAAAGATTCCAGGGGGTCCTTTGAAAGAGAAAAGCAGGGCACCTGAGAAAAGCAGGGCGCTTGCTCTGGCTGGGAGAAGCAGCACAAAGGGAGGCAGGAGACCAGAAGTTATGCACTACAGGCAGAGGGGCTCTTTATTCGGCTGGCAGAGGCCGAGGGCGGGGAATGGTTAGCCAGCTGCCGAAGGTGGCCCTCAATGTGGTTCAGGACAGCATCCAGCATGTGCAGTACATTGCAGAGCAGGGCACGGTCAGAAGGTGGTGATCCCGACTTCGAGGGCAGAAGCAGCTCTGGAGGCACGATCGACTGTGATCGGGGGGTCTAGAGAGGGGAGAAATGTGAGGATCAGAAGAGAGAAAGACCAAGAGATCAAGGAGCCATACAGGAGAGTTAAGGGATTTATCGATGGAAAAATCTCTTTAGAGACCATCTCATCCAAGTCCTTTGTTTTACAGATGAGGAAACTGATGGTCATAGAGGTCACGCTACTAGCTAGTGCCAGAAGTAGGATCTGAACTCGGGTCTTTCTGACTCCAAGTTCATTATGATTCTCTAGGACAACAAAGGGAGGGTGTGAGAAGGAAAGGGTAGGAAAAGAGATTCGAGTGATGGGTTGGGGTGGGGGGGAAGCAGAGTAGTGGGGGAGCCAGGATCATATCCACACTCACCAGGATTCGAGAGAAGAAGATCTGTCGTCTTTGGTAGACAAAGTGGGTAACCACTATCAACACAGTGACTGTGACAGCTGTCAGGGGGTAGACACTGCCCATGGCGCTCAGGCCCATCCATCGGCCAGTGCAGCTCAGACCTCCCCCACAGCTCACCAGGCCTGGTGGCTGGCATCCCCAGGGCTGCAGGTCCAGCCCCACCTGATACCAGACAGGCCTGCTCAAAGCCTGGCTTGGGGGTGGTAACCACAGGGTCAGTAGTAGGAACAGAAGCAGACATAGAGGCCCAGACCCCATCACCAACAATGCCCTGTACCCTAGCCCCCCCACCCCAGCCCTCCCCTTAGAACCCTCTGCCCATCACCTAGCAACATCCCCTCCCCCTGCCCTTCCCCATCCTCTTGGCATCTATGACATTGACAATCTTGTCCAAAGGCCACTTGAGAAGAACCATAATAAACCCCATTTCTCTAATACTACAAAGCTCTCCTCATCACAGTCCTATGAATGAAAGCATTAGCAACCTCATTTTACAGATGAGGAAACTGAGGACCAAGGTACAGTGATGGGGGAGGAGGGGAATTTACCGCCACAGTACCAACCTAGGAAGTTTCTCCATATGTTCTGACCTAAACTCCACCCACTATCTCCTTGTTATGTCCTCAGTTGCTCAAAGATTGACCCTTCCTATAATCAGACAATTGCCTTCCCCACTAGTTAATGTCCAGGGTAATCCCCAATGACTATTCTCCAACCTCCACTGCCTCCCCAGAGGCACCCTCAACCCCTCCCACTGACTGCTACCCCAGTCACCCTTTCTGTTGACCACTCCTCCATCATGAACCACCCCCTTCCTAACTATTTTGTGGACCCCCTGCCAGAATCTGTTTGCCCAGGCCCCCAGTGACCATTTCCCTGGCCACTAAATGTTCCAGTGGCCTTCTGCTTGGGTCATTTTTCCAACAATCCCTCCACTGACCCTCCTCCATCCTCCCACTAACCATTTCCATAGCTATAATGGATACATTAAGTCCAATGCTAGGCTTAATCTTGAAGGTCACTTTCAGCTCTAAGTCCTTTTTTCCAATGATTCTAGGTAGAAGTTGAGGCCAAACAGGGTCAGACCCCAGAACCATCTCCCTTTACTTCCCACCTTATTTTGAGCCAAGAGAATTTGGACTTACCCGACAAGACTGCTGGGATTCTTATTCCCTGGTGAGAGATGGTGTGTTGTCTGTTCATTCCCCCTCAGACACTAACCTTCAGCACAAAAATTTCACAGGATCACAGGTCACTAGAGAATGAGTCTAAGTGTCTAGGGGCCAGGAGAGACACCCTGGTGTCTTGCGGTGGCTTGTGGTGGCACCAAGGAAGACACAAATGGTCTTTCTCTAACATTAATCAATTGGTGAACAAGTACTTAAACAATTAGATACCTATTTCTGTTCCAGGTACCAAGCTAGGCACTGGGAGGCAAATACAAAGGAGCTTACATGAGGGAGATAGGAGAGGACCTGATAGGACGGAAGAGTGCTTTAATGATTTTTGACAATTGGAGGCAGCAAGGAGCAAAGGAAAGAGCCCTGTACTTGGAATCAGAGGATGTAGGTGTTTATTCTGCTTAGGTCATTTAGCAGTATGACCTGGGATAGTTCCCTTCCCCTCTGGACCATCTTCTTCATCTGTAAAACTGGGTTTGGGAAGGGAGTGGATGGGTTGTATTCGATTGGCTCTAAGATCTCTTCCAGCTCTGATGGTCTTGGGTAGATTGATACCCTACACAGGAACGGTTTGGGTGGTAATGGTGGAAAAAGACCAGGATAGAGATCTGAAATTCAAACCCCAAACAGAGCTCCAGGTCCACAGATTGGTTGTGGAGGAATGGATCCTGGTGTGAGCTCCAGAATGAGTTATTTCCTGCCAAGAACCAGGACTCCTTCACAGAAGGGACATAAAGGAAGAAGAAATTAGGGAATAGAACTGCCAGAGGTTCAGAGTGAGGATGAGGTAAGGGTGGAGTGGGAAAAGACAGAGACCTTCTAAGGGAGACTCCATGAGGAAAATCACAGAGCCTCATGTTCTACATATGGTGTTGCCGTCGTTCAATCATTTCAGTCACGTCCAACTCTTTGTGACCCCATCTGGGGTTTTCTTGGCAAAGATACTGGACTGATTTGCCATTTCTCTTTGCAGCTCATTTTACAGATGAGGAAAATGAGGCAAACATGGTTAAGGGATTTGCCCACGGTCACACAGCTAGTAAGTGTCTGAGGCTGGATTTGAACTCGGTCTACACACAGTAGGGTTTTAATACATATTTGTTGGTTAAATGAATGAATGACCTCAGCAAGGAAGGCTACAGAGATCAGGATGCTACTTCAACATGATTTAGTAGAGTGCGGTTGATAAAGACTTCACCTAGGGGATCAGGAGCATTCTCAAGGCTGGAAAAGGTGCTCCAAGGTGAAGCCTCAGGAATCTAGAGAGACATGAGGAGCCTCTGATAGAAAGCTAGTTGTCAGTGAATAGGAACCAGAGAGGGCAATGAAATCCTAGGGCTTAGCTCAGAGTGGGCACGTTGGGTTGAGCATAAGGAAATCTGTGATAGAGGAAGGGATGTGAAGGTAAACATTTAGCACCCTGCTCTTCACGGGGAAAAAAAATCATACATAGGGCAAACTTTTTTTTTTGAGGCAATCAGAGTTCAATGACTTGCCCAGAGTCACACTGCTAGTAAGTGTCTGGAGTCTGGATTTGACTCCTCCTAACTCCAGGGTGGATGCTCTATCCTTTGCACTGCCTACCTGCCCCTAGAATACTCTTTTAAGTTTGATCCACATTACTAACATTTTGTCCACTTTGTTAAGTCTACATATTCAACAAGGCAATAAGTCAAGCTCTGGTTTGTAAAAATTGCCCATTTCCAGGGGGTAAAAGTTCACACTGAAAATTTAAGAGTAGGCTTTTCAGAGCTGACTTCAGCATACCCCAGGATATAAGGGTATAAGAAGTCTTGAACTCAAAAGACTCCTATAGCCAAAAAATATTCTTTCTTAACTAAAAGGTCAAAATAAAATATAGATTTGACTCTATGACTGTATGATCCTCCAGCTCTCCCTCCTCAGATTTCTCCTAGAACTTTTGCCTAAACATCTCCTTTGCATTTAACCCTTTCTCCTTTATGTCATCACTTTGTGTTCATGTTTCCTTTCTCTGCTCAAACTGCAAAGCTTCTCTTAAGCAGGGCTTGTGTTGTATCTCAACAGCCCCAGCAGCAGGCATGAATAAAGCCCTGAACATATTAGATATCTGATTAAAGGTTAATTGATACTAACAATTAAAAAATACCTGCTACTGTAATTTGGAACAATATCCCATAGTCACTAATCTATGTATATATCCTTTGATCCAGTGATCGCAATACCAGATCTATACCCCAAAGAGATCAAAGAAAGAGGAAAATATTCACATGTACAAAAATATTTATAGCCTCTTTATTTGTGGAGGCAAAAAATTAGAAACTCAAGGTGTCCACCAACTGGGAAATAACTAAATAAACAATGGCATATAAATGTAATGGAATACTACTGTGCCATAAGAAATGATGAAAGGGAGAGTTTCGGGAGGAAGGAAGACTTGTATGAACTGATACAGAGTGAAGTACGCAGAACCAGAACAATTTATCCAATAAAAACAACATTGTAAAGACAAACAACTTTGAAAAACCTAAGAACTCTGATCAATGCAAAGATAAACCATAAGCTATGCCCATACTCCATCTCCTGATAGAGATGTGACAGATTCACTATACAGATGAGACATACATTTTTGGACATGAGTAACATGGATTTGTTTTGCTTGACTATGTAGTGATCGGTAGGGACAGAAAATAAAGGATTGTTCATTGAAAAATAAAATGAAAAAACACCCAAATACCTTCTGTGAGCAGAGAACAGTTAAACTGAATGACTGCACATATAACATACATGAGGCAGTACTGTGCATTAATTAGTAGATTTTTGAGAAGTGGGGATATGACAGCAGCGTTCTGACACCGATGCTATTGGAATCCCTGAATCCTTCTTCCTGCTCTATCCCCCAGACCCCACCATCCCCTCTTTAAGTCCTCCCTATCCTTGGACTGACCCCTAAGTAATTATCTCCATTTTTCTCTCTCACTATTCAGAAGGGAGAAGGCAAGGCTTGTCCTGCCTTCTGCCTTCTCCTCAGTCCCCTTGGCCCCCTTTCTCTCACTGGTGAACTCCTCCTTGAATCTCTGTTTTGAAGAAAGACCTTTATACTTCTTCTAAATTTAATTCTAATTATACCAATTATTATACTATATTATTATTATGTATTATTACTATATATTACACTATATACTATATATTATACTATATATCACTAATATACTATATTATATTATAGTACACTATGTAACTAATTATACTAATTCTAAATTTAAAACTAAAACTAAACAAATTTGATTTAAATAAAATATTCATTTCCTACGTAAAAATAATAAATAGAATTAAACCAGGTACCCTTTATTCTCCAGACTTCATCACCATGCCCCCCTCAAGATGGCTACCTTCTCCCCACACACTCACACATTTGCATACTTTCAGTGATGCATTATTTTCTCCCATTAAAATATAAGTTCCTTGAGCCATGTTTCTGTTTTTCTTTTTTTGTATTTATATCTTCAAGACTTAGCACATTGCCTAACACACAGAAACACTTAATAAAAGTTTTTTGACTTGACTTGACCTCATCTGCAACCTCTGTGTCTCTGCAAATGTTCCCTGACTCCCATGGCTGGCAGATTCCCCTGAGGACTGTGTTAAGGCTTCCCCAACCTACCCCCCTTTACGGAACGTTAGGCCTCTCAAGCTCTTCTTGAGGACCTAAGGGAGAAAAAGGAGGAGAAACCTGGGATCTCGGGTTGAGAAGTATACTGTTAGAAATGTAGGTGAAACAGGCTTGAGGTAGAATCTTTGAGATGTGAGAAGGGAAGGAGGCATTAGGGAAATTTAGGAGATACTGGAGAATGGAAAGGAAGGAAAAAAGCAGATTTTTGGCTCAGCATTAAGGAAAAGCTTCCTAACAATTAGACCTATCCCAGAGTGGAATGGGCTGTCTCCAGAGCTGTGCTTCCCTGAAGGTCTTTAAACAAAGGGTAGGTAAGCTTTCACTGAGGAAGTTGTAGAAGGGACTAAATTCCTAAATTAATTACCTGAGGTCCCTTCTAGCTCTGAGATTCTGTGTTTTTGTTTTAAAGCCCAACTCAGAGGCCAGATCCTCCAGGAATCCTGGAGATCTCCCCACTAAGAGTTCCATAGCGCCAGTCTGGTATAGTTATCATACAGCATTATGTATTATTATTAGTATCTGTGTTTATTTCTTATCCCATCTTTTCTCCAATATCAGGTGGAGAGCTCCCTAAGGATTGGGACTGTGAATTATCTAAGCCTTGCCTAACAACTGTTTGAGCCCCAAGGGTGAGTGAAGCTTTGCTGAGGATTTCATGGAGAGTAGTTTAGAGATGGACACTCATGTCATTCTCCAAGAAGTCCAGCAAGATAGAAAACAGGGGTGCTAGTGTGGGCCTGGGGCTGCAGTGGCCACCACAGAGGGATAGCCAAGGAGATGCAAATTCTCTTCCAGGCCTCAAGAGGAAAAACCGCCTGCCAAGAGAGTCCAGGATACTCTGATGGACAGCAGCCCAACGGAAACTGAACTAATCTCATCCACGCTCGCCTTTTGGCTGGATGTAATTGGCATTCTTCTTTTATTGTCTTCTAAGCTGTACTTTTATTCATCTAATTTGTAAATATCTGTGGATAACACTGACGTGTCTTTCCTTGGGTCCACTGGTTTTCGGCAGGAGAGGGCAGTGCTCAGCCGTGGAGTCCCAGCACAAAGGCAATGACTGTTACCTTGCATAGGGCTGGGACCATGACCCCCAGCCTGTGGGCAGAGAATTCCTCTGTCTCTTTCTCTCTGTCTCTGTATGTCTCTGTCTGTCTGTCTCACACACACGCACCTTACACACCTAATCACAATCCATTCCTATATTTCATAACTAAACTCCCAAGAGCAGTGTTAACTTAAAAGGATTCTCCTGGGACATTTTTCGTATCTACCACTGGTCTCAGTCCACAAACCCAATCTGGTTTCTGGATCACTAGGAGCAGCAGAGGGGCCCTGGAACCAAGTGAGAAGCAAGGGAGAGGAAGGGACTGGAGGAGAAGGTCCTTCCTCCAGGCTGATCTCAGCTTGCGTAGTCTTGGAAGCTTTCAGTACTGCCTCCTTACCAGTTAGGAGGGGCAAATGAGGCGAGCGCAGGCCCTGCCTGCTCCATAGGGACACCTAGCGTCATCACTTGCATTTTCCCTACCAAAGAGCAATGCATTATAGTTGCGTAATAAATGTTGAATGAATGAAATGCATGGGTTTCCCAAGGGAGGAAGGTGGTCATTTGAGCTATGACATATCAGACTGGATGGAGCCAAGTCTTTGGGTCAAACCGCTGGCAAATGGGGGTGAGGAATGCCCAAAGGTTGGTGATAAGGGGAAAGGCAAAGGTGCAATTCTCACAGAAAGAAGCAGAAAGTGCATGTGGGCATACCAAGGACAAAGGGCATGCTACAGGCTTCCCCCATGTGGTCAAGAAATGGAGTAGTCTCTTCTATGAACAGTGTCAGGCGAAATTATCCCTTTTCTATGTTGTAGACCCTCAGAGATTCAAGGGGACCTTAGAATAGGGAATATGAACTGGGAGATGGGGCTGGGGAAGGGTCTTTAGAACACAGAAAGTCAATATTAGAAGTCTTTAGAAAGTAGAATGACAGACCTCGGAGAAGCCTGAGAGCTCATCTAGCTCATCTCTCTCTTTTTAAAATGAAAAACTAAGGCCCAGAGAGGGGGACAGCTTGCACATCCTCGTGTAGGGAGTGGTAGAGCTAGCTCAGTGTTTGGGAGGCTCCGAAGAAAAGTGAGAGAAAAGAGGTATTAGACTGACTACCAGACTGAAGGTCTACAGAGCCGTTGTGCTGACCTCATTGTTGTATGCCTGCAAAACATGGACAGGCTACCACAGCCATGTCAGGAAACTGAATTGTTTCCATTTGAACTGTCTTAGGAAGATTCTGAGGATCATCTGGCAGGATAAGGTACCAGACACTGAAGTTCTTGCTCAAGCTGAACTGCCAAGTATTCAAACTATGCTTCAGAGAGTGCAACTCTGATGGGCTGACCACGAGGTTCAAATGCCAAATATACACTTGCCAAAAGACTATTTTATGGAGAACTTGCATGTAGCAGGCTATCACATGGTGGCCTGAAGAAACGACATAGGGACACTCTCAAGGTCTCTCTCAAGAACTCTGGATTTGACTGTGCAACATGGGAGACACTGGCACAGGACCGCTCAGTATGGTGTGCCCATGTAAGAAAAGATGCTGTGCTCTTTGAGCAAAGCAGAATTGAGACAGCACAAAGCAAAAGCAGGATGCACAAATTTGGGATATTCACCCCAAATATTCACATGGACTATCTGTGCCCAACCTGTGGTAGAGCATTCCAAGCTTGTATTAGTCTGATCAGCCACAGTCGGACATACTGAAATTTCACTTTACAATGGTGATGTCATTTTGGTCTTCTTTGAAGACAAAGGACAACAAGCAACCAACCGATCAACATAAGGAGTGGTAAAGTAGTCATTCAAACCTCGTCCTCTGACTTAGAAAGAACACAAGTCCAGGGTTCTTCCCGCTACAACTCTTTAAGATTGACTTAACTTTTGCCTAACAACAGACAGTTGCCATGAGTGTGTGCTGATCTGATTTGGGGGAGTTCTGATGAGGGCCAGGAAGACCTTCTCTACCAGCTGTTCTTAAGACAATTGCCTGTGTCAAGGAGACATGAAGTGCCAAGGGTCACACAGCAGGGGCCAGCTCACTGTTCACTGAACCATACTACTTTTCAGTGCAATTACTATTGTCCCTATCTGTGCAATGGGGAAACTGAGGCTTTGAGAATTTGCATAACTTGCCCATAGCGGCTAAGAGGATGGACTTTCCACGGGGAAATCATAGAATTCCAGAATTATAAGATACTTCAGTGGCCATCTTAATCATCTTTCACCTGAAGCACCCCTCTTGAACATCTCCTGTAAAAGAGAACTAGGGACCTCCCAAAGTAGCTCACTTCCATTCTGAGTTGCCTCATGAGAGAAGTTGGCCTTAAGTCAAGTCTAAAGTGGCATCTCTGTAACTCCCACTCATTACTCCTTTTTCTGACCTCTGGGGTCAAATAGAACTTAGAGGTCATCTAGTCCAACCCTCCTTCCCCAATATTACTAGTGAGGAAACTGAGATCCAGAGAGGTTGTAACTTGGCCAAGGTTTTAAAATAGCTAAGTGGTACGGTCAGGATTTTAAGTCATCTTGGTAGAGCCACAATGCATAGAGTGCCTGGAGTCAGGAAGACTTATCACTTCACCCTGTTGGCCTCAGTTTCCTCCTCTGTGAAATGAGCTGGAGAAGGAAATGGCAAATCACTTCAGTATTTTTGCAAGAAAACCCCACATGGGGTCATGAAGAGTCAGACACAACTGAAACAATTCAACAAAAATAAGATTTGACCTCAGGTCCCCTCACTCCAAATCTTTCCACTGTACAGCCTTTCAAATGACTAAAGACAGCTATTATTTCTTAACCATATGAAACCAAATCTTCTCCAGAATAAATCTGTCCTGTTCTTTTAACAGCTTCTACTAGGGTATATTCTCCACTCTCTCACCATGCTCTCTTCTGAATATACTCCAGCAGCTAGCAGCTAGCAGCTAGCTTGTCTATGTCCTATCTAAAATGTGGTGTAAGCTGATGGGGGATGGAATTCAAGTTGGATTCCCAAACCCCGGAAACCCAGATCTCTGACATTTGCCTGAGGCACCCTGCCCTTCCCAGTCAATAATCCTTTCAATAATCCTCCTCCAACCTCAATTATCTGTTACCTCTAGGTCACCCCAGGCTATTAGCCACTCCTAGATCACATCTAGATCTTCCCACAGTCCTTCTGTATAAAAGTGTGCACCTTTCCCTCACTAAATAGCTCAGATTCTTAAAATCTGGACCACTTCTTTTGGTGACACAATAAACCTTGTATCTGACCAAAAGAAGGTTTGAGTGGTCAAATTCTTTCAAGGCAGACCCAAGCCTTTTGCCCTGTCCTTTCAGGGTTCTTAGCACCCCTAGACCCAAAACAATGTCCAGAGCTGAATACAGTAATTCAGATGTGGTCCAACGAGGACAGAGTATTGAAGAGCTGTTAATTACTCTTGTTCTGGACACTCTACTTCACTTCATACTATCCACCTGGGATAAAGTTACCTTTTCTGACTATAATGGCACACCGTTGACTGGTAATGAGCCTGTGATCTTCAACCTAGACCATCTTCACAGAATCTGTTTTCAATTATAACTCTTTCATCCTATATTTCCGTTGATTTTTCTGAACCTGAGTATAAGTCTTAACATTTATCCTTATTAAATTTTATCTCATTCCGTTTGGTTCATGGCTCTAGCCTTTCAAATAATTTTGGATTCTGACTTTATAATCCATATTAGCTAACATTTCAAGGTTCCCATAAGCTACAAATATCACAAGTATGTGTTCTATGACTATCCAAGTCATTGATAAAAAAAAGTTGAATAGCAAGGGCAGATCTCTGAGACACTCCCCTAGAGTAACTTCCAAGTTAGCGTTGACTCATTGAACAACTACATATTGGTTATTGAACTTTGACCAAAAGTGGTCAGCCAATTCTAAATCAATATAACTGCACTCCCATTAGGCCATCTCTCTCCAGCTCATCCACAACGAAAGCAAAAAAAGACTGTCGGAGCCAAAAGTGATAGGGGAAAGGAGAGATACTGTCCTTAATAGGAAGTCATTAAAGAGGGATGTTGGGGAAATACCCAATAGTTCCATTGGCAATCAGGAGGTTTCCAAATCCGTTGATTAAGACTAAGACTTGGATCAAAAAATGGAAACATGAACCCGGTGTGGGTTATCTAAGAGGGCAACGTGTTTAACTTGAAATGGACGCGATGAGAGGGGGGTCTTCCGCCAGAAGGAGTGTTAGGCTCACTCGGTGTCCAGCAGGGTGCTAGAAGGGGTGACCTCTACAGAGTCCTGGGGAATCATGGGAACGGAAGCAGAGCTGCTTAGCAAATTCCTATTACGGTAAAAGCTTTTTTATTCCATTTGATTACTCGTAAGCCTCGTCTGGAGGTTTCCTAGGAATCGCAGAGATCACCTCGCCAGCCGGCCCCGGGACGAGCTGTGAACGTGAAGCCCAGAAACCGGGTTCTAGCACCTGCCGGCTGTGGACCGGGTCACGTTACCTGCCCACCTCGGGTCTCGGCTTCCTTATCCGTGAAATGGGGATAAACATTCTTCCGCTACCCTCGTTGGAAGGAGCGCCAAGAACGTTCATTCTTTTAGTGCAGACTTGAGGAAGATCGGCGATCCTTCCGACGGGAATAAAGCAGCTGGGACACGACGACGCCGCGCTGCGCGCAGCCGGGCCGGGGCTCGCCCCAAGGCTGTCCGGCCCGTCGGGCGTCCGTCCGCCCTCTTCCATCTCGGCTCCGCTAATTCTTTTCTTTCTTGGCACCGCTCTCACTCTTCCTCCTCCTCCTCCTCCTCCTCCTCCTCCTCCTCCAGATAACTCGGCCTCCCTCGTGCTAAGCGCAAACGTCAAACAGGACGAGTCCACCCACGGGCAGTCGGGAGGCGCGCAACGCGCAGGCGTGGGGTTTTTGCTACCGCTTATCCCCGCCCCCTCCTTTCCCCTCCCCCTTGTGGCGGAGGTCGCTTCCGTTTCCGGGTCCCCCTGGTGGCGGGCCGTTGAAGAGCTGTCGTCATGAAGGGCTGGAAAAGTTTGTGGGGCGGGACGGGAGGCGGCGGCGGCGGTAGCAGCCTATGCGAACCACGTGCGAGGGGAGGAGCGAGTCTGGTCTCGTCCTGGGGCTGCTTTCGGGATTGGCGTAGAGGAGGGAGCAGGTGACCGAGCTCCTCCAAGCCCTGGAAAGGAAAGGGGCTCCACCCCCAGGCTCCGCCCCCGCCCCGGCTCCGCCTCCGTGCCCGCCTGGGGGGCGGTGAAGAGGCTGAAGATGAAATTAACACTTGTAACAAGATTTTCCCACCTGGACCACGTGCGAAACAGATAAAACCCTTACCTTTTGACCTAGTCTTGAATGTAGTTTTGCAGTAAAACGCTTTGGCTAAATCTTGATACAGATATTTGGTCTATGGTGACATCTTGCAAAATCTGTGCTTGATTTTGAAAACGCATTTGTTTTTAACCTTCTCGGCCCCTCTGTCAAAGGCAAGTGTTCCTTCTGGGTATTGCCAACAAAAAGACATGACCACCAATGTTTGGAAATAAAAGCGGTCCTCTTGGCTGAGGGTGTCATCCAGTCAGCAAGCACTTAGTAAGTGCCTGTTAGATGCTAGTCACAGAGGATACAAAAATGAAACAATCCTTGCCCTCAAGGAGTTCACCTTCCACCAGGGAGATAGAACATGGACACAGATGCAGAAGTAGCAGCATTTAGAACTAGAAGGAACTTCAGAGGCCATGAACCAACTTCTTCATTTTACAGATCTAAAGCAAGTTGCCCAGGTCACCTGCAGGGGTGAACCCAGGTCTTGTGATTCCAGAAGCATCTCTCTTAACGTTACACCACGTTGCCTCCGTATGTACAGAATCATTTTGAGGGGAAAGGTAGACTAACAAGTGGAGATATAAGGAAAGGTCTCTTGAAGAAGGTGGCCCCTTAAGCTGTATCTGAAAGGTTCAAGCAGATAAAGGAGAGTCCTCTCAGCACAGGGACCAACAGTCCCTGCAAAGAGAGAGGAGATGACATGTTGCTTATAGGGAAGAAAAAGTAGACCAGATTAGCTAGAACACAGGATGGAACAGTGGGGAGTCAAGTGATCTGCCTGCAAAGCTGGATCTATATTGTGAAGGGCTTTAATATAAAAATACCTGACGGTAAGACTCACATGGTCTGTAAAAGCATCCCAAGCAGCAATTTGAGATTTTTCATATTTTTTTTTCTAAAATAAAAAGTTAAATTTGAACAGTGACATAACATTAGAGGCCCTTCTCTAATGTTGTGAAATACCTGAGACTGTAACATTTTTGTCTGTCATCGTATTTATGTGGAGCCAATTAATGATGTTAGGGGGGGCATACCTGTATCTTCTCACTGTTGCTTTTACTGTGTATAAAGAACATGTTTTGTCATGAGATGTGAGTAATTACACTGCAAAGAACTAAGCTTCCAGCTTAACTACTAAATATAGGAATGACAGGACTTAAGAAGGTTAAGTGGGAGGAAAAAGGAACTGAGAGAAATGAAGAAATGGGGAAACCCTTGGATGACTACCCAAGAAAAACCTGCACTCCTTATTGACTTACATCTTGTGATTAAATGCTTCTATAAAATTGCTTTTAGGACTCATGTATAGAGGGGACAGTTCTTCTACCATTACTTCTCAGCCCCTGGAGATATAAACATTCATTTATAACCATTTGAATTGCAGATTTTGCTAGATTTCATTCATTAAGAAAGATCAAGTCAGTACTATATTGTAAAAACCTGCTGCGCTATATTTCGGTGCCAAAATTTTGTAAGTTAAAAAAGCACAAATGAAATCTTTGGAATAATTCGGGAGTGAATTGTTTTCATTTTGTGTGTGTATGTGTGTTAAACAAAACTAAGAAATAAGCACTATATTACATCTTTACAAGCTGTCAGTTCCAGATTTAACAAATCTGGAATTATGCAAATTAATGCAAAGCATATATGGAGGAATTAAATGAAATTTAAAGAATTATAGGATTTGAATGCTAAGTAGTTACATAAGATGATTGCCAGCCCTTATTTTACATCAAGAAACAGGCCATTTTCTTGGTCAAGGTCACCAAGACAGGGAAATAAGTGTCTTTTTGTGTTACAACAATACATTTATCTATTAAGTACATTTTTCCTCCTTTAACTTACATATTGAGAGTTGAAATGTCATTGATGAGTCTACATGGGAGTGGTAGAGCAACCAAATAATTTAAACTGCTATACCTGTTGTTTTCCAACAATAGAAATTTATTATCATATTAGGAAATGTGAGTTGCAAGGTGAGTCAACATGTTCTGAAATCTATGTGTGTGTTCGTCCTTCACTGTAGAAGACCATGCCATCAGAGAAATAATGACATGACTTGCACTTGACTTTGTTTTTTTGAGTGAGGGAGGGCTGTGCAGGTCACCAGCCTTTCTCCTCCAGAACCATCTGAATCCAGTGACCAGATATTCATCAGGATGACTGGAGATGACCCAGGATGAGGCAACTGGGGTTAAGTGACTTGCCCAAGGTCACACAGCTAGTGAGTGTCAAGTGTCTGAGGTGAAATTTGAACTCAGGTCCTCCTGACTCCTGCACTGGTGCTCTATCCACTGCACCACCTAACTGACCCTTCTGAAACCTATACCCAAAGAACAAACAAAGTTGTTAAAATCACATGCCTTCCTTCAGCTCTTCAGGTTTGTTTGTCTTAGCACTTTTACCAGCTGCTAATTGCCCTTCCATAATAATCAAGACAATAATGCTAATTATTTTTTTTTAAAAAAACCTTTTTTAAATGGTTCAGAATAAATTCTTTTTGAAATTGTAGTTAGACTTACTTTAAACGAATGGAAACCTGATTATGTCAAAACATAATGAAACATTCTTCGTTGCAAGTAATCATTTAATATGAAAAAGCATGTCCTCATTCTCATAGAATTAAAATATATATCATTTTATTACTTTAAAAAATGAGCTGAGAAGTATGATCCATCATTCATCTTCTGGAAACCTGGTTGTTCAGTGCAGTGATCACTGCTGGGTCTTTCAAAATGGCTTTACCTTGCAATGGTGTAATCATTTTATAAATCATTCACCTGATTGCATTCACATTCCTCTGCATCAGTTCATGCAAGTTTTTGCAGGGTTTTTAGAATCTAAATCCATCCTTTGCATCATTTTTTACAGTTTAATATTCCACTGCATTTATATACTGTAATTTGCTTAGTCTTAGTTTACTATCAGAACTCACTTTGTTTCCATTCCTTTGCTACAACAAAAAAGTACTACTGTAATTTTTTTTGGCATCCCCTCTTTTCTCTTTGGGTTATATGGTTGGTAGCAATATCACTGGGTCAAAGGGTAAGTACAGTTCAGTGACTTTGGGGGTACAGTTCTACATTGTTTTCCTGAAGAACCGAGAACCAATTCACAATTCCAGCTGTAGGACATTAGTAATATTCCCCCAAAGGCCCTGCAACAACTACCATTTTCCTTTTGTGTCATCTTTACCAATCTACACGGTATGAGGCTGAATAACTTGTATTTGTCATTATTGTTTCGAAGCATTTTTTCTCAAGGTTGCTGAAAAACTGGATTTCTTCTCTTGAGAAGAAATTGTAATTGACCATTTATCTACTGGTGAATGGCTTTGGTTTATATTTTCATTGTATATCTCAGATATCATATCTTTATTAGAGAAATTTACTGCAAAGATTTTTTCCAGTTAACTGTTTCCCTCCTAGCTTTAACTACACTGATTTTGTAAAAATAATTTTATGTAAAAATGACTTTATCTTCTTTGTTTCTAGCTTTTGAAAAAGAATTCATCCACTATTCAGTTGTGAAAGGTATCTCCTTTTCTGCTGTTCTCATTTATTGATATGATCTTTTGTATTTAGGTTTTTGTATCCATTTGAAGCTTACTGTGACATATGGTATGAAATGTCTAAACTCACTTTCAGCCAGATTGCTTTCCAGTTATCCAGCAGCTTTTATTAAACAGTAAGTTGTCGGAGTCCTTGTATTTATCAAAAACCATGCTACTATATCCCCCTTCTAAAAATAAATAACCCCTTGGTAATTTTATTGGAATGACACTGAATATATAAATTTAGGTGGTATTATTGTCATTTGTATGTTATTAGCTTGGCCTCCCTATAAACATTAACATTTCTCTGATCACTTAAGTCTGTTCTTATTTATAAAGCATTTTGTAATTGTTTTCATATAGTTCCTGTCTATACCTGGGTAGGTAGACTCCTAAGTGTTTCATATATTTTATAGTTACCTTTAAATGTAATTTCTTTTTCTATCTCTCCTTGCTGGGTTTTGTTAGTAATATACAGAAAGGTAAAAAATTTCTGTGAGCTTATTTCTAGCCTGTTACTTTACTGGTTTGTTTTAATTAATTTTTAGTTGAAAGTAAACCATATCATTAGCAAAATGTTATAATTTTGTTCCCTCTTTGTGTATGTTTAATCCCTCAATTTCTTTTTTTCTTATATTATTATCATGGCTACTACTTCCAGAGCTACATACAAAAAACAGTTCTCACAATGGACATTCATTGTCATGTCATCATGCCTTACCCCTGACCTTATGGAAAGGCATCTAGACTTTCCCCATTCTAGATAATGCTAGCCCTCGGTTCTAGATAGAAACTATTTATTCTACTGAGAAAGATCCACGTATTCCTACACTTATCAATGTTTTTTAATGAGGCTTTGTCAAAACCTTCTGCATTTATTTATGTAATGTTTAGATTTTTATTGTTTTGGTATTAAGATATCTACTTTGTTTCTAATTTTCCTAATATTGAACTAACCCTGCAAGTTGATCATAGTGTATAATCTTTGTAATATGTTGTGGGTTTCGCCAGTTTTATTCAATATTCTTACGCTGATCTTCATTAGGGATATTGGTTAATGGTTCCCCCCCACATACACTTAAACCTACTGTTTCATAGAAGGAATTTTACATCATATATTTTAAAGCACTCAAGAAATGGGAGTTATTCGCCAATCTTTCTTTAATATGAGGAAACAGGGGCTCAGAAAGAGAAAGTGCTTTGTGCCAAGTCATACAATTAGCTAGTGACAGAGTCATAATTTGAAACTATGACCTCACCTCCATCCCAATGATGTCTAAGCTTTTTCCTTCGTGAATAAAACCACTCTTGTGGCTTACTTGACCTCTGTTAGGAAGTTGGAGGCAGAGGAGAAAACAGAAAGCAACTACCAGATTAATGTTTTCCTTTATGAAGGTATGGAGGTAGCAGCAACAAGGGAGAGGGGCAAGGTGATCAGGACTGGAGGCCGTAGACCTTCAAGTACAACGCAGGCTTACGACTCAACAAAGGTCAGAGACGAAGGGCAAAACGTCCCGAGGAGCCACGTCCCAAGATAACATTATCAGCAAGGCTGGTGAGGGCCAGAACTTCAGACTTTAAAGGAAGTCAAGTCAAAGGCTGACCAGAAAGAGATCACAGAATCACAGAACACTCCAAGTGAAAAATCAGCCTGAGAGATCACCTTGGGCCAGACCATCTTTCTCATTTTACTAATGAAGAAACTAAGAGCCAAGGAAGGTAAGTGACTTTGTCGAAGGTCACAGAACTAGTGTCGAGAAGGTAACCATACCAGGCCCTGACTCTTAATCCAGTGCTCCCTGAAAGAGGTTTATGAGTCAGGAAAGTGTGTCAGCCACTCATGAGCTAATCCGGGGTGGGTATCAAGAAAAAATAATATTCATAAGCTCCTATTTCCAGAGCACTTTTCTCACAAAATTTCTGTGAAATAGGTCGGGTGAGGATTATTGTCCTCATTCAGTTCAATTAGAGATACTGGAATACAAAGGTAAAAAAGAAATGGTTCCTGCCATCAAGGAGCAGACATTCTACTGAGGGAATAGAATATGAAAATAGATGTTAGATAAATGAAATACAAGGTGAGTTGAGAAGAGACAGACAGAGAGACAAAGAGATAGAGAGTGTAACAACTGAAGGACCAGATGCCTAAGCTGAGTGAGTCTAGAAGGAAGCCAAGCCAGTGAGGAGGCAGGGTATTCCAAACATGAAGCTTTACCCTGTATGAAGGCACAGAGATGAGAGATGGAGCACTGATTTGGGGAAATAACTACTAAGCCTGAGCACCTGACAAGGAAAGGGCATGCTGGGCAGAAATATGAAACAAAGGAGGAAACACAGTTTGCAGCTAAAATGTGTAAGGCTCTGAGTGCCAGGCTAGTGAGTTCCTGTTTTATCATAAAAAGCATGGATAGGAATTAAAATTTTTGAATAAGGGAGTGATAGGATCAGACTTATGTCCTGGGATTATTATTTTTGCAGCGATGTGGAGAATAGATTGAAGAAGAGAAAAAAATGGATGCAAGGAGACGAATTCTAATGGTCCTGGTGAAAGGTAAGGAGGGCCAGAATTGGGGTGGCAGCTGTACGAGACATGAGTGATTGTGGCAGCCCAAATGATAAGATCTGGGAAGTGACTGACAGGGTAGTGGGGAAAGAGGGAGAGGAAAAGGCCAAAGGTATCTCCAAGGTTCTGAGCATGGGTATCTAGCAGGATAGTGGTGCCCTCCACAGAAATAGCACTTTTGTAAGAGTATACATTTCATTTTGGATGTGCTCAGCTTAAGAAGCCAACAGGACACGGAGCTGATGACATGGAACTTAAGTTCAGGACAGAGATGAGGGCTGGACAGGTAATTTGTAAAGATCAGTGAACCTATGGGATGGCTGAGATTACCAATGAAGAGGGTATAAACCAAGAGAAGAGAAAAAAGCCCAAGATAGACAGCCTTAGGTGATATACTGAGAGGGGAGAAAAGGAGAGTGATGGAAATTAAGAAACAGGTGATGATGTAATCAATTAAGAAGTTCTGGAAACCGCCTCAGAGAGGCCCAGTGATTGGCCTACATTCACACAGGTAATAAGTGATGGAACTCAGCTTCTCAGAATCTAAATCCAGGGCTTTTCCACCACCATTCAAAGCTGTTCCCCTGAGCTCTCTGTGCACTAACAATTTTGAGCTTTGTTCTTTCAAAGTTTGGTTTCTAGATAAGACCTTTTTTCTTAATTGCTATTAATATCTTTTTAAAAAAAATGCCACCCAATCAAAAAAAAGTTACAGTATATACTTGCCCCATAGAATTGTGTTAATGTGATAAAAAAAGAAAAAAAAGGATACTGCCTAAATTCAATAACAGATTCAGTGCTAAACAAGTCAAACTCCAAAGGGGATGCTTTATAAGAGAGACAAAATAATAAAATTAAAGAAACAAAAATTTAGACTCTTAAGACAATGAAGAAAAGTAGAAATGGACAGAGAATGATACTTTCAGACCTCAAATTATACTGTAAAGTATCAATCACCAAAAACTACTTAGCACTGGTTAAAAACAGAAAATAAGACCAAGGGAACAGACTAGATAAGGAAGAATCAGAAACAACTAAATTCAATAACTCAGTGTTTAAGAAACTCTAGAAACCCAAGAAATTTGGGAAAGAATTCCCTTTTTGACAAGTAATTCTGGGAAAATTTGAAAAGATTCAGGCAGAAAACAGGTTTAGACCAATAGCTTACAATCTATACTACAGTAAGTGGAAAATGGGCACATAACTTAAATATTAAAAGTCACACCATAAGAAAAAATCAGAAGAGAATTAGATTAGGTAATTCTCACTAGTATGAAAGGCTATGGGGAGATTCATTAACCAAATAAAAGCAGCAGTCACATGAAATTACAAGCCTCTTGCACTAAAAAACCAACTAGAACGGGGAACACATCAACTGGGAAAAATAGACGGACCAAAATATCTAAGTTTAAAGTCAAGATATACAAGGAATTAACACAAATATGTCTGAGCAAGAACCACTTCCCAAAAGACAAGTGGTCAAAAGACGTGAACAAACAGCTCTTACAAAGAGAAAGGTGAATGTTCACAACCACACGAAGGTTTGCTCCAAAACACTGATTAAAATAAACTCAAATCTAAACAAAACAGATTTTACCTCATACCCAGAAAACTGGCAGAGATGACAAAAAATGGGAACAGTGTTGGAGGGGCTATGGTGATACTGGCACACTAATACATTGTTGGTGAAGCTGTGAACTGGTTCACACAAGGAAGCAATTTTGTCAGCTGGGTGGCACAGTGAATAGTGTGTTGGACTTGGAGTCAGGATCATCCTGAGGTCAAATCCTGTCTCAGACACTTACTGTGTGACCCTGGACAAGTCACTTAACCTCTGCCTCAATTACCTCATGCAAAATGGGGATAAGGATAGCACCTATCTCCCAGAGTTGCTGTAAGGATCAAATGAGATAATTGTAAAGTGCTTTGCAAACCTTAATGCAATATGTAAATGCTGGCTGTAATTAGCATCAAAATTATTAAGAAAGTGACTAAAATGTTCATACCCTTTAAGTCAGCACAAACCTCCAGGAAGTCAAAGAGAGAAAGGTACCACATATACCAAAATATTTGCAAGACTTTTTGAAGTAGCAAATAAATGGAAACAAAGTAGACCCCCATGAAAGAGGGATAAATAAGCCATGGTACAAAGTAACAGAAGATTACTGCATAAGAAACAATAAATATGAGGAATTCCGGGAATCATGAGACTTGTAGAACTGATAGACTGAAGTGAGCAGTCCCAGAAAGAGCACGTACATCGTGACTACAACAGTGGGAAATGGAATGGCAGCTAATTACCACCACAACCAAGTCATGTTGGGGAGTCATAATGGGCAGAAAGGGAACATGAGAGGCCTGTGGAACTTTAGGAAAGAGAACCAAAAGGGCCACAGGAGCCCAGGAGTCAAGGTAGAGCAATGAGGAAAAAAACTGGACCCAAGGCAGGGTCCAGCAAGCAAAGCCCACCTATTGCCCTAGCGGGGCCCAAGTCTGAAGTAAGCACCCCAGAAGGGTGGATTCTGGGACTGGTTGGGAACCCAAATGACCTTAGACTAGGCATTACTGGGAGACTCACTTGCCTTTGGAGAAAGCCAAGAGTCAGGTTCTGTTGTGTACTCTGGGTACCCTTTGGGAAAGGTATCATCGAACGAGCTCTGTTTTGAGAGGCAGAGAACCTAGGTTTGAATCCTAGCTTCCTACCAACTCACTCACTACCCATGCAACTTGGGGAAAAACATTTAAGCTCCTGTGTTTATTTCCTCATGAAAGAAGGTAAAATGAAGAGGCTGAAATAGACCTCTGAGGCACCTTTCAGTTCTAAATCCTATGATTCCTCTGATCCCCCAAATTCTACCAAGCCCAAACCTTCACAGGCCCCTTTTCCCTCCATCTCCAAACCAGCTCATGGCCTCTGATCACAGGATAAATCCTGTGCTCCTAGGGTGACAAATACAGCTTCACCAATTTCCACCTCTCCCCACCTTCTAGGCTGGCCAGGATCCTGGAGCATGGATGGAACTAGGGCAAGACCAAAGCTGAACATTTTATTCTCATAAAGACATATAAAACCTGTCCCCAGCAATGTGCAGCTGGGCTGGGCCAAAGTCAGGACACTTCAGTCACATGTCTTGGCTCCCCCAATGCCAGGCTCCAAAGTCTCTGTCGTTAAGTGTAGAGGAGGAGGGTGGTGTTCCATGAGGGATGGAAGAGAACATCTCTCTCCACTGAGTGCTTTCTGAATCTCCCCTAACCCCCATCAAGGAGTGTGTAGGTCACATAGCAACAGCAGCAGGGAGAGGCGTCACATTCTAGTGGCCTGCAGGGATGGTCACAGAGAACAAGATCTCAGTTCCTGCAAAGAGCTATTCCATTGCCCCATATACTCCTCTCCCTAGCCCAGGCCCGAGAGGCCACAACATCCTTCCCACTCTTCCTAAGAGAGCCCTAAGGCTGTGGCCTCCTGCCAGAAGGAAGTCCCAAGCAGGAAAGTACACTCACCAAGACAGACTGTGTGGTTCTGGGTCTTGACTGCATAAGGGCGAAGGTGACAGCATCATGGATGGAAACGAAAAGATGGCCTTTGGTAATGGAGTCTCCAAAGAAGTTTCCAGACTCAAACTGGGTGATCATATTACCTGGTATAGGAAAGGGGGGAAACGCCATGGTCCCCAAGGGCAGACCAGCCATGTCTCCCATGTAGGACTAGCATTCCCCCAACCCCAAGCCCAGGGCCAATCCCCCAACTAGACAAAATAACTCCCTCTCCCACCCTGCCTAGAGTTGGATCCACAGTCCCACACACGCACCATGACAGCCAGCCAAATACACATTCACCTCAACCTCTTGGAATTCACGGAAAATCTATAACAGAATCAGAGCCCCCCATTCAGGAGAGGACTGACTACTCAAGCCAGACCCTCCCAAACCTCAGTGGTCTCCACTGTACTTCCCATCAGCCTGCCCTCAGCACCTCACTCCCCCACATTCTCCATCTTCTCAGGGTCTCACTACCCTCTCCCCTCCTCCCCAAATCAATCAGATTGTCCTTTGACCCTGAGTTGGCCTCACATTTTTCAAGGTCTTGATACACACAGTATCAACAAAGTTAAGAGTCCCCAAATCCAAAATGAGGGTGTGGAAGTGGGGCTGAGGGAGGCCCAGCATCTCCAAGGTGGGTGTGCACCCTTTGTCAGTAGCCACTGGATTGTCTGGCCTGTCCACACCACCATCCTAGCAGAAAATCAGATATAAAGCAGGGGTGACCAGAGGAGAAAGGCAAACAAGTTAGTCAATCGCACACACACTCACCCTCTCTCTCTCTCTTATGTCAAAGACCTACAAGAGACTTGATTTCTCAAATCTCTTTCCAGTGAAAAGAATTTCCTTTTCAACATCCTCATGAGAGAGTCACAGAATCATGAAATCTCAAGACTTGAAAGACACCCTAGAGGCCATCCAGCTCAACCTCACACTCTGGATATATCCCCTTTGCAGCACACCTGACATGAGGCCGTCCAGCCTTAGTCTGAAGACCTCCAGGGAGGGAGAGTACTATCACCTTCAGGGAAGCTCATCTCCCATTTGTTGGGAAGTTTTTCCTTAAGCCAAGCCTTAATTTGTTTCTCTAGAAATCCCACCCACCACTGCTACTTCTTCTCTCTGAAAACAAGAACAGGTCTAACACCCAGTTCTTGGAGACAGTTTTCCCATTCCCTCCATCTTCTCCAGTTCCTTCAGAAGACCCTTCTAGGGCAAGGATTCTCAATTTGGGCCTTATGGACTCCTAAGAAATCTGTGGATAGATTTCAGGGAGGTCCATGAACTTGGAATGGAAAAAATTTACATCCTGATTTTCACTAACCTGTAACTGAAAGTTAACATTTATTTCAACTGTGAATTTTTTTTCAAATATTCTAGCCACACCTCAGTAGATAAGTAAAGGTTATGAACAAACAGTTCTCAAAAGAATGACACTTAACAACTACATGAAAGAACGTTCCAAGTCATGAATAGTAAAAGAAATGCAAATCCAAACCACCCTAAGATTTCCCTTCACACCCCACAAAAAGATGACACAAGGTGCAAATAGTCAATCTGGGAAAGTAGACACACCAGTGCATTTCAGATGAAGTAATCTGGAATTATGCAAATAAAGTGACTAAACGCCCATACCCTTTGACAGAGAGATTCCATTACTGGGCTTAAATGATAAGAAGAAGTCCCCAAACACTCCAAAATACTGATAGAAGCACTTTTTTTGATGGCAAAAAATTAGAAACAAAGCAGACGCCCATCAACTGGAGAATGGTTAAAGTTCTGAGGTGAATATAATGGAATGTGGCTATGCAGTAACTGCAGACGTGATAACCACCGAGAAGGGTGGAAAGCTCTACCTGAACGGATGCACTTGAGCACCCCCAAAGTCTTTGTGGAGTTTTCGTTTATTAAAGTTTAAGCTTCCCTGAGACTACAATGAGGCAAACAGAAAGAACTACAATTTTAAAAAAAGAGAAATCAAAAATGTTGCACAGCTAATACAGAGAAATGTTTTACATGACCTGATGTGTGTAACTGATATACTGCTTTCCTTCTCAATGGGTGGTGGAGGGGTGAGAGAGAATTTGGAATTTCAAGTTTTAAAAAAATGTTAAAAATAAAAAACTAAATTAGGTTTTTTAAGTGAATGTTAAAATTTACACAGAACTAGTCTGGCTGAAGAGACATGAAAGGAAGGCACCCCACCCCCATCCCACTGCTTGGGGGGCAGGGGGTATCCACAAGTGTGGGATCAGGCCAAGATTCTCAGATGGTTTTAATGTATGGGATCAGCTAGGCTGACTTTTTCCATCTTTTTTTTCTTTTTCTTTTGTCCTTAAAAAATTCTATTTGTTATATGGGATGTCTCTTGGGAACTGGGAAGGGGAGGAGAAGGGAGCCTGGGAAGAATCCCGGTGATGTAAAAGAAAAAAACCCATCAGTAAAAACTCATTTAAAAAGTTTTTTCATGCAAAGGCTTCAGCAGACAACCAAAGAAGCCCATGACCCCCAAATGGTGAAGGAACCCAGAAGTCTCTGGGAGATGTTCTCTGGTCCTCTTGCCTGACTCTGAACACTGTTCTTAAAACGGAGCACCCCTAACCTAGCACTGCAGATGTGGCCTGCTCCAGATCCTTCCCTATCCCTGGGCCCTCTACCTTCTCTTGAGGCAATGCAGATCAGGATCACATTAGCTTTCTGGGTTGCCTCATGACACTGGAGACTCCCACAGACCTTAGAGGTCACTCGAATCCCCAGACCTCCCCCACTTTTGTCTTTGTGAAGTGACTTTGTTTTAGCTCAGGTATAAACCTTTACATTTACTCTTAAGTCCTTCCCTACCCTGATAGCACACAGAGATTCATTCACACATTTCCATTCTGAACTCTCCATTTCAGGTGTCCCCTCCAAACCTGGACATTGGACTCCTTCGCATTCCCAATCTCCATTTCCTCAATTTTAACATCCGTACTATTAGATTCGGAGGAATCTAAGGGTGCTCTTCGGGCAGCAGCCTGTGGAAAGAGAAGACAGGAAACGATGTCCTAACAATTTTGTGATTCAGCAAAATCAGAGGAACCAACGTTGGGGCAGCCAGGCTCAGAGTCAGGAAGGCCTGGGTGCTGGTTCTGCCCCTCATCTATACTGGTGCCTGATCCTTAGCAAACTTCTTTATCTCTCTGTGTTCCCAAGGCCACTCTCTAAGAATATAAGGTGCAGAGCAGGCATGAGCCTGCATGAGTAGATTAAGTGTCCTTGGGAAGCTCTTTCCACCAAAAGAATCAAAGGTGCGGTCCCTATCCTCACTGAGTGTTTTAAACGACCCGTTAGTTTAGCTAAGTGAGCGCTCAGGGCTGCATGTGCAGTGAGCCAGGTTCTTCTGACCTCTCTCTGGGCTAATGTCAGTCTGTACTGGTAGTGAGCTTTAAAGTTTATCTCACTGTTTCCAAAGGGATTGCAGTGAGTCATGTTAGAAAGCTAAAACAAAATGGGGAGCCTGACAAAGAGACCGGAGTAGGGAATTTAGGATAGGTGTGATGAAGGAGTGAGGAGGTCTAGGTGGGTAGAGACCAGAGTGGTAGAGTCATTATCACAAGGGACGAGGGGATTTGAACACACACCGAGCAGCAGAAGGAACTTTAAAAGGCATCGAGTCCAACTCCCTTGTTTTACAAATGAGGAAAATGAGATCCAAAGAAGCTATAACTTGTTCAAGGTCGTAAGTGGAAAAGCTTGGATTTGAACTCAGGTCTTCTGACTCTAAATCTGATGCTCTCTGTGGACATGGTTTGGAGGTCAGGGACCAGAAAGGGTCAGAGAAGCAGAAATCAAATATGGAAGTCATGTGGTCAAAGGCTAAAGGCAGGGAAATGGGGGCTCAGAGGGACCAAATGGATGGGGAAGGAGGGGAATCAGAGGATTCCAAGCTGATGATAGGTCCTACTTTCTTTTGTCGTTTTTCTTTCTTCTGCAATTTCTTTGTCTTCAACATTTGCTTCTTGATCAGTTTCTTCTTCTTGGCAATGAGGTGGTCCACATCCAGACCAATCTGGAGGCAGAGAGGAACGAATGGGCATGGGGTAGGAACCCTGGCCTGTGGGCTCCACACCTCAAATCCTGGGATGTGCGGATAGATAAGGGGAAGGCTCCATCTTCCCAGATGTGATCACCCAATCCTGCCCCATCTCACCTTGTCCTTGAGGGCCTGCCTGTAGAACTCAGCATTGGCGAAGTACAAGGTGGCTGAACACCTGAAAATCTTCACTCCTGGGATTTCCTTGGCCTGGAACCCAAACAGAAGAGTAGCTGGATGGAAAGAGATGGCCCTGGAATGCTGAGCATACAGCTCTTTCCCTTCATATGCTCTGCCACTCCCATGATGCCAATCAGCCACAACTCCTAACCCTGCCTCCATCTCCGTCTTCCTGACTGCTCCCCTCATTACTAGACCTACACTCAAGAGTATCAGACCTAGAACCAGGAGTGAACTTAAAGAGATCATCTAGTCCAACAAGTGATTTGTCCAACCTAGGACAGCTGGTCAGTCAAGTCAGAACTGGAACATGTGTCTAGTCTCCAGCTCTTTCTACCACGCCACAGGGACAACTGCCTGTTGCACACTTTGTGCCCCACCATCCTCTGTCACACTGGCTCAAATCCTCCCAAGTTATCTTCTTCTCTTCCTTCTTCTTCACATCCAATCAGCTGTCAGACCTTTTCAGTTTTACTTTCCCAGTGTCCCCTAAATCCATCCCCTTCTCTCCTCCTACCATAGTTCTTTTTGCCTGGCCTACTTTAATAGCCTTTAAACTGGTCCAACCCCCTCCAGGCTCTCCATTTTCTAAGCTATCCTTCCTTAGTTTCCAGATTGTCAGAACAACTCTGATCATACCATTCTCCCGCTCAAAAACCTTCAGCGGCTCACTATTACTTATAGGACAAAATACTAAGTGAAAACTGGCCTTCAAGGCCCTTCAGAGCCTGGTTCCCAGCAACCCTTGCAGCCTTATCTCCCACCGCCTGCACATATCTCCTCTGCTTTGGTCAGATCATTCTCCCCATTATCTACCCACCCTCAGCTAGAATTCATTCTTTCCCTTCTTCCTCCTGATGAAACTGAGGTACACCTCCTCAGTGAAAGCCTCCCTGGTCCTTGGAGGTCCCATGACTCTCCCCTTCTGCGTGTCTTTAGAATCTGAAGCCTAAGCCACAGTGCCCCAGCCCAGCCTGCACAAACCAGGAGGTCCTCGAGGATAAGGCCTACTTCTCACAGCTCTGCCTCTCCTACATCATCATCATCAGAGCTAGCATTTCTACAGCACTTACTGTGTGCTGGGCACTAGGCTAAAGACTTTATAATTATCTCATCTAATCCTCCCAACAACCCTGGGAGGTATTATTATTCCCATTTTACAGATGAGGAAACTGAGGCAAACATTGGTTAAGTGACTTGCCCAGGGTCACACAGGAAGGAAATGTCTAAGGTCAGATTTGAACTCAGGTCTTCCTGACTGCATGCTCAGTGCTCGATCCCCTAGGCTACCAGCTTCCTCAAGACTGGACACAAAATTGGTGCCAATAAATGCTTGCTGGATGTGCAGCTGGGCAGGCACTGTAGGCCTGAGCCCAAGGTTGAAGAAAAGATTGGTAGGTGGGTGGAGGCACGGATGAGCAAGAGTGTTGGTAAATGGGCAGATGGGTGATGGATGGACAGGGGAAGGAAACTAGAGAAGAGAGGCAGAGGTCAGAAGGTAAACTGAAGGAAAACCATCCCCAACACAAATATGTGATTCCCCAAACAGGGTTCTAGGAAAGCCAGATATCAGGTGTGCCCACCCCAAAGTTCAAGTCTGGCTCCTAAAAGACCCAGCGTGCCACTTCCCCCAGTGCCTCCATCTGAAGGTACAAAGGAAAAGTGGTCTCCTCCACAGACAGCGAGCTCCGAATCTCTCCTCTCCTCTCTATTCCCTTCCCTTTTTCCACCTTCTGTTCTCATTGGTCTCTCTCCTTGCCATCACAGGCCCCCAGAACCTCCTGCTCAGAATTCTGGTAGAAAGTGCTCCCTCTCTTTCTCAGCCCAGGAAGCCAGTCCTCTATCCCAGCAGACCCTCCTGGCACTCTGTGCCAGATTAGTCTATTCTAGATTTTCTCTCTCCAGTCCCCATCTTTGGGGCCAATTCAGTGGTTCATATGAGGGACCATGAGAACATCCAAATTTCTCTGGGTCTGTTTTCTCATTGGGTACAAATGCCCACCCTCCCCCTCTCACAGAAACTTTAAAGTGCTATTACTGGGAACTATTATTTCTCGTGTTAATGTGGTCACTGCCCCACCTGCACTGTCCTCCTTGACAGCGCCTCCACCCCCAATGTTTATATCCACTAGTTATCGTCATGACAATAGCGCTTTTCATTTCTCCAGCAATTTAGGTTTGCAAAGTAGCTTCCTCAAAAAAAATCCCATGAGGCCCAGAGGTGTAAGTGTGATTATCCCCATTTGCAGAAAAGGAAACTCAAGAGATGGGAAAGACCTTAGCCAAAGCAACCCAGGAAGCAAGTGGCAGGGCCAAGCTTGACGTCTGTCTCCTGACTAGTCCTGCCCTCTCCTCCACTGCACTACACTGTCACTCACCACATTTATCAGGGAAAGCTCTCTCTCCTAGACTCCTGCCACTTTTTAAGAAGGACAAACTGCTCCCCACAGGAGCCCAGAAAATCCTGGGTGTCTGCCACCCCTGGGCCCATCCCCATGGCCCTTCCCAGATTACCTCCTTGTACTGGGTAACATCTCTGTAAATGTCTGTATCTGGCACCTGTCCAAGGATAGAGTAACTGGGTCTGTGGGGGAGATAACAGAGAGACACAGAAATAAGGAGATACCAAGAAAGGTACAGGTATCAGATTCTGCAGGAACTCCTCATTCCACCGCCGCTCTGGCCGCTCCCCCCACCCTCCCACCCCCACCCCGCCCCTGCCACACACACCACACACAACTAGGACACCCTTAGCACTGGATTCTCTTGAGGAGGGGGATGTGTAGTAAGTAGGACAGAACAAGGACTGCCCCCCCCCCCACTCACATACACACTCACAGCTGAGTACGGAAGATGACAGAGAGCAGGGAAAAGGCTACAGCAACTGCCAGACCAATGTCCAGGTTCAACAGGACAGTGGCCACAAAGGTCACCAACCAGATCATCTGTGGGGAAAGAAGTCAGGAGGTCAGGAAGCGTCTTCCCCCCTCCCTCCTCTGTCCATGCCTTGCCTCCAACTGCCTCACCATCTCATTTCCCTTCCTTCCCCTCTATGCCCCCCCACTTCCAACTCTTACACCCAACTTTCCTACTTCCCCTTTCCTTTTCTCCCATCCTTACCCTCCTATTTCCCAGCTTGCCCTCATTCCTTCTCCTTCCCACACTCTCCCCCTCCTTTCCACACCCTCTCCCTCCTTCCCCATCCCCTCACCAGGTCCACCCGGTTTGCCTTCCACAGATAGCAGATGTCAGAAAACTGGAGGAACATGCCCTTAAGGTTGACGATGATGATAGAAGCCAGGATGGCCTGGGTGGAGAGTGGGAAGGAGAAGAGGATGTAGGGTCAGCCCAAGCCATTCAGGCAGCCGCACTAGCCCTTGCCTCAGCCCTAATCAGCCCTCAGAAACCCCCAAGCTGATTCCCCCAACCCTGCATCCAATTCCCAAGTCCCCATGCTGGAGAGGGGGCCAAGACATAAGACTTACTTTGGGAAGGTCATAAAAAAGTTCCCCCAACTTGACAATGACAATCAGGATGAGGAGGGAGGAGACAGCCCCGGCAATCTGAGCAAGGATGAGAAAAGTGGAGATGGGACACCTCACATCCTCCTCTCATGACTTCCTCACCTGGCTAAACCACTCCCCCCCACCTTGCTTGGCACCCCATGTCCTTCTCAGATCTGTATGTTCTCCCTCCACTGCAACTTGGCTTTTTTTTTCAAATTTCATTTTTTTTAATTAACATTCATTTCTTTTCTCTCCCTCCAATCCCCAGCCCTCTCCCAAAACAAAAACAAAATCCTTCTGACAAAGCAAAGCAAATTCCCCATTAGCCATGCTCCACCTGTCTCTTCCAAGTTCCTCCCCACAATATCCTTCCTATGCCCTCCATGTTTCTCCCACCTGTACCACCCATGTCTCCCAACATGTTCCCCTATTACCTGTGTGTTCCCCCCAGAACCTTCTTGCACCAAGCTCCGGGACATGGAGCAGCTTATAGGAAAACACTGAAAAAAGCTGCCAACGAAGTTACTGAGGCCAAGAGCAATCAGTTCCTAGGGAGATTGGAGGGGAGGGAAGGTTATTAGATTCAACAGCAATTCCCACTGAGATCACTCCTCCCAGCAATCAGGCCCTTCCGTCCAAGGTCACCTCCCACTTTCTAGGTCTCCTCAGTATGTTCCTCGCGTCACACAAAGCAGGCTCCGCCACACTGGACAGGCTCCCAGTTCCCCTGAGCCCATCAAAACCCCCTGAACATGACACACCTGGTTATTATCCACCTCATAACCATGCTTCATTCCAAAGATCTTGCCAAGGGAGATGGCAATGGCAAAGCCAACCACAGCGATGGCAAATGCATTTCCCACGATCTTGTCAAAGAGGTGGTGGTCAGGCAGCCGAGGAGGCTCCAGTCTTGGGGGAGGGAGGCACAGGACCTTCCATTCTCAGTCCTTTTCTGCCCCAAACCACGAACCCACAAACCAAACCCAGACTAACAAACTCTGAGGGAGGCAGAGCCAAGGACAGGATGTTTGCCTACTCCATCCCCATACCCAGCTTTGGGCTATAGCACCACGGAGAAAAGAACAGGCAGGGCAGGCTCGGGGCTATGGGAAAATCCACCCAGGGCCCCTGCTGGTCCCTCACCCTGCAGGGATGTCACCCACGATGCCCACCCCAAACTTGTCCTTCAGGCCGACTCCATAAGAGATCGCTGTGGCTCCAATGAGCTGGGAGGGAGGAAGAGGCAGAAAGCAACATCATAGATCTAGAGTTGGAGGGAACCTTATAGGTCATCCAGTCCAATCCTCTCATTTACAGCTGAGGAAACTGAGGTCCAGTGAAGCTTCCTCAACTAAGTGACTGGCCCAAGGTCCCCTAAGTAGTTCAGACTCAGAGGTGGTATTTGAACCCAGATCCTGAGTCCAGAGTGAGCATTTTTTCTACTGTTCCACACTGCCTCTATCACATCACGTCTCAGGAGTCCTCCCTCCTCCTTTTGTAGGAGGTTCTGAATCTCCAAGGGTCAGAAAAAAGCTCTTCCCCTCTGGCCAGAGTCCAAGTCACCACCAGGTCAACAGCCTTGTTCTATGTCCTCCAGATGAACCTTCATCCCTCTCATGACCTCACCCCCTGCACCCCAAACCATGTCTAGGGAGAGAAGAAATGCTCAGAACCGTTCCCATTTCTATTGGACTTAAAGGTTTACAAGGTAACTATCTCATCATAATCCCCAAAGGGAGGCACTGCATTGTTCCCATTTTACAGATGAGGAAAACAAGGCTGAGGGAGGGAAAGCGACTTGGCAGTAAAGAGAAGCCAGCACTTGAACCCAGACCATGTGATTTGAAGTCCAGGGGCCAGGCCTCTATGTCCTGCTCTTCCTTATCCACACCCCTAGTGCCCCCCATTCCCTAAGGATCTCTGTCAGGATGGGTAAAAGTAGTGCCTCCTCCCTGTGCCCCTTGTACCATGAGGAGTTCACTCGGTATAGGCATGGGCAGCCTCCGGCTCAGTTTTTGGTTTATTATCTTCATGGCTATAAGCAGGATCGAAGCTATCAAAGCAGTGACCACAGTGCCCACGTTGCTTTTCGGTAACTTCCAGATGATATCCAACACTATCTGTGGGGGATGCAATGGGGGCATGAAGGGGCCCCCACAACCCAGGGCCTTCCCTCCTGCTTCCTCCCAGTGACTCACATAGATCTGGGACAGGGGCCCTGAGTATTCTTGAGTGTTGAGGCCAAACACATGCTTGAGCTGGGACACAAGCACCTGGATAGAGGCCGCTGTGGTATAACCCCGAACCAGCGGTTCTGACAGGTAGGTCACCACGAAGCCAACTTGTAAGATGCCCAGTCCTACCTAGGTACAGAAAGACAAAGGAGCAAGGGATGAAGGGGTGATTAGGGAGACAAACAGATGGACCAACAGTTAGAGAGTCAGAGATCCATAACCAATGATCAAGACCTTGACAGACAAACAGAAAATCTTGGGGAGGAATGGACAGATGAAAAGGAAGGCAATGAAGTCAAGAAGACCAAAGGAGCCCCATCCCACTTCACCTGGAAAACACCAACTAGAAGGCTCAGGGCTGAGGCCACTTTCACGCGGTCAGCATCTCTAGCTGTCACATTTACTGTATCATTTCCAGGAACCAGGAAAGCATCATTAGGAACCAGGGACTCAGTCACACTGCCCACCATAACCGACATAACCGCAAAGGTCCCTGCAGACCAGAGACCACAATGGACTCTCATCACAGGAATGCCGCTGGCTACGCTTGAGGCTGACAAGGGAGGTAGGGCTCTGGAAACCCACAGTCAGAGATGTCAACAGAGGGACACAGGGTAAAAGAGAGAGCTAAAGCATGGTGGGCATCTAAGAGAAGTACTCATAATCACCTCTCTCCTCATTCTTCATCTCATGTGTGAGCCTCATCTCCCACTACAGACCCCAAAGGCACAGCCTAAGGTCTGCTCCCATAGTCTTCCCCACAATGTACCCTCTCAGGGCCATCGAGTAGGAAGAACTCATTACTGACCAGAAGGAGAGGGATGGTCCATTCAGGATTTGGGGACCCCACTTACCCACAGAAATGTGCCGCGAGGTACCAAACAAAAAGTAGACAAAGACGGGGTAGAAAGAGCTATAGAGGCCAAAGACAGGGGGCAGCCCAGCTAGGAGGGCATAGGCTAATCCTGGGGAAGGAGAGAACATCATTGTCAGCCCCATCTCCATCCACCTACACTCAAGTCCCCAACACACTGCCAGCCCCCTCTCTGCACCCCCATTTGCATCTCTGGGGTATGATCCCTTCATACTCTCAATGCTTTCTTCTACCCCCAGAGCCCTATGAGGCTCACAACCCAATGGGACTAAAGCTGCCAAACCATCTGCCCACCGCAACTTGCCCTGTGGCAGCTGTACAATGCCCACGCTGAGGCCAGACAGTAGGTCTCCCAGGAGAAACTCGCGGACTGGGTACTTGGGCAGCCAGCTCAGGATGGGCAGAAAGCGGCACAGGGTAGCCCAGGCTATGGCTCTTGAACACCTGTCAAGAAGAAAGGCGTTCTGGGTGAAGATGGAGTCACTGCCTCTCCCCATTCCTTCACTGCCTGCTCCGGGTTTCCCCTAGATAGCACAGACAGAAAAATGAACATTTGAAGGCAGAGATCTTTGGTCAGATGGAAAATTAAGGGAATGGTTGGAGAGATAAGTGGATGAATGGTAAGGATAAAAGACAGATGAAAGACAATCAGCAGGTATACAGTAGACTCAGTCTCCCCTGGGTAGGAGGCAGACACCTGGCTAGGGAAGCAGGATGAACACATGGTACGCCCTCCCCTGAGCTCCACCTCCCTTTCCAACCTGGGTAGAGCACGCCATCTCCAAGGCTTTGGGCTTTGGCTCCTCTGCCCTGTCTCCTCCAGCTCCTGCTCATTCAGTACCTGTCTGTCCACACGATAGTCACATTGTAGGGGACCCGGCACCATCTCTGGCTTCTCCATTGACAGGTCCTGAGAAGCCAATAAGGCCTGTGTGTCCCTAGGCCTGGGGTCAACATAGTAAAAATAATATTTATCATTTCTTAAAGCAAGGATGAAAAATGATGAATACAGGGAAGCATGAGAAGGCTTATGTGAACTGATGCAAAGTCACATGAGCAGAACTAGGAAAGAAATACACACAACGTAAAGGAACAATCACCAGGACCTTTTAATGACCAAGCTTGGCCCCCAGGGATGAATGACAAGAAGGCATCTCTCCTCCCCTCCCCTCTCCCCTCCCGCCCACACGTCTCTACCCTTCTTTGCAGAAAGAGGGACTGAACACTCTAGGGGACATCCCACTCCTTGGATGTGCTGGCTTGGCTATTTGTCTGTTTTATTCTTTCTTATAAGGGAAGACTCTCACTAGGAGGGGAGGGGAAAGGAGGGGTCAAGCATATGATGGAAAATGTAAAAGAGGATATAAAAACAAAAAATAATAAAATTATCTTAAAATAATTCACTTTAAAGTTGACAAAGTCCTTAATCCCCATAAAGTTAGGTAATGCTTAGTTTTTGTCTCTGTACAAAGAGACCACAGTATGGTGTCCTTCACAGAGGAAGCAGCTGATCAATGCTTATTAAATTGAACTGAATTCCCCTTGAGGGAGACAGATTAAGGATTACATTCCCATTTTAAAGATGAGGAAACTGAGGCTCCGGAAGGTAAGTGACTTTGCCAGGATTACAGACCTAACAAGAAAAAAGCTAGGACTAGAATCTTAGTCTCCTGCATCCAAGACTAAGGGTCTGAGCAGCTGGGGGTGCAGGACACAGAGGGCCTGCTGTGACCCTGGGCAAGTCATTTAACTTCTGTTGCCTCAGTTCCCTCATCTGTAAAAAAAAAAATAAAAGGATAATAATCACATTTACCTTGAAAGGTACTGGTGAGGATACAGTGCTCTATGACCCCTTGAAGTGCTACATTCTACCATAAGATTACAGTCCCCTGTCCCCCACCCCTCCCCCTGGGACAGGGGGAAGAGTGCTGAGTCAGCAGAGTAATCAAGCCCTTCCCAATCCACCCTCACCACCCCTCCACTCTGCCTCTCCTGCAGAGCCCTGGAAACACAATCACTGCCTTTAACTCAGGCCCTTCCTCCCAGGCCCTGTCAGGGAGAACCCCAGCTGATCCCAGGGGTGTAAACTCCAGATTTCCCTCCCAGCCACCTGCCCACGCCCACCCCCACGCCGGTCTTCTTGGCCCAGTTCAGACACGGACTTTGGCTAGGATGGGGCTTCCTTTTGAACAAAGTCCTCGACAGACAGTAGGATGAGCTGCTTCTCTGAATCCCTGACCCACTGCTGGCCATACCCCTTCTTTCCCATTTTCTCCAGGCTTGGCCGAGTCCCTCGTGCCTCAACTACTTTTTATCAGTTGTGCTCCATAATCTTCTGCTCCACAGTCCCACCTCTCAATTCCTAGCCCACACCTCAAATACCAACTGTGCCCTCTCCTCAGCCATATCCCTCAACCTTTCCCCTCTGCTCCCAGGTACAACTGTAAGCCTGCATACCTAACCTTGTGCCCAGTCTTCAGCTGTGTCCCAAGTCTTCTGAAAAGATCTCCACTCCCCTTGGACACTAACCATACAGGGGCAATGCCCCATCTCTCTAATCCAAGTGTGTCAGCTAGAGGACAGGGGCCACAGGAACCCAGCAACCTTTTCTGTGCCCAGTCCTTTAAAGAAGGCAAGGACCCAGAGAGGAAGAACTGATGTAGCTGCCAGGAGCGGTCTGCCATGCAGGAGGCTTTCCCTGCCCATACCCTGGATAGGTGGGCAAGAGAACCCCAAGAGCACCATCTCCTTCTTACCCTGATCTAAGTCTGAGCTCTAAGGAGGCTAAGCGCCATGGGGGAGGAGCAGGGATGCCACATCCCCGTGTGAACTGGAGCCCAAGATAGATGACAGCAAGGTCGAGCACAGGCTCATCTCACCTGAGAAGGGGAGGTCCTGCTAGATGACCCTGGCACAGAGGCTGAGCATAGGCTCCTGAGTATTAGGTGCATGCAGACACTCCAAAGGCTCTGTGATCACTCCTCTCGGCAGCTGAGAGGAAGGGCCCAAGGGCCCGGGAGAGAGATCTTTGAATCCCTCGTCCCAACCCCTGCTACGTGAGTCATTCTCATTCTTAAAGGGCCCCAAGCTCCTTGACCATGCCCCAACTCAGGTGGAAGAGGTGAGCAAAGAGAGAGACCTAGATCCCTCCCTCTCCCACTCCTCCCCCATGTTGAGGAATCCTTGGAACCAAATGGAGCAAATTCCTCTCCAGGAAGGGATTATTCCCATTATTTCATCACTGTGCCTGAACTACTGCATTTACCTCCTAGCTGGGCTGCCCAACTCTAGTGTCTCCCTTCCAATCCATTCTGGACAGCCTGCTGAAGTCACCTTCCTGACCTCATCACTTGCATCTTTGGTTACCTTCAGTGGTTCCCTTCTACCTACACGATAAAACCCACACTCCGCAGGCAAGCAGTCAAGACTTCACAAAGGTACCAAGTAACTTCTCCATCTTTACTTCATACTATTTCCATCACATGCTTTCTATGCAAACTAGGCTCCCACCCCTACAGGCAGCACTCTCTAAACCTAGAATATCCTGGGTACCCCTAGTCACCAGTCATACCCTCAGGGATCCAAGAACACACAGGTGCCAAGGAGAGTCTGAATGCTCATTTCCCCTGCTCCATTCATCACCCCATGATGAGGGGAAGGGGAGCTGTGTCCCCTGCCAGGAAGTTTACCAAAGCTGCACCAAGGAAGAAGGGAGAGGCAGCCACAGCAACACCTGGAGCCCCCAAACCACTTGGTCGTCCCTGCTGCTCAGACTGGGAGGAATTGGGACAAGGAGAAAGGGAAGAATACTCTTCCTATACAAGAAAAACTTGGGGGAGAGGGGAATGTGGGGAGCAAGGTTTCTCTAGAGGCGGAGATTTCCTGAAGGTTAAGGGTTGGGAAGGGCCTGACCCACAGCTTCCTATCAGAGATACCCAGAAACCTGCCAGGTCTCAACTATCAAGAACTTTATCAGGCACTGTCATTATCACTCCCTGGCTTATAATTAGCCATTTGGGATTAAGGTTCCCCAGAGAATACAAGAATCGGGGGAAGAGGAAAACATCAGTGACTCACATTACGTGTTTAAGGGCCCATAGCCCTCTCACAGACCAAGGCCAGCTGGGGGGGATAGAAGGTGAAAAGTAGCCTGGGTTCTACCCTTCAGTACCTCCCACTGCTACTCTAGTAGCCTAACAATGAATCTTTGGGGGCCCCACCCTATCTCCACCCCCACCTTCAATTAAAGAGAGGAGAACAGAGGAAAACTAGAGAGGGGAGGATAGATGGATGGATCTCTCCCTTTGGTCTTCACCCTCCACGTCACTGACCTCTCCAGCCTTCCTCACTCTCAGTCTCTTCTGACATCCCACTTCCTTCAATCACCCCTAGCTTCCATGGCCAAAGTCTGGCCCACTAGAATTTCAATTCAATTCAACCAAAATGTATAAGCTGCATATTAACATCCTGCATGCAGTGCTGTGGGGAATGTAAGAGACCCTGTCCCCAAGGGAAGCACATTCTACTCTGGAAGGGAAATATGTTTCATCAGCCTAAAGGTGAGGGTGAGGAGAAAGAGCATCCCAGACATGAGTACCACAGGAGACAGAATATAACGGTTAGGACACAGTGAAGAGTAAATGATTGGGGGGCTGGCGACTGCAGGGCTGCAACCATCACACAGAGGTTCTCTGAATGTAGAGAACGCACTTTTAGGTTCAATCTGCATTGCCAACATTTTTCTCCAACACTTACTTTCTCAAGTCTAGAAAAAAGGGAGGTGGGCACCTATGTATTGTGTTATACAGCTCTGGGTTGACATTTCATGGCAAAAGAAAAAGTCCACATCAGCCTACCAAGTGGCTAACCTCTCTTACTTAACTTATTTGAGAGGCTGAACAACTGGGACAAGATGATATGGGGAAGAATATGTTAACTCTGGGGTCTCAGGAGTTATTCTAATCGGGATGTTTTCTCTGTAGTTAATCGCATCAGAGTATCCCGGTGGGGCAAGAGATCTTTTCAGACAGTGGGGGCTTTCTTCAAGATAGAATCAGTGGGCTCACCTTTCTGTCTGTCTCCATATAATCCTGTGGCTGTTTCCCTGCTCTAAGATTACTTTGTTTTCTGGAGAAAAGCTACTTCTCCCAAACTCAACAGTACACAAGTCTGATCCATTTCCTCTACAACTGCACCTGAGCCTCTATAGCTGTTTACAAGGATTTGAAAACCAGTGTGTGGAAAATAGATGATACTGGTTCTTCTTTTCTGCCTGCCCAGAGGGCAGAAGGAGGCACTGTGTGTCCAAGTGGCAGAGAGGCAGACTTCAGCTTAGGCAAAGCCTCCTCAAAGGCAGCCTTATACAAAAGTGAAATGACTATCACCCCTGGAAAGCTTCCTGTTCAAGCAAAGATTTGGAACAGAAAGTTTGCACACCTTGAAGATTCTTGCAAAAGCTCAGTTAGCTAGGTAGGCAGACAGACAGATGTGGACTGGGTGGGGGATGGCAGGTAGAGCATCATTAAATGCTTACTTCCTGCTAAGTCCTAGAGATACAAATGCAGGGAGGCAAGACAGTCCCTGCCCTGAGGAATTTAAATTCTAACATATAAATCGAACCTGGAAGCTTGGGGAGAGGAAGGTAAGTGTGTGAAAGAAGACAGGGCCAAGTCTTACCTGTCAGAATCAAGGCAGAGTCCAGGTTATCAGTGTCTGAACAAAGACAACAAGGAGCGGGCCAAGACATTGCTTGGAAATCTAAAATAAGGACTCTGAATTTTATCCTAAAGACTTCAAACACAGCATTAGGAAGATTATTTTGGAAATGCTGGGTTTGCCTTTCACATAGTGGTGCTTAATTAATATTTTACTATTAGATGATTTGCTATGAGTTGATTTCAGACGACTGAGTCAAAATAAAATGAAACACAAGTAAAAAAAATTTATTTTATCAAATATGTGAAGGATTAGAAAGAGGAGGCAGGGAGCCCCGTTAGGAAGTTATTACTATAGTCCAGATAAGAAGTGAATAAGGGCCCAAACCGGTACGGTGGTGATGAGTGTATAGAATGGGATGGTGGAGGATACATGGATGGGGAAGAAGACAAAGAAACAGGAGAATCAACAATGACCGAAGTCTCTAATTTAGGTAGTGTCTCAAGGGAATTAAGAATGTTTGGGAGGAAGGCTGGGTTTGGTGGAGAAAGATGATGAGCTCAGGTGTGGGTTGAGTTGAAGAGGCTGGAGGCACATGAAGAGGGAAACGTTTTGAAACTGATGATGTAAAGCTGAAGTTCTGGAGTTCACGGCACAGCGGACAATGAGGAAGTCAAGAAAACTCATCTTCATGAGTTCAAACCTGGCCTCAGACACTTACTAGCAGTGTGACCCTGGGAAAGTCACTTAACCTTCTTTGCCTCGGCTTCCTCATCTGCAATATGACCCAGAGAAGGAAATGGCAAACTACTCCAGCATCTTTGCCAAGAAAATCCCAAATGGAGTCATGGAGAGTTGAACATAACTGAAAGAAGACTGAACAATCTAGAGTTCAGAACTAGCCCCAGCCTACCTTTCCAGTCTTCTTACACCTGAGCCCTGACTCTTCAATCCAGGGACATTCAACATCCTTCCTGCTGTTCCACAACCTAGATATTTCATCTCTCAGTTCTGAACAATTTCTCCTGCTGTCCCCCATGTCCCTCCTCTTCTCTGCCTCCTGACTTCTCTGGCTTCCTTCAAGTCCCAGTTAAAATCCCATCTTCTAGATGAGATTCTAAAGAGACTTCTTGGAAGCCTTTCCAATCTCTCTTAATCCTAATGCCCTCCCTCTGTGAATTATTTCTTATTTATCTTGCATAGGCTTGTTTGTCCATATTTGTCTGCCTGCTGCTCCCTCGCTTCATGAGGACAGGATTGTCTTTTGCCTCTCTTTGTATCTCCAGTACTTCACATGATGCATTTCACATAGTAAGCTCTTAATAAATGACTGGGCTGCAGGCAGGTAACCAATAGCTGGATACATAGAAATAGGAGTCATCAGCATAGACTTCACAACTTGAACCCATGGAAGTTGATGAGATCATCAAGGTACAGAGCACACAAAGCAGGGGCTCAGGACTAGTCTGATGGGACATTTGGGAGGCAGGAGTCGACAAAGGAAAGGTCCAATAGAAAAGGGGGTAATCAGGAGACAGCAGCATCAAAGAAAGCCAACTTAGGAGTACCAAGGGGAAGGGGATGACAAAAGAGTAACAGCCCCTGTCCTCCATTCTTACATAGGAGACCACATGCAAATTTCTGGCATGTAGATGTAACAGAAATAAGGTGATCTTGGGGGAGAAGGCAAGGGCAGCTAGGAGGACCAGCAAAGGCTTCATACAGAGGGTGGCCCTTATGCTAAATCTTGAAAGAAACCAGGAAATCCGAGAGTCAGAGAGGAGGAGGGAGTGCATTCCAGGCACTGGTCTGGGAAGCAGCAAGAGAGGGAACAGAAGTTCTGTAGAAGCCTCTGATAAATACAAAACAGGAGATGGGAGATAGAGAAGCCTCTGTGTGTGAGACAGCAAGGACAGCCTAGATGAATTGCAGAGTGCATAGAGGAAAGCAACATGTAAAAAGGTGGAAAAGCTAGGTTAGGAAGAGCTCTAAACGCCAAAGACAGAAGCTTGTACTTGATCATAGCAGCAATAGGGAGCCCCTGGAGTTTACTGGGGGAGGGGTGTGTGACATGGTCAGAGCAATACTGTAGAGAAATCATTTTGCCAGCTATGAAAAGGATAGAGTGGAATGGGAAAAGGCCTGAAGCAAGGAGACCAATTAACAAATTATTCCAGTAGTCCAGGAGGGAGGTGATGAGGGCCTGAACTAGGATTGTGGCCATGTGAGTAGAGAGGAGACATGTAAGATTATTTGGAGAGAGAAATAATATTTGGTAACTGACTTGACATGTTTTCAAGAATATGAAAACCAGCTGTGTGAAAAAATGGGTGACACTTGTTCTGTTCTGCTTGCCCAAAGGGCAGCAACAGGTACAGTGCATCCAAGGGCACAGACGCAGACTTCAGCTTGGGCAAAGGCTCCTCAAAGGCAGACGCAGACAAAAGTGAAATGACTAGGAATTCTCCAACACTGGAAAGCTTCCTCTTCAAGCACAGCTTTGGAATAGAAAGCTTCCAGCTCAGAGATTTCTGTGAAGGCGAAGCTAGCTAGGAAGACAGACAGACAGATATAGGTTATTTGGACACAGAAACAATAATATTTAGCAACGATTTGATGTCTGGGGTGAGGGTGAAGAGCTCAGGATGACATCAAGGTTGCAAATCAGGGCAACGGAAAGGATCGTAGGGTCTTCTGTTGAAAATGAGAAGAGCTACGAGTGTTGGAGAAAGCTTTGGGACATGTTGAGTATGAGATGCTTATAGCACATCCAGCTTGAGGTGTCACACAGACAGTTGGGGAACAGAGATTAGAGCTTGGGAGAGATATTTGGGTTCCAGGAGTTATCTGCATATAGATAATGATTAAAGCCACAGGAGCAGATCTGCTCCCTAAGTGAGAGAGGAAGGGTATTGGAGCATACCCACAATTAGGGAGCATGACATGGATGAAAAACCAGCAAAGGGGATTGGCAAAGACAGGAAGAGAGCCCCAAGAAAGCAGGGCCACAAAAATCCAGGAGGAGAAGATGGCTAACATCATCAAATGCTGCAGAGAACTCAAAAAGACTGAAACTCTAGAAAAGGCCATTAGATTAGGTAATCAAGACACCACTGGTAATTTTGGAAGGTAGATTTCATGGAAGAAATGCTGTCAAAACTAGACTTTAAAGGATGTGCAAAAGTTCAACAGGAGATTGGTGGGGGGAGGAAGGCAGAGGGCACTCCAGGTATAGGGAATGGCATGAACAAAGACAGAGCCTGGGAAGTCTAGGACATATTAGTGTAACAGAGAAGTCCAACTGGTCTGAGGGTAAAGTATATGGCAGAAATACTGTGAAATAAGGCTAGAAAGGTAGGTTGACTCTGGTGGAACCTTGAGCCAGACCAAAGAATTTGAATTTTATCCTACAGGAAACAGGGAATCACTGAAATTTTCTGACCAGAGGAGTAATGAGTTCAGACCAGTGAATGATGAGGACGATGCCTCCAGGAGTTTGTAGAGGATGGACTGAAGAGGGAAAGAAGATGGAGAGACCAGGTAGGAGCTAATGATTAGGAGAGAGTACCAGCAAGGAGGAGCTAATGATGACAATAGCACCTTTCCTTCCTACAGCCCTTCACAACTTCCAAATCACTTTCCTTACAACAAGCTTACAACACTAAGATATTGGCAAAGGGGATGGGATAGATGGTGGGAGATGTACTTGAAGGCCTAAGAGCCAGGCCCATCTTTTAACATTAATAACGAACAATTATCAGTTGTGTGACTTTGAACAAGTCCTTTCCCCTCCTGAAGCCTCAATTTTCCCATAAGTAAAACAGGGATAACGACACGCTACCCACATCATCTCATCATTTTGAAGAAGATGTTTGTGAAGGTGGTCACCTTTAGAAATATAAATTATTTACTTGTTTTTTCACTCATGTCCAATTTTTCATGACCCCATTTGGGGTTTCTTAGCAGAGACACTGGAGTGGTCTGCCATTTCCTTCTCCAATTCATTTTACAGATGAGGAAACAGAGGCAAAAAGGGTTAAGTGACTTGTCCAGAGTCACACAGTTAGTAGGTGTCCGAGGCTGGATTTGAACTCAGGTTTTCCGACTCTAGACCTGGCACCTGCTACCTGCCCCTAAACTCTCATCCTCAAAATAAAAATGACTTAACTGACATTCATATAGCACTTTAAATGTAATGTGATTTACACACTTTATCTCACTTGAACCTCAACAGCCCTCTGAAAGATTACCCCCATTTTACAGACAGTATGAGTCTCGAGATTTGAACCCAAGGCCAGCACTTTTTTCACTATGCCACATTCTCACCCATTCCCAAGTTTCCATTCTCTGCTCCTGTGACCCAACTCTAGCCTTTATAAAACTTGCCTTTACCCTAGAGCTCTTTCTCTGATGCTCCAATTTGGTCTTCTCCTGAAGACATCTTATCCCTCACCATCTTCTCCATTACCAGTCAGTACTCTTCTCATGTCCTTCAATACTCTGAGCCAGGAAGAGAAGTGGGCATGCTCCTTGCTCCCCCTCCCTGGGCCCTCACTACTACCACTCCCAGACCCCACACCGCACCCCTGCCCTGCTATCATTACTCAGGATCCTGTTGTCTTTTGAAGTTCATTCCATTCAGATCGCTCTCTCCCATCCCTGACACTGCCATCTACTGAATTCCAGTTCGATTTCCAATCATCCCCAAGTGGTCTTTGGCCCCTAGTTCAGACTTCCTTTTCTCCTGCCACTCTCTTCAGAGACTTCAGTATCTAATTTGAAGACCCTTCTAACTCCCTGGCCTCTCCCTCCTTGGCTCCTCTGACATCCACTCTAAGTCAGCCACCAAGAGAAATGGTCCCACTTCAGATCTCACCTGTGCCATGAAAATGGTTCAGTTTCTATGAATTTTCAATTCTGAAATTCTCCTCTCTAATCAAAACCTTCTGTCCTTCTACTTCTCCTATTGCCTCACTCCTCTTAAACTGGTTCTTTCTTTTCACTAGAACCTCCAATCCCTCACTTCTCCCCTGTTCTCCCAGTCCCCCACTCCTGATATGACCCAACATTCTTCCCTTCAGTCCTCACCCCATAATTAGCCATTTCTACAAGACACTGCCTCTACCCTTGCCTCATATTTCTGCCATTCATGCCTGGCTAATCCTTAATCCTGAGTTACTCCCACCATCTGTTCCTCCCATGGGGCTGAAGTCTATAAGAGAAAATCATTAAGCTTTGCAAACTGAGTCTTACCACAGACTTCTTATCTAATCATAAACAGAGTTTCACTGCTGGACGGCAATCTTTTTATTCTTTCCTGATTGATTTTTTTAATCATACCCTCTGGCATCTGACACTAATAAGTACCCTTTGCTCCTAGATACTCTCTCACGTCTGGATTTTTGTGACACTGCTCTCTTGGCCCTCCTCTTACCCTCTCACCACACCCCAGTTTCTTTTGCTGAATCATCATTCACAGCATGCCCCTGTGTATGTACCCTAACATTTTCCACAGAAGGTAAGATTCTGAATCTACTCTTCTCTCAAGTTTCTTCCTGTGGTGTCAAATTCAAATAAAAACAGATCCCTGAAACCTCATTTTTGACTTAGAAAACCACGAATTGACATTATCTATGTTGTATTACATTTCTATTTCTTTTGTTAAACACTCTGGGTTTTGGTGGGCCATGAGTCTGACATCTCGGACATAAACTACCAATCACCTCCCCAACACACACACACACACACACACACACACACACACACACACACACACACACATTCATTCTCCCTCTCTCCTTAGTTCTAATCTCTGAGAAAGGTGGTCCTTAGTGCAGACTCTACAGTCAAATGACTGGGGTTTGAATTTTGCCTTAGGTAACTTCCTTCCTAGGAGACCTTGTAGGTAGAACACTGGGCTTTATGAAGTCTTGAGTTCGAATCTGCCCTCCGACACTACTTGTCAAAGTATTTAACTTCTGCCTGCCTCAGTTTTCTCTAATAGCACTTATCATGTTGTTGTGAGGATCAAATGAGATCTAAGTGTAGTGGCATAGTATCTGGAACACAGCAGGCACTTAATATTTGTTCCCTTTCTTGCCCTCCACCTTAAACTCTTCTCTGGGCCTCAATCTCCTCATTTCTAAAATGATGAGACTGGATTACATGATCTCTAAAGTTCCTCCCAGTTCTAGATCTCAAGATCCTGGGATCTTCACTGAGCTCCTCCTCACAATTTATCAATCAACCAACAAGCATTTTTTAAGTACCCATAAGTCTGGGACTGGGCTAGACTCTGGGTATGATTTCACTTCTCATTTCCTTTCCCAACTATTTCCTCTTGAGACTTAAATTTCTCCTTATCCACTGGCTCCTTCCCTGCCAGGTACAAATTCACCCAGTTTCCCCAATCCTTAAAAGAAAACAGACGTTCATTTGACCTTGCCACCCCTTCACCCTATTTCCTTCTCTTTCTCATCCCTTTGTGAAGGCCAACCCCCACACCTGGAATGGACCCCATCTGAACTGCCCCCCCCCCCAAGCCCAAGTTTTCTGCAAGGTTCAGGTGCCACATCCTATGTGAAAAAAGCCTTTCCTGAACCCCCTGCTCTTAGCGCTTTTTATTTACTCTTCTGTGGCTATGTTGTATCCCTTCTCCCCAAATGCAAGCTCTTTGTGGGTAGAAACTGTTTACTTTGTTGTCTATGTATCTCCAGTGTCTAGCACAGTGCCTTGAACACAGTAGATACTCAGGAAATTCCAAAACTGAACTTCATTCCTCCAGCCCATGGGGCTTTCTCCTCTCCGGAGCTTCTTGGGTCCCTAGAGTCTATGGCTCAACATCAATCCTTAACTGATTCTTCCTTGATCCTCTAAGAGCTCTGTCATCGGGAGATAGGAGCCCAGGGAGAGAAGAGACTAGGTAGGCCTAGCCCAGTGTCAGGCCACATGCTGATGACTCTGCTTAAATGATTTGGTGGCTAATAGGGGTATACAGCTGGTGAGGAAACAGCTGAGACTCCCAATGGGAAGAGACTCTGGAGTCCACTGGCAGATCAATAATGGACCAAAGGTCCATCAAAGATGGGCCCAGAGACCACAGAATCACTGAGTCCAACCTGTTTCCTGACCAGGAATCCCTTACTACCTACCATATAGCCAAGTGGTGGCCATGGAGCCTTTGCCTGAGGATCTCAAGTAACAGGGAACCTCCCACCTAAGGGGCAGCCCAGTCCACTTTGGAATAGCCCCTTAAAGTAACAGAAACCTGCTTCTCTGGAGCTTCCTTTCACTGATCCTAATTCTGTCCTCCAAGACCAAGCAGAACAAGTCTAATTCCCCTTCCCTGGGACAACCCTTCAAATTCACATTTATATTCAAGTTTCACCACAAGCACAGGGCACTGTGCTGAGGGCTGGAAGTTAGGCAAGTGATCCTGGGGGGTGCGGGCAAAGGGAATCCAGGGCAGAACCAGGAGATGCTTGGGTCTGGAACAAGGAAGGGGGGGCTGGCCAGGGGACCCACCCTCCTGTGTCTCCCCAAGGAGACCCCATCAGCACGGGGTCCCAGAAGCACAGCAGCCCCTGCTCTCTTGTCTCCGTCCCTCTCCACCCTGCAACAAGGTTCCCCCCCCACAGACAATTCACACAAGCCTGAACATCTCGAGGCCTGGATTGGGCCTGCCTCCCACATGATACCCCCAAATCAGGACCACAGACTTGGGGGGAGGGAACCACAGGAAAGGCACAGGGGAGGAGTTTGGGAAAGCCTGGAGAAAAAAAAAAATCAAGCGGGCAGTCAAAGGTCAGGCTTAAGGTCAAGGGTCAGGAGATGGGGACACCGCAAACCGCCCTTCCCCCCCTCCCCCGCCCCCCAAGTGGGCTGGGATCGAAGGTTAGGATGGGAATCCGAGAAAGTGGGCAGGGGTCAAAGGCCAGGGTCTGGGTTATCAGAGTTGAGGATGTGAAGTCAAAAATCCAGATAGCAGGGCTGGGGTCAGCTGGGGTCAGAGGTGTGCTAATCAATACTGGGGAGAAGGCAGGAATCAAGTCGCGGGTCCAGGGGGGAGGGGAGGTCGGCTCGGGGTCAAAGTTCAAGTTTAGGGGCTAGCGGGTCAGAAGCCAAGTCACGTGGAAGTCGGACCTAGAAAGATGAGTGCAGCGGGACCCAGAGGGCTGCACCGGCTCCTCAGGCACCACTCACCCGGGCGGCTCCGGCGGCCCCATGACTGGGCGAGGTCCGGGTCCAAGGTTCAGAGAGGCCTCCGCCGGCTCCGATTCACTCGGGCTCCTCGCCTGCCACGGCGGGGGCGGGACCCACGGGGTGCCGTGCGCGGTGCCAACGGCCAATCAGCGCACCGTATGCTAGGAGCTCTACGAATCAGCGCTCGGCTGTGGGGCGGGGCCCGTGACGCAAGGGGAGGCGGGGCTGACCAGAGGGCGCTTTAACTCCTTCCTCTCCAGAGACCCTCGTTCTACGGAAGACTCCGAAAGCGAGGGGCTGAGTGGGAGGTCCGAAGCGGGCAGCAGCTGCAGGCTCCTCCCCGCCCAGGAAGTGGTCGCCCCCGTCCGTCTCTCCCAGAGACCCGTTGGGGCGGAATGCCTGTGGTCCCACCACGTGGCCCCTACCAAGCACGCCTTGGCCTTGGAGCATCCACGCACATGCCTGGTTTCTTGGACCCTGGCCTGAGGCTCCTTAGCGTAGGGAGCTGTGGACCTGATTCAAAAAAATATTGTGATAACCCTACGAACATATTCATTGGCTTTCTTTGTAACCCTGTGCGCCTTGTCTTGGGCATTTAGAAGCGTTAATGTGAGCTGGGGTCCTTAGGTCACCAGACTGCAGAGGGATGGGGGGGGGATAGAGCGCCCCTCCTGAAGTCTGGAAGACTCTTCTGTCTGAGCTCAAATCCTGCCTCAGACGATTACCTGGTGTGACGCTGGGCAAGTCGATTAACCCCATTTGCCTTAGTTTTCTTATCTGTAAAATGAGGTGGAGAAGGAAACGGCAAAGCGCGCCAGCATCTTTGCCAAGAAAACCCCAAATGGGATCATGAAGTGACGTCATCTGAAATGACACAACAAGAACCCTTGCTCTAAATCACTTATCTGGGGAGAGGAGTCAGCATTTTTGCCTAGTTCTCCCAACACACCTCCATAACAACCTAGACAAACGTGGGACCAAATTCCTATCAGGAAAACCAAGAAAAAATCACGGTGAGCCATTTTTTCCAGTCTAGAACTGCTTGGGAAGACAGACAGAGAGCAGTGGGGGCTGACCAGGAGCCCATTGGGGTAGTGGCAGCAGCAAGGCTGGAAACATCCCAGCACTGAGCACTGAAAGAGAGCTAAGAACACTAGAACAGGAAGAATGGAACTGAAAAAATCAAAGAGGACCCCTAAGCTAGTACTCAGAGCGGGAATGGGTTTACATGTAATTAAAAAAAATAAAATATAAAAGTAAAAAAACAAGAGTGAGGCTGGAAAATAAAGGGGAAAGTAAATAATTTGATCCTAAAGAGTTAATAAGGTGACAGGGAAGCCAAGACACAAACACAGAAGACAGTGGCTTGAAAACATCTACAAGCTAAACCTCAAAGAAAAATGCAGATTGGGCTCAAGTCTACAACAGTTATCTAAAGATGTTTGGAAGAGAGGCCTGGGAGCTGGGAGCTGGGGAAAGGGGGACTCCATAAAGGTGCCTCCCTTATGCTCAACTTTCAGTCTGATTAATCGCCCCTTTGTTCCCCTTCAAAGCACAAAATAGCCCCTCCCCCCCACCCCCCCCCCCCCCCGCCCCAGCCTCAACTCTGTATCTACACACACCTCAACTCCATATCTACACACACCTACCAATAATTAGAAATAATGTAGGTCTTCCTCAGGAAGCTGTCTTGTAGAGAACACAAGCTACGGTCGCTCCTGGGAGTCCAAGATGGGGCAAGTGATTGAGGGACTGGGAAAGGAAAAGCCGCCAGTGGAAGCTTTTTGTCTGGAGCCCTGGGTTCTGGTCCTGACTCTGTCATTGGTCAGCTGGATAACCTTGGAAAATGTCCTTTTCAGACTCTGGCTGTAGGAAAATAGAAAGAGGCTGGGCTAGGAATGTAGCTTAGCTGGTAGGCTAAGGCTGTTGTAGAGGCAGTTGCCCCCTGGGCTTGGTGATTTCCCTCTTTCTTCACTCACTCACCTGCTTGGAAAAAGAGAATTAGTTGGAAAAGAATCCCCAACTTAAGAGCTGTAGGGTAATTACTGAGAAAATAGCCATTACTGGGCTTACCATGAAAATTGTGAAAATGTGCAGACTACTCACTATTAACTGGGATAAGGAACCTTGATGAGGGCTTCAAGTCCCTACCTGGGAAGAATTTCAAGGAAACAGTAAACCCAAGAGTTTGTGCTGGAGCTCAGCAGTTTGCGTGTGAGGTTCTCCTGCCAGGAAGATGAAATGTCTCAGTAGCCAAGATTGAGGGAATGGAACAGGGGAGACATTCTGCTGGTTCTGGGACCAAAGTTCTGCCTTTTCTGAAAGAGCCAGAGAAAAGCCTCCCCTTTAAGCTTTAAACTAAGAAAGGAGGATAGCGCCCACTCTCTCTGTGAAAGAGATGATGGACCATAGTCCAATGGAACATCAGCTGGCAGAGTCTGTGTGTCTAGCTGAGATCAGAGACCAGCACAGCCTCATGGGAGCAGAGCAGCAACATCCCCAGGTGACATCAGTGGCCCTAGGCATCCGTAGAGGGCTGGATGCAAGGATACCTTGGCCTTATTTTCCCTACCTATATCTCCTCACACAACCCTGTTCCCTTGGGGAAGTGTTCCCCGTGGGTCCTTCCCACTGATACAGTGTGTATCATATGCCTCTAGGTTTATGGGAGAAATGGCTTGTTGCTCCTTTTCTTGCTATGCAGTTTCATTGTGTCCTGGCTTTAAATTAATTCTATCCTTTGGCTGATACGTTAATGTCTGAGGCAATAATAATATAAGCTATTTGCAAAGGGCTTTCCAAATATTGTCACATTTTCTCCTCACAACAACCCTGGGAGGTGGGTGCTATGATTAGCCATATTTTACTGATGAGGAAATTGAGACAGGCAGAAGTTATTTGCTCACTACTGAGTGACTTGTCCAGGTCACACAGCTCTTTAAGGGTTTCATGCCATTGAACTGAGGTCTTCCAGACTGCAGGTCCCCCAGTCTATTCGCTACACCACCTAGCTGTCTGCCTAGGTAAACACATTAGTGAGAGCTTGTTAACTAGTTTCAAGAGCTAGCAATATCACGAACCTGGAATACACATCAGATTTCCTGGTGAGCGGTGGGGGGAGGGGCCCCAGACACTGCATTAGTGTTTTCTTCTGTAAAGATGAGTAGCTGCCTAGGATCCTTTCTAGCATTCTATGACTCTGGTTAGAGGTAGCCCTCTCTACCCCCACCCCACAGCTCCATGAGTCTTTGACCTAAATAGGGCAGGCCAAAGAGACCATTCCCAGGCCAGACTTTGCCAGTCAGGTGAGGCATGGAACTAGCATCGGTGGATCACCATCTGGCTTCTCACTAGGGCTAAGTTTATAATTTTAGCCAGATCAGGGTGGAGGCTTCTGGGCCAAACCAGGTCAGGGTAAGGGGCCTTAGATGTTCAAGGGATAATTTTCTAGTGCCTCTAGAGGTGGGAATTAAGACCAGTTACCCTAGGAAGAGAAAAGAAAGGCAGGGAGTTAGGGGGTGGATTTGGTTTGGTTCAGGGAGCTAAAGGAGTACAGGAAAAGTCAGTCATGATAATGGGATGGGTACTTTAATGTTACCTTTCAGCCAGGCTCCAGGCCCTCTGGACATACTCCTGATCTTCTTCCCTTGGGGACTATTCCTAGAGATGGAGATCGGGTATAAATCTGTGACCCTGGGGACTTGGGATACCCACACTTTCCCCCTTGCAATGTTTTCAAGCAGATCCCCTCCCCCTCTTGCTTTTATCCAGTGGCTGGACACACAATATTTAGCCCCTTAGCACTAACCCCTGTATATGGAGGGAGGAGTGATGTTAGAGGTCAAAGTTGAGGGAAAATCAGGGTTCACAGAACCAGTTAGAATGAGAGGTTAGGGTACCCAGAGGTACTGCAGAGGTAAGAAGGAGACAAAGAACTCTTCAGCTAATCCAAGGTTTCAGCTTTCCAACTCATTGGAGATGCCAGGACTAGAGAGAGAATCAGAAACCAAAGCCTCTGAGTTGGAAGGGATCTCAGACAGAACCTTCAAAGACATGGAAGTGTCTATCTCACCTCATCTTGAACATGTCAAATCAACCAATGGATTAAAAAATATTTATTACATTTCCTATGTGCAAGAAGTCTTTATATGTTCCCTGTCCTAAAGCAGCTTACATTTGAATAGAGAATAAAGTAAGTCAATAACAAGGTATACACAAGACATACATGGAGTAGGTAAGGAATAATCTCCTAGGGCAAGGCACTAGCTAAAGGGAGCAAGGAAAGGCCTCCAGCAAAGAGAGTTCACTGAGCACCAACACAGCGTCTTCCATCGTTGGAAATAAATAGTTAGAAAGTGCTTCCTTAGATCAAGGCAAAATCTGCCTCATTACCTTCCCCTCCCTGCTCCAGCTGTCCTTCCTTCTGCCTTCTAGGGCAGAGGAGAAGGAGCCAAATTCTTCTTCAAATGTTTGAAGACAACTGTCGTGTCAATGGGCTTCTCTTCAGCATTCGATGGATCCTTATATAGGATCTTCAATCCAACCCCCCAGCCCATCCTGGTCACCCTGTTCAACACAAGCTCAAATTTGGCAATTTCCTTCCTAAAATGGGGCACCCGGAACTGAATATGATGCTCCAGAATGATCTGGCTAGAGCAAAAAACCCGGCAGGACGCTGGTGTTGGCCACCCCAGGGCTCCACACTTCACTTGAATCAACCTTAGATCTTTTGACTGCCATGTCATAGCCCAAGCCTAAGACACAGATTCTTTCCCCTACTTTCTCCACAGGGCCAGGATTACATTTAGTTACTGAGTTAACTAAGTTAATTTAGTTCATTTAATTTTGTCAGTTATCTGAGGAATTCATCTAAAATTTGTCAGCAACATTATTTGCACTGTTTTTATAGACATTTTATATTCCTATAATTTTCAAGTGAATGTCAATTACAGGAGAAATTGCTAATGTTGCTGGCTAAGTCCCTCCAAAATATTGCAAATGAAATTATTTGTGAGGAAAAGGGGCTTTCTGAGGGAGATGCCACTCTCCCTAGCATTTTTAAACATGGCAGGTACAAAGAAATATTGTCCATTGGGCATAATGGAGAGGGACTGTGGGAAGTACGGGCCTGGAGAAGCAATTTGCTACCCTTGTCTTTAGATAGTTCATCCTGAGGAAGAAAGTACAAAAAAAACATTATTCTCCCCAGTGATGAAACTATGAATATGTCATTATAATCCAAGTTTCTAAGGCCCTTGGCACTGAAGGAAGTTTGAGAGCTATCTTAGGACCACAGTACAGTATTATAGACCATTAAAATAATTTTGAATGAGGGTCCCCCTTTCTTTTCCAGTTCTTGAAACTCTACTGGACCAATCTGTATGGCCCGATGGCTGCCCCAAAACAGAGAGCAGTGAAAAGGCAAATGGAATATCCTTTTAATGTCCCCAAGGTTCAGGAGGAGTTACTGAAACTGAAAGTGGGAGTTGTGAAATGACTTCCCCCTAACTTAGAGTGGGACCCTGACTTGAGCAGAGCAACATCATAGGAGGCCCTTTGTTGGTAGGGTAGGGCTACGGGACCCTTTGTAAAAGGAGTAAATATCCTGGAACTTTGACACTGGCAGCCTACGTTCCAGGTAACCACAAACCACAGATCAGCAGTTGGGGAGAACTGCCAGGGAGCATCTGTGGAAGGACAGCTTAAGAGGAGAAAGTCCTGTTTCAAATTGTACAGATCTCTAGGGTGGAGAAAAGGAGTGTTGTTGCCCCTGTAAAGGCAAGACACAGGTCCAAGTCCTTTCTGTATTCTTTATTGCATAATTAAAACCCATTCTTCATCTCCAGTCATCCTGAGGAATATCTGGTCACTGGATCCAGATGGCTCCGGAGAAGTGAGGCTGGTGACCTGCACAGCCCTCCCTCACTCAAAACAGAGTCAAGTGCAAGTCATGTCATCATTTCTCTGATGATGTGGTCTTCTTTGGCAATGAAGGACAAGCACACAGAATCCATTCTATGTTTGATGCTTCATAAACCTAAGTGCTTTCAAAGGGACCTTGTGCTATCAATGGAGTATTACTGACATTTCCAGACTCTACCAAGTAGAGGCAAAGACAAGCTTAGAGGTCACTAAAGTATACCCTTTGCGTCACAAACAAGGATTTTTTCACTAAAACTCTCAAATCTTGTCACATGAAATGATGTCTAGCTGCTACCTAGATTTTTTTTAAACAGCCAAAAATAATTTACATTTATCCCAATCAAATATAATTTTCTTACATTCAGCCCACTGTTCTCACCTGTTGCAATGTTTTTGGATCCCAATTCTAGTTTCCTTTATTACCCTGTTTATTCACTAGACCTTGGTTCTGAATGTCACACTGCAGCGGAAAGAACTCTAGAGTCAGGAGATGTGGGTTCTAATCCTGACACTAAATGTGGGATTTTAGGCAAATCACTTGCCCCTTTCTCAGCTTCCAGCTCCCCCATCTATAACATTAGAGAGTTAGAGGAAATCTGCTCCTCTCTTCAAGACCATGATTTCAAATATACTTCCCAGCTTTGGATCATCTACAAATTTGATGATGTTTTTTCATGTTTTTTACCTAGTGGAAAAAGCACTGAATTTGGAAGTCAGATCACCTGGATTTGAGTTCTGGTTCTGCTACTAAACTAGTTGTGACATTGGGCAACTCAGCTGGTTTGGGTTTCAGATTCCTCCCCTGGGCAATGAGAGGTTTAGGCTAGAAAAATCCCTAAGGTCTCCTCTACGAGTTAATCTATTACTCAGTGAGTGGAAGTCTAAAAGGAGAAAGTAGCAGAGATTATGTTATCAGACATGAAGGACTGAAGGGTAAATCCAGCCCAGGAAAGGCAGTTTAGCTGAAGCCTGGACTGGAGTTTTCTGGAGTGGGGGCGGTCCTGCTTCAGAGCCCAGCTCACAGCTGGCTGGGAAATCTTGGGCTGTTCCATTGGCATCATGGTTAGAAAGCCCCCAGCCCCCATCCCCACCCTCCCCTTTTCTCTCCTCAGGACAGATGGAGGCTGAAGCTGTTTTCTATAGAACTTTATTCCCAACCTCCTCCCCGGGCTTTCACAATTTATACAGATAAGGAAGTGGTTGCTGGAGAGCGGGAGAGGGAAACAGCCTCCCCCTTCTGTGGCTGTCTACAATATGGAAGGCAGGATGTGTAGCAGAAAGAGCAGTGACTCAGGATCTGAGCCCCAAATCTGCCACTTATTAGCTGTGACCTCGGAGAAGGCATTTAACCACTCTGAATGTCTCCCATCCCTGCCCCCACCATAAAATGAGCCAGCTGATTCCATGATCACTGAGGGCCTTTCCAGCTCTGAATCATATTTTCTCCACTCAGACCTGGTTCCCCACTCCAACTCAGAGCACAATCAGCCCTGGAGTGGGGGGGCATGAAGGTGAGATGAATGAGCAGGGATGTATCCGGAAGGGGGATTTGGCACTCATAGGTGATGGAACTTAATCTCCTTGGCAAATGGTGGCACACCCCTCCCCCAATTCCACACTGTCTGGTTCAAGCAGGAGGAGGGACAGCCTCCTTCCTCTAAGGACAAAGACACCCTGATCCCCATGAGCCAGGGGTACAAACGCATTGGGGCCTCTTCAGTGGTTTATGGAAGCAGGGGGGAATGAATGACCTTTGGGCTGACAGACCTTTAGAGGAAGGAGCAAGTGCAGAGTCCCAGCTGGAGATCTAAGCGGGGCATCCTCACATTAGGCTCTTCCCCATCCCTTATGTCTCCCCCCCGCAACTGTAAACACAGTAACTAGAAGTATAAAATTCTAAGTTGTAAACAAAGTAACAAAATCCAAAGAGCTTAACTATAAACAAAGTAAAAAAATGTCAAAGTTCCAAACTGTAAACAAAGTAACAAAGTCCAAAATTCCATACTGTAAACAAAAAAACCCATTTTATGAAAGAAGCCTTAACAAGTATGTTTCCTCTTTTTAAGAAAATACAGAAGACAGGAAGAATTGGGTCACCAGAGGACTAAGCCTGAGGGATTTCCTGTAAACATAGTTAGGGGAGGTCACTAGTACCCCCATCTAACCATAAACAGACTGGCAGAGGGGTGGGTGGAGGGGAATGAGAAAAATCAAACCACCCCATCCCAGGCTATTACTTCCTTCCCTCCCATCCCTAAGGGAAGGGAGGGAAGAACCACTAGCCCCTCTCCTCCCCAGTTTCATAGTGTAGGGGTCTCTCCCAGCTTGGGCCATCCTGGGGGGCAGGAGGAGGACACCATGGAATGTATCTGAATAAAGGCCTGGCAGAGCCCTTCCCCTCCCACCCCACCCCAACAATGGAGGAAGGCAAGCCTTGCTCTGTAAACATTATGTCTGCTGCTTGAATAAATATTAAACTCGGCTTGGGACCGGAGGGTTATAAGGCAGTAAATGGTGGGGATGGGGGTTAGGATGACTCCACAATACATACAAACATGGAGCTCAGTATGGGGCCTGGGGACAGTCTATGTTTATCACCCCATCCACAAGCTCAGCTTGGGGTCACCTTCTCCCTAAACTGAAGGCCAGGAAAGGGGCAGGGGCAAAATGTTTTCCCCTGCCCTGTCAGCCTCAGTTACAAGAAAGGACTGAGGCATCTACTAGGCCCAGGAAAGAGCTACCTCCATCAGTCTCTGTCCTGGGAAAGAGCAGGCTCTAGAGGTCTGGGCAGAATCCCCTCAGCAGGACTTTGGCTCTCAGGCCACTAAGGGGGAAAAACAAAATAGGAAGCTATACGGTTCAAAAAAATCTTATGAACAACCAAGTCCATGTGAGGAACAGGAGAAAGGAAGAAGGTCAGACACCTCATCCTCACCAGCTTCTGAAATGAGAGAAAAAGAGCTGACAGGGAAGGCTTCCTGCGCAGGGGAGACCCTAAAGAGGAAAGGGAGAGCCCCTCAAGGGGAGGATAGGAGTGGGCTAACAGGAGAGAAGGAGTATAATGGAAAGAATCCTGGATTTATAGCTAGAAGATGTGGGTTCAAATCCTGACTGCCACTCTATAACCAACCTGAATGATCTGAAGCAAATCACTTTCCCTCTCGATAAAATGGGGGGTGGGATTAGAGGATCTCTAAGGTCCTTCCCCATTCCATGATGATCCTATGGTATGGTAGAGCTTAGGAAGAAGGGTATATGTGGACAACTTAACAGGGATAAGGGAAAAGGGAAAGACTGATGAGGCTGAAGAAAGGATCATTGGCATCAGGGAACAGGAAGAGGGGGATAAATGCAGAAAGATGGAGCCTTAGGGATGGATGGAGGGAGACGACAGACCCTGCTAGCTCCTCACTTTGTCCCAACCCAACCACTTTTCCCCAGACCAGACCAGCTCAACCTAGCCCAGGGAAGTTATGGGACAGAAAAGGTTAAAAATAAGGATAGACATCTTTCTCTCTGATTACAAAGGTACAAAATATATAAAAGTCCTCAAAGGCCCTGGCCCCTCCCCAAACACGCACCAGCATGCACACTCATGCACACACGGTGCTCAAGTGTTACAGAAAGGAAGATCCAGTTTGGGACGGGCCAGTGGGAGCCCCTCCTCTCACAAGTGAGTGGTTCTGAATGCAGGAGGAGAGAGGGAAGGGATCCTGGTACCCCAAAACTCTCCTCTATCTAATCCAGGGCTGGTAGAAAGGAGAGACCTCAAACTTGCATTGAAAATGTCTGTCTGTGCCTCCCTTCAAACCACCTCCTGCTCCTTTCACTCTGTTCACTCTTCCTTTGCTGCTGTCTGCTTCTCAGGAGTGGCCCTCACTTCTCGTGACTCTGCAAAGGACAGAAGTCAAAAAGGTAAAAAACGGTTACAAATTTCCCTGGGATCAAAGCTTATCAGTGATAAGTGATCACACAAAGGTCATTGGTGAATGATCAGAAGTCAGAAGAATGACTTATTGGGAAGATAAACAAATTAATGGAATGAAAACGTAATGAAATATTAAGTCCAAGAAATGATGAAATGACAGTTCCATAAGAAACTGAAAAGACCTATATGAACTGATGCAGAGTGAAGTCAGCAGAACCAGAACAACGTATACAGTAACAGCAACATTATAAAGAAAAACAATTCTGGAAGACTGATTCATTTTGTTTGACTGTACATGTTTCGAATGGGTTTTGTTTTTCTTGCTTTCTCAATGAAGAGTGAGGAGGTAAAAGAGACTCTGGAGCTAAAAATAAAATAAAATTGTATCTTCAAAAAGAAGACCAATTTGAGAATTCTGATCAATGCAATGATAAGCCACAAATCCAGCTGACCAAAGATTAGGCATGCTACCCACTGCTGGCAGAGAGGGGAGGGACTCAAAACGCACAATCAAACGCACATTTTTAGACATGGCCAATGAGGTACGCATTTGTTTTGACAGTTTTCTTGTCCTTTCATTCATTCTTTCTTTTTGGTTTTCATTCAATGGAAGGAAGGGATATGGGAAGGAGAGGTGGGGAAAGCCTGTTAACTGAAAAATGAAATCCAAAGAAAGAGGTCAGTTGAAGGTAAGGTTGACTAAAGAAGTCACTGGCAAGGAGACAAAGGTTGGTCAGCTTGCTTCTCACTCCCCAGCAACACTAGGGTCTCCTCTAATCTCTTTCCTCTTCTAAGGTGGAAGCTCTGTCATGGACTGGCCCTCACCAATATCCAGCTCCTATTTTGGAGAGCATTCTGTTTTGGATCCCTCTTCTTTCCTTTTTTTACACTCTCTCCTGATGACCTCATCCATTCATATGGGAGGTAGAGATGGCTCCCAAACATATATATCCCATCCTGCTCTTCAGAGTTCCAGGCCTGCCTTCTGAGTAATACAGCAGCTTACATTTAAGGTCTGCAAAGCACCTGACACTTGTTCTATCTACCATTACGCTGTTATTAAAATGTTCCTCTGCACACAGCATGCCCTAACTGGAACTTACCCCTTTTCTCAGCTTTCTGATTTCTGTTAGGGATCACCTTCTAATCACCTAGTCCTAAAATTCTCCAAGTCTTCCCTGACTCTTCCCTTTCTCTCACCCCCTGTATTCAGTAATTTCCAGGTGCTAGCTATTATATCTTTCAAACTATCCCCTAGAATTATGAAAATTCAAAACAGAAAGGGACTTCAGAAGGCATGGTATCCATTCATAGATACCTTTTGAAGGGAGGGATGATGGATGAGTGGGTAGGTGGCTGAGTGAATGAACAGATGCACACAGTGGTTCAATGGCTCTTGGTCCTCTACTTACTCTGAGTCTGGAGACAACTCTGAGATACTATGGGATGTAGCTGAGCGAGGTGTGGAGTGCCCTGGTGCTGAGGCTGTGGCAGAAGGCGTAGCGGTGGTGTGAGGGCCTGAAGGTGTACTGGAGGACTGCACAGAGGAGGAGAGAGCTGAGGAGTTGAAGGAGGCCAGAATGGAGGAGAGAATGTCTAACTGTTCAGTGGAAGGGGCCCTGCTTGGACAAGCCGCCACATTCTCCCGTGATGGGAGACGCCTAGACAGTGGTTCTAGGTTCTCTCTTGATGGATGCCGACAGGGCCTCATGTCCAGCTGTTCTGGAGAGTTTGAGCTCCTAGCTAAACAATCCAGCTGTTCCCGAGACCTCTGACTCGTAGGCAAGAGCTGGTCCCTGGAGCCCCTGAGATGGGGCAGTGGGCTTGGCCACTCCTGAGATGCCCCAGAGTCCAAGGGCTCTCTGGACCCAAACCGGGTGGCCAGGGCATCCAGATGGTCCCTAGGTGGCTGCCTTCGAGGCAGAGTGCTCCCTCGGAACCTTGGCTCTGGGCCACCAAGACAGGCTTCTAGATGTTCCCAGGAGCCTTGTCGGCTGCTGGAGCTCTCCAGATGTTCCCGGGAGCCATGGCGACTGAGAATGGTCTCCAGATGTTCCCGGGATCCATGGCGACTGGGAATAGTCTCCAGATGCTCCCGGGAGGCATGGCGACTAGGAATGGTCTCCAAGTGTTCCCGGGAGCTATGGCAGCTAGGGACCCTCTCCAACTGTTCCCGGGAACCATGACGGCTAGCGGAATACATGGGAAAAGGGGTGGCCTCCTCCAACTGTTCCCGAGACATCTGCCGACGAAGCAGCAGATCCAACTGTTCCCGAGAGGAGTAGCGACTAGCTGGCTGGGAGAGGCTACCTGTGCCAGAATAGATGCGGCCATAGGAAGCAGCCGGTACTGCCCGGTGGCCCAAGGTGGAGGACCTATACCAGGACAGCTCAGGAGCCCCTCGAGCACTGGTGGAAGGTAGCCCATGTAGAGCCAATGGGTATTGCAGTCGATTCTTCAGTATACCTGGAGGTGCAAAGGGTATAAGCTAGTGGCAGCTGGGGGATGTACATGCCAAAGGGACAACAGGGTCCCAGAAGGCCACTTCAGGGGATGAATGTCTGAATCTCTATCATCCCCTCAAAGGCAACCTGGAAGAAGACACTTTCAGGAAATGGGAAAAAAGATTTTAGAGGCACTATGAGAGTACCAAGTGTTTTCAGGAGGACATCTGGTAGGGTATCCCAGAGGTTTCTGAAGAAGGTATCTTAGGGTAGTAGCGGGGAAGGTCTGGGACTCTAAGGGGATGATTTTAGGGGAAGTTCTAGGGAACTTTAGGAGGAGAATTTGGGGTGACAGGACCCAAGGATCCTTAAGGGAAGAGTCAAATCTAAGAAATTCCAGAAAGAGTCTAGAGGTAAGTGCTTCCAGCCCACTTTCAAAGCTGATCTTGAAAAAGAGGGTTGTTACTAAGAGAGTTTTAGGGTATGTGTGTGGGGGTTGGGGGAAATCTGAGGGAATTCCAAGGGAAAGGTCTGGGTGTTGGGTCAAGCACCCCATAGGGAAAGACTTTGGAAGGGTACCAGGGACAAATCTTGGAGCCAATCTGTAGGAATCCTGAGATGGATGGCATAGGAGGTCTAGAGAAGGGCCTATAGGTCACAGTGGATGGATCTGGTAGGAAGAGGATTCCCAAGAGGAAGATGGGAGGGCTCATGAGGGTTAGCCTACTGTGCTCTTCAATCCTCTGACCTTTCCTCTGTCGCTGGGTGTGGCTGAGCTGGGTGTGGCCGATTGTGTTCTCATCCCCACTGGTCAGTGCCAGTTCAGTCTGGTTATTGTTGGCTGCGTCCTTGCTGGTATCCAGCCCCAGACGACGCTCAGATCCCCAGGTCTGCAGGGAGCAGGGATGTACCTCACAATCCCCCAAGGCTGGCCAGTACGATAGTAGATCATTACCATCCACATCTGCAGATGGGGATTTGGGTTACATTCTGACCAACTTCCTCATGACCCCTAACAGGTCCCCCTAGCCATGAGCATAATTCAACTGAGGGAAGCCAAGGCAGAGATGAAAAACAATAGACCCAGAAAGGACAGCCATAGATGGAGAACGGTTATGGATCCACAGGGGCCATATAAACAGTCTACCAATAATAATGGGGTTTGATGAGGTGAGGGGAGGGGGGAATGAAAGGGAAAGGGGTGAATGTGAGAGAGGAGAATTGAGACTAATAACTTGTTTGTTATTATAAATGATTTGAAGAAGTTCAGAGGGTTTTATGAGAACATCTGGGAGTCAATGGTGTCTGAGAGGCCTCTGGGAAGCATTTGGGAGTCATTAGAGTCACCTTTGGAGACCCTGTAGAGGGAAGTCAGGGGTCACCTTTGGGAGTGCTGCTGGCTGGGTGAGTGAGGAGCCGTTCACTGTGGGCCGCCCGGCGAAGAGGGTGTTGGAATCGACCACGGGGCCGGACATTATCCTCGCTCTCTGAGGACGGGATGGACAAGCTTCGATCTTCCTCCAGGGACAGGTCACTGTCTGAGTCTGAGTCCATGCCTAAAGGACAATGGACAGCAGAAGTGACCAATTGAGAACAGGGGCTAGAATAGACTTGGAAAATCAGGAATAAGAGGGAACTGGACAAAGGTGCCAGGAAGTCTGAGGGAAAAAAATGGCATTGCCAGTGGCGCTTGGGCTCTCAGGCCTGCTTCTGATAGATAAGCACTCTAACTACAAAGCGCTTCCTGAACCAGCCATTCCCCAAAGCCCTACCTCCTCCAGCATCTCGATGGAACATGGCCACATCCAGGTCTGTGGGCCCGCCGTGGGCCAGGAGGCTCTGGTCAGTGTGATCAGCAGCTGAGCCATGTTTTGCCAAAACATTCTCCCTAGAGGACAGAAATGACAAGTCAGGGGAAATGATATGGCTGACTTCATTTACACGTTACTTTCAATATTCTTCATCTTTTTTAACAAAGACCTTATCAGAGAATCCTAGAAAAACCTCAGTTCAGAAGGAGCCTCCAAGGCATCTGCTCCATCCCATGTCTGAGGAGGAACCACCTCTTCAACTCTTGAAAAGTGATTATCCAGACTCTGCTAGGAGACCTCCCTAAATCAGAAAAGCTCCTTAGGCGGTCCATCCTATTTTGGAACCAATTGTTCTAATTGTTACAAAGTTTATCTTCACAATGAGTCGAATATTGGAAAGCAGCTACCAAGTCAAATATATTTTATTAGCCCCCTACTATGTATCAGGCACTGTGCTAAATGTTATCATGTGTCCCCCAGGACCACAGGTTCCCATCCTTGCTAAGTTTTCTCTTCTCTAGGCTAAACATCTTCAAGCTCATTTATTTATTTATTGCTAACTTTGTTTTCCTGTCCCTCCTTCAGCCACCGAGAATGTGAGTAACATGATAGCACATCTACCATAACAGTAGCCCTCATACAGTATGTTCTCCAGGTCCCCAGCCATCCACATCTGCTTCTTCCAGGCACACTACATCTTTCTAATATCCTTCCTGAAACGTGGCACAGAATTGGACCCAGAACTCCATTCACCACAAAATAATCTTTTTTTTTTTTTTTACAGTCTGTGTTAAACCTCCCATTTCCTTGAGCCTTCACTTCACCCTCTGCACCTTTCAGTAGATAACCTTACTTTCTCCTTTACTACAAGAGATTGAAAAATCACTTGCTGTTAGCTTCTTCATCTCTCTCAAGTCTTCCTCTAAACTACTCATTTAGGATAAAAAATGCTGTCTACCTCCAAAGAAAGAACTGATGGCGTGTGAATGCGGAGTGAAGTGTACTATTTTTACTTTCTATATTCTTGGGCTTTTCGGTCTGTGTTTTCTGGCTAAGGTGGAAATGTTCTGCATGACTGCCCATGTATAATCTATACCAAACCTTCTCAGGGAGGGAGGGATGGGTTTAGGAACTCAAAGTTCTAAAAAATGACTCAAGAGTTTTTGTTTACATGTAATTGAGAAAAAGAGAATCATACCGTAAATCTCTGTCTTGTCTCCCCTCGTGGTCCAGCTTCCCAGGGTTAGGCAGCCTTCTTCCAAGGCTAAGCCCTCCATTTTGTGCCATCCCTTTCCATCTCACCCTAGGCTTTGCTCTTTCTTTGTCTTTCATCTCTAATCTCTACCTCTCACTAGCTACTGGTTCCTTTCCCTCTGCCTACAAACATGTCCAGGCCTCCCTTATCAAAACAAACCAACCAACAAACCAAAAACCAGCCACCTCTTCCCAAAAAGCTCGTTATCCTTTTAAGCTACAATTCTCTTTCTGTTTTCCTTGACTGCCAGACTTGTATAGAATACTATACTTTCACACCTTTTTCTCATTCTCTTCTCAGCCCCCTGTTGTCTGGCTTCCAACTCCACTATTCAAATGAAGCTGCTTTCTCCAGGAAACATCTCTCTTTAGACTTCCTCCTTCCTAATCAATAATTCCAAAGGTGTTTTTTCAGTCTTCATCTTCCTTCAGCTTCCTAGAGGATATGACACTGTTGACCACTGCCTCCCCTGGTCTTCATGTCTTCATATCTATGTCCATCAGTGAGACCTTAGTCATCCTATCTCCTGCATCTTTAAATCTCTCCTCTCTACAGAATCCTCCCCCTTACACATACAGGTGTAAAGTTAATAGAATAGGAAGATCTTTCCCACCCATTAATAGGCCTAACATATGGGGCCTGTGGTCACATGGAGTTCAGACTGGGAGGAGCTTGCCCAAGGAGGAGAGAGAGAGACAGGAGTGGGAGAGAGGGGGAGAGAGAGAGAACGAGCAAGAGCAGAGAGAGAGAAAGGCAAGCTGTGAGTGGGCGGGGGAGGAATTTGTCTAGGGGAACTTGTTTTTGTGGGGAGATCTGACAGAAAGAAGGTTTCAGATGTCAGCGCTCCCTGGATTAGTGATAAGTTCCCTATTAAATCTTACCTCCTGGTACTCTAATAATGTCCCAAATAAATATTTTGGTTTTGCCTTTGAGGAAGAGTTTTTACATTTTGCAAATTTACTCTGGAAAAATGCATGCATATTCCTAGGGATTGCTATAGGTATCACACTGGCATTACAACAGGTCATTCTGACCCTCCAAACCTTCAGTCTACCTTGCTGCCCCCTCTCTTACAAACACAAAGGTGTGACTATCTGTACAATACACCCACCCAACTGGAGATCTGAAATGTTCTTTGGGAGAGAGGGTTAATCAAGGATGAATCAAACTTGATGGGGTACAATGAAAGAAGTGCTGGGAGAAGGCGGACTTCTTTTGTGCTGGAGAAGAGACTGTGCTGGGCTTTCTCCTGAAGTAAAACAACATCCCTGCCTCCAGCCTCCTTCCCCTTGGGCCCATCCTACCTAGCCTTGTCAAAGTGATCGCCATAATGTACCCTGATGACCTGCTCAGAAGACTTCAGCAGCTCCCTACTACCTTAAATATTGAAATATAAATCCTTAATCCTGGAATTCAAAGCTTTCTATAATCTGGCTCTGTCCCGCCTTGCCAGTTTTATCTCCCACTGCTTCCTTTTGTCCATATTCCACTGCTCCCCGACCTCTTTCTGACTTCTGGACCTTGTGTGCATTGGTATACATCATGCCTCATGGCTAGGGTGCTCTTAGCCTCTCAGTTCTCAAGCTGTGATGAGATCTTCTTCCTTAAAGTTCCTGCTCAGGAGCTGCCACCTTCATGAATCCTACTTTCATTCTACCAGCCCCACCCCTACCTTATCTCCAGCAAGAAGAGAACCCTCTCACTGGAATCTCTCTATGACTTGGTTTCATCCATTAAGCAGTTAAACATATTCTAACATTCATAGTTACTTGTGTCCAAACCTTATCTTCCTACTAGATGTTAGGAGGCAGCTACAGTATAGTAAAAAGAGTATAGGAACTTAGAGTCAGAATCTGGGTTCAAATCCTGATTCTTTCACTAAGTGACCTTGGGTAAGTCACTTCCTAAACTGAGCCTCAGATTTCTAACCCATAAAATGGGGATGATACTTACCTTACTTTTCTTAGAGGGAAATTATCAAGTGAAATAACCCAGGTAAAGTACTCTTAAATCACAAGGTCCTGTACTATTGCTGACTAGGTGGTGCAGTGGGTAGAGCGCTACACCTGGAGTCAGGAATCCAACCTCAGACACTAACGAGCTGAGTGACGCTAGGTAAGGCACTTAGACTCCACCTGCCTCTGTATCCTTACGTGTAAAATGAGGATAATAGCAGCCCCTGTCTCCCAGGGTTATGGTGAGGATTAAATGAGATAATTATGAAGCATTTAGAACACAGTGTGTACTACATAAATGCTAGCTATCATTATTATTATTAATTATTATCACTTCCCAGGGTGGTTGTGAGGATCACGAGACAATATGTGCCGCGTTTTCCACACCTTAGAAACCTAGATCAGTGCCACCATGCTGTTGTCAGTTACCGCTGCTGTCACTGTTATGATCTCAAGCTGTTTGAAGGGAAGACATGTCTTGTTATTTCATCACTGTATATGCAGGGCCCCACACAGGGCCTGGGCACACTGGTGTGTGTTGAATTGAATTGGGGGAGTGGGGCCCAGACGTAAGGGTGTGCAGATAAGCAGTAGATAGTTCACCCAGGTGGCTGACCTGGACAGGTCCCAGGGCTCTCTAAATTGGCTTTTACTTTTTTTTATCTTGGACAGTAATAATAAAAATAACTTATATTTGATGTTATATAAGGTTTACACATATAATTTGATTCTCATCATAACCCTGGAAGATAAGTAATATAATTATTACCATCCCCATTTTATAGATGAGAAAATTGAGGCCCAAAGAGGGGGAGTCATTTGCTCCAGGACAGTAGGATATAAAGTTTTGTGTGTCTCAGGCTGAGCTAAAAGGACAGAAGGAGACTTTCCACATTTCAGCCCCAGGAAACCTAACCAGGGCCTTCCTCAGGGAAGCAAGAGTAAGAATTCCTGATGTAGTAAGGGATAAGAAGAGATAACCAGACATTCTTCCAATGCTCCACTCTGAAATCTAAGAATACCTCAGGGCTCCTGATGTTTCTCGCACTTTGGTGCAGCCTGCATGGACTACCAGATTAAACCTGCCCCTGCTGTACCTGAGGAGGCCACCTCTGCCCCGCTGACTGTCCTGCGTCCTGGCCGACCGAGCACTGCTAACAGAAGACACCGTGGAGGCCCCCAGAGTGATTCGGATGAGGCCACTTTCCTCAAACAAGGCTGTGTTGTTGTAAGCACCAGGGCCCTGTGAGGGGGAAACATGGCCAATCAGGACCCAAGGCCCCCTAGATCTCTCCAATGCTCTCCCTATGCAGTAACATAGCATTAGCACCACCAACACTCCCCAAGATCTCCTCACCGTGCCCGGGGTCGGCCTTGCCTCTTCCGTTCCTCCTTTCCTGCCCAGACAGGCCGAGGCCCAAGCCCCTCGGGTCTCCTCATTCAGGACACAGAAGATCAGCAGCACAGCTGGGCCCTGTGGCAATGGCAAAGGACATGGCAGTCAGTGAAGGGACAAGAAATGGAAGTGAGAGGGTTACTTGGAGGAAGAGGGGAAGCTTAGGGAGGGGTAACTGTGACAAAGGGACAGGGCAGGGCAGGGTCCCATGCTTCCCCCTGCAGGGCCAGGTCACCTGAAGGCCGCAGAACCCAGCGTGGAGGTAGTGGAAGGCCAGGACACTATGGTTGACAGCCAGGAGACCGAAGAGCCAGGAGGCACCAATGAGCAGGAGCAGCAGGAAGGAGCTGCAGAGGGTCACACGTGGAGGAGACACCAAGACAGGGAAAGATGGAGAGAGACAAGAAGAGGGGCACAGACAAGGAGACACAAGCAGATGCAGAGAGATAAAGGGAAGGAGAGATAAAGACAAAGAGGTAGAGCAAGTCAGGAAAAGATGTAAGGATGGGGGTCAAAACACAGAGGGACAACCCAGGAGAGGGGACACAGGAATGAAGAGAAATATAGAAATAGAAATAGAGGCAGAGACAGAAAATGACAAAGACAAGAAGTGAGATAGAAACAGAAGCCCAAAAAGGTGAATTTCTACCAGTGGACTCTCCTTCCAAAGAGAGGCGTCTAATGGGGAAGTTGAGGGAGCAAAGGAGAGAGTGGACAGGGCTGAGACAGTCCCTTTCCTAAGTCACAAGCCAACAACCTCCCCTCCTTCTCCCATATCCTCAAACCAACCTCCATGACAGTATGTTCTAGGCCCCGGCCACAGCTGCCATACCCTCTGTACAGTCTAGCAGGGCTCAGTCTGGATCGACATTGTCTCACCCATCCCTTGAAATCAACTCACAGCACAGACATCCTCTTGGCCTCCCGCTGTCCAGGGGAGCAGGACATCCTTGCCACCAGCAGGAACAAGACCCCATTCATCTAGACACACACAACACAGGTGGGGCATGGAAACACAGATACGGGGCGGGGCGGGGGCAGAGACATGGCAAGACAGGAGCAGAAAGGGGTACATGAGAACAGAGAGAGAATAGAGTGATGGAACAAAGACATGGGGGAAATAAGACAGTAAGACATAAAGGGTCAGACGTGGCCACAGAGACATGGAGAGACAGGGAAAGATTCAGAAAGATGGAGATAAGTAAACACACCTAAGTCAGTGTTTCCTCTCATCAAATACCCAACACCCCCAGCCCCAGCCCAGATCCCAGGATAAGCAAACAGGTAGGTGTCATAATTAAGGATGGAGTTAGGGTTGGGACCGGGACTACTTCAGGGTCTCACCGAAATGACCAAGGCAACAGGGCCAGCAAAGCTCCACACCAATTTATCGTGGATGGAAATCCAACAGAAGTCCGAGTTCCCATATCCCCCAGGATCAAGGCCCACGGCAAGGCCTGGAAAAAAAGAGGGCTCAGAGTAGGAAACAACTCCCACCCCACACCCCCTGACAGGCTCATCATACAGAAGGAAGACCTTGGTGATGAGGAGGAAGTGAAGGAGGGAGGGGGATCACATTCCACACCCAAAGTCCCACTACATCAGCAGTGGGTCACTTCTTCCTCCTTCCTAATCAAGGGAGAAGGGAGTTAAGGCATTTCAAAGAGGGAGAGGAGCTACAGGGGGCAGACTCAGGAGACAGAGACCTACTCTGACCTCAGCAATCCTAATGCATCAAATGTGCTTTATCATTTATGGAAGCCTGCCCTAAGTCTGTCAAGTAGATAGTGAAAGGTTTCTCATGTCCATTTGTCAGATGAAGTAACCAAGGCTCAGGGAGGTCATGGGATTTAGAGATCCAATGCCTTCATTTTACTGTGTCAGGAGACCCAGACTTCATTGACCTTTTTCAAAGGCTCTCCTCTCTCCAAGGACCTCTGGCCCCAGCTGTTCCTCCATGCCACCTACGGTCCTGAGCACCTATAGGAAGTCTGGGGTTTGTTCTGTGGGAGATCGGAGGTGAAAGGAGCCAGGTGTGTGAAGCAAAGCCTGGATTTCATAGACTTTAGAGCTGAGCTACTTAAAAATCCTCACTTTAAAGGAGGAAGAGGAGGCTCTAAAGAGGAAATGGATTTGACTCAGGTTCTACAAGACAGAAGAGCTGGGATCTGAACCCAGGTGTCCTGACCAAAAGTGAGTTTTCTTTCCAGTATACCCCACTTGGTGATGGGGAGCCAACAAGCCTGGGGATTAAAGAGAAGGGAGTGGGCCTAGGGCCCAAGCCCTTCAAAGGAAGCCTCAGGGACCCTCTTGTTTTTCCTGAAGGCAGTGTCTGGTTCTCTCCCTTAGATGCCGGGCTGAGCTGGTTTGGACAGTGAACTCATATGGGATGGCTGAGTGGTGCTGTCTATGTTACCCACCAGGAATAGGGGCAATACCCATGGCAATCCATGCTATATGTTACAGTGAAAAGGGCACTAGACTCAAAGTCAGAAGATGTGGGTTTGAATCCCACTTCTTTTTTTAGCCCCATAAGCTTGGAGTAAATCACTTCTCACTGGGCCTCAAGTTTTCCTCATCTACAGAATGGAAATCATAATTCTTATAACAAAATGGGCCCCACAATTATTGAGGGGAAAGTACATTGTGAGTCCTACAGATAGCAAGTACTGTAATTACTCTGATAATTGTCAGAGAGGAGAGGGATTCACTTTACCCAGAAGGATGGCTGGAACACCCCAACCCAGGGCATAGTAGAAACGCATGGCCCCAAGGTCCACATTTCGAGCCTCTGCCTGCATGCGATAGAGGTGTAGTCCCTGCACAAAGAGCCAGGAGAAGGTGCCCAAGAAGAGATAATGGAGGACAATGGCAATCACCGTGCACAGGAACTAGAGGAAGGGAAGGAAAGCAGAGGGTAACCTCAGCTCCACAAGGTCGACTCCTGCCCACCAGTCTCCCAAACTCCCCACCATCACCACCATCACCACCACCAACAGGGCCCCAGGCCTCTGATGGCTTCCAAGATGAGCACCTGGTTCTGTGTGTGGTAAATCCCCAGGAAGAAGAGCAGCTCTGCCAGGCCAAGTGCAGCTGCCACATTGGCATGGATCCCACGGGTGTTAGACTTGAGGCCTCGAAGGCTGAGCAGGACAACCACAGTCAGGAGCAAGGAAGCCACAGTCACGGACATGGTCACATGAGTGACTACAGCCAGGAGGGCCAGGTCACCTTCCAGACGCTGTGGGCAGGAGGAGGGGCAGTCAGGAAGGAATGGAACCAACCTCCATTCTCCCAGGTCCATCCACTCCTGATCTTGTCTCCCCAGCTGGACACGAAGCCCTCAGCTCTTTGATAAAGTAAACCTTCCTTTATGACAGAACACTTCCACTCACACAAGTCTAACCCCCCAGGTTTTAACTGAGCCTCTTTCCCACCCAGGATCCTGAAAGATTCAGACAATCATTCCCCATTCCCATCTAACTCAGCAACAGTTTGGAAGGTTCCTTGACATCCAGGAAAATGGATGTCTCCATACCTCTCGATGGGAGGCATCCATGAGCACCCCGAAAGTACCAAGCCGGGAACACTGGCAGCGCACGTGGGTACCGTTCCTGTGCACAAGTTCGCAATCACGGGCTGTCCAAACACCCCAAGGGTCACTCCTGTGGAGAGTCACATCAGAGTTCAGAGTCCAAATGACCAGGCTACTAACTGAGGGTACTACTGTGCCTGCCACCCATACTGGGTGGGAGAGAGTGACAAGAGTGTAGATCTCTTTGTGGGCCAGCCCAACACATAAACTAATAAGATCAACAACTCCGGAATTATAAGGGCCCTTAGAGACCATCTGACCTAACCTCCTTAAAGATGAAGACCTGAGCCTGAGCAAGGTTAAGTGGGTCTGGGGTATTGGGTTAGGATGGGCATCCCCATGAGCTGACCCAGTTCTACCACACACAGGTTAATCCTGGGGTGAGCTGGAGGGACAGGTCCTCAAAAACTAAGCCAACATGTCATTCAACAGAGATGGCTCTGAAGGCCATCCAGGGGGCTGCCAGGGGAAGAAGGAATGCATCCTCACGGGCTGGGCCGCTCCCACTGCACACAGAGGGGTTTGCTTCGATTCGCCGTCTGCAGCAGGCGGAACTCCAGGGTGACAGGTGACTCTAGAACACCCTGCAAGAAGCTGCGCTCCCTGAACACAGAAACGCTGACCACCGGAGAGTTCATAACTGGGTTCCGGGGGAGCCTGAAGGAACATTATCACCTGAGTCCTGGAATTGGCATGCTATGCCCACACCTACCCACCCCCCAGCAACAGCCACAGAGTCTTGTAATTATCTAGTCTGACCTCCTCATTTTACGGGTGGAGAGAGAGAACAGAAAGGACTTCATCAACTTCTGAGCTACCTCAAGTTTCTAAACCAATCTAGATTCAAATAGGAACATCCCCTCCTATATCCTGGCAGTGGTCATGAGGCTTTTGCATAAACACTACTACCTCTGAACCCCAGACATTCTCAGAATAACAGACACTCCCCTCAAGCCCCTTACCTCCCCTTGACCACCACTATATGAGGGGAAAACCTGGACTACCTGCTTTATAAAGAACATTCAGAGAACAGGTCTAGAGACTATAAAGTCTATATGTCTAGAAACTGAGGCCCAGAGGTCATTCAGCAAAGAAAAGAACCCAGATCCTTACTCCAGATTAATTAGCCCTGCCACAAAACCACACTAATAAGGGATCAGGCCGTCAACTAGTAGTGTCCTTAGGGAGAAGATCTCTTGCACTTATACCCTGTTCTGATGGGACCCAGAGTCCAGGTGGCCCCAGACACAAACTACTCAGACTCTTCTTTAGTCATACCTAACGCTTCGGCGTTCTGCCTGATAGCGGGCAGGGAGCAGCCCTCCCAACGTTCGGTAGATGAGGAGAATGACAATGGTGAGACCAGGCTCTGCCTCCAGGGGCCCCCCTCGGCCTGCCATGCTCTCTGCTGTCCCATTGGCATCACTGCTGCCACTTGTGGGCAGAGCTGGGGGAGGCAAAGGGTAAGCCACAGTCAGTGACCCTCCAGGACAACTATCCCGTGCTCCCAACCCTGCCATGGCCACAAACCAAGTGGCTCCCAAGGACGGTGCTGTTCTGTGAGGGAAGACGGTGGCCTCGGAACCCTGTTCCTGGTTAGTGCTGCCTGCACTTCCACTTAGGGGACTTACCTTCTGGCTGTGGGGGCCGAGGTACTGGAGGGGGCAGCACAACATGTGTATGAGGATCCCAGGCATCTTGGCCCCGGAAAAGGCTACCATGGTAACGAGGATATCGATGTCCCCCCATGGTGGGAGCAGGAGGTTCCATTCGATCAATGCTGAGCACTGGGGGCAGGGGAAGGGAAGTGTCACAAGTCATCGGCCAAAGTTCACTTTCTCCTCCCAAAAGAGTGTGCCTTCCCCTCCTCCTCCCTCAATGGGAGCTTCTGACCCCCACCTGCCCACCTACTGGAGTCCCGGCTTACTAATATTAGGTGCCACCAAGCCCACAGGGTTCAGGTACGTGAGCTCCATGTTCTGGGCCAACGTTGCTGTGTACTCCTCCAGCTGCTCAATGAGGCCTGCACTGGCCCCCCGGGCTGGGGTCCCACCTAGGGCTTGTGGCCATGGAGAATCCCACAGTTTACGGGTCTCTGGGGCCAGCACAGCTGAACCAGCCCAGAGGAGATTCTGGGAATGAGAAGGTTTATGGTGAGGAGGGCTCTGGTGACTCCTTTCCACTCACAACCCCAGGACCACCTGACACAAGGAACCCCAGAGTGAGAGCCACTGAAATGCAATGGATAGGATTTAGAATCAGGAAAGCTCTTGGTTCAGTCTTACCTCTGGCACTTAGTAGCTATGGGGCTCAGGGCAAACTTAGCCTTAGACTTAGCTTCCCCCTCTCTAAATGAAGGATAATGATACCAAGATTATCTGGCAAATCAGTCGTAAGGATGAAATCTGACAATAAACGTACAGAACTTTGTTAAAAGGCCACACAGAATTGGAGTTCTCGTTACGTGTGACCTCAGGCCAACCCTCCCCCTCTCTGGGCTTTAGTTTCCTCATCTATAAGTCAGGAGACTGGACCAGGCACTGAGCTCTTGCCCAGCTCTGGTTTCCTTGATCCCATGACTTTACTATTTCTGTCTATGACTCTGCCCTTTATCTGGTTTCATGTTCCAAACCTTATGGTCCTCCATGACTTTCCCCTTCCTTATCAAGCACAATCAAAACTAAATCAGTTCTGTCAATTCCACTTTCACAGTATCCAGAAAAGTCCCTCAGACTGAGACCTAGAGGGAGGCAGTGATCTGCCCAGGTCCCCAGGCCATGTCTGAGATGGAGCTAGGCCAGAGGTCCCCAGTTCTGACTCCTAGCTCAAGGCTCTTTTCCTCAAAACAAAGGGTCCACTGGGACAGAAAGCCAGAAGACTGATTTCCCTAAAGCAAAGCTCTGAACACTACCTTGAGTGGGGTTAAGTATCAGAGGACAGTCAAGACGATGGAGATCAGCAGTCTTGGCATGTGGTAAACAGAGTCAGAAGTTAGTGGATTAAGGGGTCAGTAGGGTCATCCCACTGAAATGGGCTTCCTGTATAAATGTGGGGATATCAGTTATGGTAAAGAGTCAGAGATAAACACTCAGACTCTGGAGTCAGAGGGCATGGCCAGAGTCAGCTCATTCAGGGATTCATTTTCTGTGATCTTGCTGGGGGCCAGCAAAGTGTCACTGTGGTGACCAGGATGCTACAGAGGCAGGTTCAAACAGTCATAAGCAGGGTCAGAGGGCATGTCTCGGATCTCCTTACTAGAATGGGAGTTCTATGTGACCACAGGGATGTCAGGTAGGGTAATTCAGGGATCAGTGATGATCAGAGATAGCCAGGCTCACCTCATTAAAGTGAGCATCCTGTGTGGCAGTCAGCCCAAAGCCCTGCTGATGACTCTCAAAGGTCAGGAGACGCCCCAAAAGACGGGCAGCAATGTGGACATCATTGCCGAAGTAGCGCTCGGCATGGCTGGTTACTGAGCGAAGCCTCTGGGCCAGCTTCTTGGCCTCAATGGTGTCCAGCTCTGTTTCATTGCGCTCTAGATCTTCCAGCTGCCCAAGAGGAAACAGAAGGGACAAGGGTCATACTGAAACCTCCCTTTTGTTTCTCCCCATGTCCACCCAGCCTCAGGATCCCCAGAATCATCCCATTTCTACTCATCCTTCTGTACCCCCTCCAAGGGGCACAGAGTAAGGACCACAGGCAGACTGAGATGACACTGAAGGATCACAGAACACCTTTGTTAGATGGGAATGTTGTCACCACCTTGCCTAACCTCCTTATTTCACAGAGGACAAAACTGACTCAGAGGAGACAGAGGGATTTGCCCAGAGTCACAAAGCCAGGATTTAACCTCATTTCAAATAAAAACTGGTTGCTCATTCCACAAGAAGAAAGAAAGAAAGACAGGAAGGAAGGAAGGGAGGGAGGAAGGGAGAGAGGGGGAAGAAAGGAAATAAACGTTTGTTAAGTTCATACTACATGGCAGGTTGTGCTAAATGTTTTATAATATAATCTCATTTGGTCCTCCAAACAAACTTGGGAAGCAGAAGCTTTGTTTTATAGCTGAGGAAACTGAGGTAGATGGAGATTAAGTGACCTGCCCAGGTTCACAGAGCTAATAAATGCCTAAACTCAGGTTTTCCTGACTCCAGACCCAGTACGCTACCCACTGGGTCACCTAACTACCATCGATAGGGTTTTTTGTACTGGAACATATTGGCTTTAAATTGGGAAGACACAGAATGTCTGCACGTTACTGGGGTCTACTATTAGTGTCACAAAATTCAGAGTGGGAATTGCCAATAGCCCCATGAGGGGAGGGAGTCTATAGAGTTAGAGGAGAGAGGGGAGGGAACTACAGGGTTTGAGGAGGTCAGAAGTTTCTGGTTCTGAATTGAAAGAGGCTATTCCTAGGAGCGTCAGTTTGGGGAAGGTAGGCCCTAGGTAGACCTCCACAGGGAGGTTGTGGAACCAGGAAGAAAGAGCCATTCATTACCAGATGAGCCAAGTTCCAGAAGGTTGGAAGGTATTGGGGAGCTTTGGAGGATGTGGGGGGGCTATGAATATATGGAGGGGGTATCTGGGTAGGAGAGAGATGTATTACTAGCAAAGCCATATCCTGAGAATGTTGAAGTGGATGGGAAACAAAAATTTATTACATATGTGCCAGAAACTGCTCTGTGCTAAGAACTTTGCAAATATTATCTCATTTAATCCTCACAACAACCCCAGGGAGTTTATTATCCCCATTTTACAGATGAGGAAATAGGCAGAGAAGTGACTGCTCAAGGACACACATCTGGTATCTTAAGCCATATTTGAATTGTGGGCTTCCTGACATCTTGTTTTATCCACTGTGCCACCTTATTACAGGAAGGGGGGGTGTTGAGGGAAATACTACCAGTAGGCCCAGTTCCCGGAAAGCAGGTGAGGTACAGTTGAAGAGGTCTGGCTCCAGCCACCCTTTGTCCTCATCACAGTGTCTGATGGCAGCACCTATGCAAAGGCAAGAAGTCAGTCATCACTGTTGGAGCCCCAGGCTATGGGTAGCCAGGACCTCCAGACCCCAGGCACTAGTCACAAGTCAAGCCCCAACACAGCCTGAGTCAAGGACCAGCTCCAGGCCAGAGATGTCAACTAACCTCCCCAGGTCACCACAGGGGAAGCCCCACCCCGTTCCCCCAGAACCTCCAGGTACAAAAGTCTAGTGCTTCTGAAGCCTGGTGGTACCATAAGCAGAAGGGGAGAACAAGGTGGGAGGGGGATTATAAGCATTCTAAGTCAGTTCTCAATCACCTGTACTAACAGAGCAGGTCAGAGACAAGAATGATCCCAAACTAGCAGATAATTAAAAAACCATTTAGAATCAAATTTCAGAAGAAACAAACACAAACACACTGTGCCCCACCTCAACACACACACCCAATCTCAGACACACATAGACACCCATACACATCCAACCACACAGTCCCATCTGTGGAAGGGGGCAGTAGCCCTACACAATCCATGCTACATTGTGGATAATTGAGAACCAACTGCTTTGTTAGTGCCAAGAAGAGCAGGGATCTGCGGAGACCTCAGGCAGCAAGTGGGGAGGGGGAAAGGTTGCAGGCAAGGCTTCAGCCAGCAAAGGAGTCTGCGGGGACCTCCCTGAGAACAAAGTGGGGGGACTTACCTGTTCCCCGCAAGCCTGCCCAGGAATCAAGAAAAATGGAAAAATGACAGGTGAGGGGGCTAGGGGCAGCAGAGGTAGTGGAGGAGAGGTTCCAAACCAAATCCCCCTCAACTCCCATCTCTCCCTCCCTTTCCTTCCCCCTAAGAGGAAAGTGCCCTAAGGCCCAACTTGTCACATATTATAGGGCCCCCCTAAATCAGCAGAATCCCAGGGTTCCATTCTCCCCTTTCTCTGACTGTCCCCTCCCTCTTCCAGGTCCTGTTGAGGACCTATCACTTCCAAACACAGGCACTTACCCAGGGACCCTTTGGGGCAAGGCACTGTGGCCAAGAGCCCAAACTTGGTCTGAGGCCACCACACACCACCTTTCAGTGACTTGGGGCATCCATCATAGAGCACTGGGAAGGAGAGCAGAGAAAGCTCAAACAGGATCAGAGAGGGCCACCAAGCCATGAAGCAACCACTGACAATTCTACAGAGCCCACTGCCCCCCAGAAAGCTTAGCAACAAGCCCACATGTTGGAGTCAGGAGGTCCCTGTGGGTGGCCAGTGTTTGTCTTCCAGGTATTAACTGTGTGACAATGGACAGGTTGCTTAACCTCTCCAAGACCACTGATCCCCATCTATCCTAAGGAGACAATTATACCTGGACTACCAAATGCACAAAGTGTGAAAAAAGCTCTTTGTAAAACAAGTCTGCATCCCAGCTTAAGGAGGACTAACAATTATAAAGAAAATAGTCCCATTCAGGTCTACATCTAAGCCGGGGCTTTGACCAGCAGATAAAGAATAACACGAACGAGCATCCATACAGCACTTCAAGGTTTGCAAAATATTTTGCAAATGTTCACTCATTCGATCCTCAGAACAAGCTTTGTAAAGTAGGTGCTATTATCACCCCCATTTTATAGATGAAGAAACTAAGGCTAAGAGAGGTACAGTAACTGACCCAGAATCACAGAACTGCTCCGTGTCTGAGGCAGGATTCAAATTCAGGGGTTCCTGACTTGCCCCCTGACTAACCAAGGAAATGTTACGATAAATATCATATTCTATCAAATAATTTATTTCCCTCGATCTCAAGCCCCCTTCTCCAAAACAGGACGACTGATCTACATGGTCAATATTCCATTTGTCAGTTTCTATATTCTTCGACTGTGTTCTAAGGTTCTTCCCAGCTCTCACGGTGTGCATCTCATGGCCCGGTAGATTTATATTGTAAACTCCTTTCTTCCTGTTCTTTCTGTAACTTTCTATAACTGATGACCTCGCCTGTCCCTTTCAAATCTGGAAATTTCTCAGATCCTTTCTAGTGTTGAAAATTTTTATATTAAAGCATCGTCTTTGCACATATTATCTGCTACTGTTCATTTGCCAAACAGAGGCCAGATGTGCGTGTCGACCGTGAAAGAAAACTCACGTAATTATCTTGGAACCCAAGTAAAGCTATACTGCTCGAGACTGTGGCACATTACTGCCCCCTGGTGATAGCCCACCTGAACTGCCTGAGCAGTGATTTCAACAGCCAACCCCCTGGTCCCCAGTGACAGGTTTCCCCCTGGTTTTTTATGCTGCTGACAAAGCTGAATAAACTGCCTCTCCCACCTCAGACCAGAGTGTAGAGCCGTATGTAGGATGCTAAAAGCAGCCTGTTTCCAGGGACCCTGGCTCACCCCGGCAGCCGCTGGCAGTGACTTCAGCAAACGGACTGTCACAGCTGTTGCACTGGCGGCCGATGACTCCAGGCCGGCAGGGGCACTGCCCGCTGTCTTGGGAGCAGGAGCGTGAAGAGGAGCCCACAGGATAGCAGTCGCAGGGGAGGCAGGTGTCACTCCCCCGGGGTCGGAAATGGAACTCCTGAAGGGGGGACGGGGTCAGGGGCCTGGGGTCAGAGGTCAGGGCTTAGGGAAGGGGTCGTAGGAGGTGGGGTCAGAAGTCAGGGTGGATATTGAGATTAGGGGGTCAAAGGTCATGGACAAGCTAAAACCAGGACCTGAAGAGTGTTGGATCAGAGAAATGGAGGTCAGGGCCAAGGTGTCCGAATCAGGAGTCAGAGGTAAGGTGCAAGGGTCAAGGTCAGAGGTCAAGAATCAGAAGAAGAAAATCAAGATGTGGGTCTAAAAATTGGGTCAGGAGTCATAGGTCAAAGTAAAACAAGTTCAGGGATCAAAAGAGGAGAGGATACTGGTGGTAGCCGTTAGAGGTAAGGGGTCAAAGGGTAAGGAGTCAGGGTCTGAAACACAGCGTACCCCCACCCCATTTACCTTACAGTAACACTGCCCATTGGTCTTGTTACAATCTGGATCAAAGCCCTTGTTGACATCACAGTTGCAGGGTCCACAGGCTGGGCTCCCCCACCAGCCCCGAGGACACTGTTGGTCCATTCTGCAGAGGAATATGGAGCGGAAGTTACACTGAGAACTTCCCCGACTGTCCCCCAACAACGGAATTCTCCTTCTGAGGTTTATCTCTGGCCCCTCTAGGCCTGCATTTCAAGAACCACTCTCACCCAACCCTCTCCTTCAACCCCAAGGACCACTCAACCTCTCAGCCCTCTCACCTGTGCTCACAGTGAGATCCAAAGTGGCCATCCTCACACTCGCAAGCGTAACCATGAGGTGCCCCCACCTGTCGCTGGCAGGAACCCTTGTTCTTACAGGGATTCAGGTGGCAGGCATCCACACAGGCCTTCCCATAGTAACCTGGGCAATCAGAAGGGTTTCAGCACACTGATCCCATCCTCAGGATAGTAAAGTCAAGGTATTTCGTGGTTGTCCCAGTTACAGGATTTAGAGTAGGTGGGGACCTCAAAAACCATCCAGTCCAACCCCCTCATTTTTGGGAGGGAGAAAACTCAGGCCCCAAGGTATCAATTGACTTTCCCAAGATTATGGAGCAGATTCAGGTCTGAACTCAGGTCTGTCTGACTTCAAATTCAATACACTGTCACTCCTTGGACCCTGGTCGTTCTGTCTCTTGGTCACTACTCCAGGCCAGAGTCCCAGGACACCTTCCACCCTGCCCAGCCCTCAGGAAATCCTACCTGGGTGGCAGACACAGGAGAAGGTCTGCCACTCATCCCGGCAGTCCGCATGCAGAGGGCAGGGCTTGGAGGCACAGGGGTTGAGCACATTGCAGCCTGGCTCTGCATTCATCTTACTGCTGGGTGGAGGGAGGGCTGGGGCCCCTGATGGCATGGTGCCCAGCCACACTCCCTGCCAGAAGATGGGTCACTGGAGGATACAGCACTGTACCCAAAATTCTGGAGCCACAAAGCCTACCAGAGCCCTAAGTGGGAGCAATTGCCCTGATCCTAAATGCCCCAGGACTGACCCCTGCCCAACATCTTCCCCAAACATGAGACAGAAACAACCCACTGCCAAAATGAGACCCTTGGATTCCACCAAGAATGCCCCCCAAGCCCCAAAACCCAAGGCTCCCAGACTGATCCCTTCCATTCTCAGCAAGATTTCCACAGTACTCAAAACCAAGTTCCATCCCTGCTCTACCAAAACCTCCTCTCAAAAGCCCAAGCCTCACCCCCTAGTCCTGAGCACATCTCCCCCAGCACTGAGGCAAAGAGTACTATCTCCCAAACAAGATCTCCTCCCTAAAACACAGTCCTCCTCTACCCATTCTACCCCCAGACTATACCAAACCCTCTCCCAGGAAGGAACCTCTGATCTTCCTGCCCCCAAGGTTTCTGGGTCACCCGATACCCCTCAAACTCTCCCTTCCTAGCTTGATTCCCCATCAATAACCCATGGCTTTGGGGGGTGGGGTTAGGTGGGCCCCTTACCTGGATACATCCATCAAGGCCCCGATGGACATCATGGGCCTTGAGCATGCCCCCCACGTGGAGGTGCTTCACCTTTAGCCCATGTAGCTCACTCCCCACTGCCACGGTGTCCTGAGGGGGGAAAGACAAAGGAGGGAGCTTCAAGTCAACATAAGATTAGGCCATAAAGCATGAGGAACACAGCTTGAGGGGGAGGGCTGGAGAATGAGGGAGAATAACTTTGAATGCCCTTCTTCTGCTCGAAAAACCCAAAAAGCCACAGACAGCCCACCTTGCCTGGCTCCCCATCTCCAAAACAAACAGGACGGACAGTCCCAAACCTAAATACATTGGCCAGGAAGAGACCCCACAGTCTAATTCTGATTCTTTTCATCTCTTCCTGGGACTGTGCTTTCAGCCCACCAGCGTTCTCTCCACTTCCCAATCCATGGCACACACAGCCGACCTTGATGATGCAGCCGCCCAGCCAGGCCTGGCCACATCATACTTGAGCTTAAAAACCTCCAGGGGCCCCCAGTGGCTCCAGCCTGCACCCCTAAGCCTCCTTCACACACTCCACAGCTCCAGGCACATAAGGCCATTCTCTAATTCCATCCATCTGACCATCATACACCTCTCTACAGTCACACAGTGGGGTCTCCTTCCTGGAGTCCTTTCCTCCCAGTTTTTGCAAGCTGAAAGCCTTCTCTTCCTTCAAGGCTGATTTCAGGCCCTGTCTCTTCTATTTTGTCCTCCCTGACTACCATAGCAGCAGTCCCTCCACAAACTGCCCTAAAGCATTCTGCCCCCATTGCAATTTTGCTTATTTCACACTTATTTGAAAATAAGTCCTCTCCCCTTCCCCTATCGGAATATGCGTTCCTCATCTCCATAGCCTCAGACTGAGCCCCTGAACCTGAACAGAGTAAGCATTTTTTGAATGAATGAAATTCAGGCAGTTCTTACAAGAAGGGGAGATGAAACCAAGCTCCTCCCTCCCCTCCAGGGGATAGTTATCACCCTGGTATTGCTTGGACTGTGACAATCTTCATGGAGGTATAGTCTCCTCTGAAGACAGCTTAGTCCTCCCTCCTCTTAGGGCAGCCTTTGATACCTTTACAACTCCCCTCTCTGCCCACCCCTTGGAGGGAGAAAGAGCTGGTGGTGACAGTGATGTAACGGGCCAATGGCTTATTCCTGGGTTATGAGAAACAGGAGAATATAGGAACCCAATGGGGCTAATGAGGAGAGGGCCTACTTGGGGTCTTGAGTGACCACAGAAACTAGGTCCAGGTTAGGGACATGTCATAGGGGCAGAGGATAGGAAAGGGTGACAAGGTAGAGGCCTCATACCTGGAAGAGGCCAAAATCCACCGTGACTGTGAGAAGATAGTGCCCAGGCCGCCCAGCTCGTCCATCCTGCAGCTCCAGACGGATGTCATGCCACTGCCCATCGCTGAGTGTCACTTGGTCCAGCAGAAGGCGGACGGTTCGACCAGAGCCCCTGTCCACCACCAAGGACAAGAGACCCCTTTCCAGCTGTGGAGAGAGAAACTCAATCCTATTGTGGGCAGCCCTTGACAATACAGAAATCTGGACATTCCCAGTTACCACAGGGCAAGAATGGGGGAAAATCAGTACTGGGGACCTGTACTCAGGAAGATCACAACTAGCCTAAGAGGGAAGATGCTGCCTAGTTTAGATGGGTAGTGATGGTTGGGGATTAGGAGTCATGGTCACACCTGGCACAAGAGGGAACTGTGCTGTCCAGCCTGAATCTGCAGCAAGACCCCATGTGGTACCCGTGTCCGGAATGCCAGCCCCAGGTACCAGGGCACCGAAATAGTCACTTCACTCCCAAAGTCCCAGCTCAGGGCTCCGTTGCCACGGAAATGGTAGGGATGGCTCATGGCTAGGGATTGAAAGAGGAAGAAGTTGATGTCCAACCCCTCCCCACCACTGTGTGGGTTTGTGGTTCCCCTCTAGGTGTCACTTCAGACAGTCTTTGCCCTGTCATTCCCTGCCCCTATGCCTGAGCCCGCTGTCCCACCCTCCCACCAAAATCCTCTTCCATACCCCCATATTGCCTATGGCCTCCATCCTGAGCCTGTGGCTCCTGCCCACCTCCCTTGCACCTCCCTCTCCCGGCAGCATCCCTCACCAAGCCCACAGTCTTTTCCCCCGAAGCCCACAGGGCAATCGCATCGGAAGCCAGCCCAGCCATCAGAGCAGGTGCCGCCATTCTGGCAGGGGCTGGAGACACAGAAAGCACTCTTGGCCTGGCAGCCTGAGGCAAGCAAGAAAGCAAAACACAGGCATGAAGGAGGCACCGTTTGCCTTCTGCTCAGGCTCCCAAGCTCCGTGGGCACGCCCCCAAACTCAACTCCTGTGCCCCAGCCTCCTGGGTATCAGGATATCACTGATAGACATGAAGGGGGTTAATAGTCATTGCTCAATGGGGGTTTGGGGTTACTGAGCAGATCATAGGGAGCCATACTGGAAGAAGTACCCCTGCTGGCTGTGGGGTTGAGATAGGACCATCAGGGAGGTTCCAATGGGCTTTGAGACACAGGAGTTGTTATGAATACAGATGGGGTCATACCAGGAGTGGTACCATTGTTGGCCACATAAGCTGCCATGTCCACACGACGGCTGTCGATAAACAAATCTTTCATGCAGCCTACAAATTCCTTGTGGGACACAGGGAAATTCTCAGGCAGGTTGGGAACACCGCCCAAGAGCAGGGGTCCAGTCAGATCCAGTGACCTAAGGGGGAGAAATGAGACACAGGTATGGGAGGGCCTCTGTTTCTTGGAGCTGATCTGGGCATTTCTTGGGAAGAGATGAACAGTAAGATGACTGAGGGGGCCAAGTTTCCACTTGATGTAAATGCAAAAGGGGAAATTGAGATAGAAAGGGAAGGCAGGAAGTTCATGGTTAGGAAGACAGGAAATAGGGAATAGCCAAGAGAGGCACACACAGGAGACACACGGGAGGCTCACTTCTTGGAGCTGGTTTGGACGCCCTCAGCCGCACATGAGTAGTTGCTGATCTCAGCCCCAAACTGCAGGGCCACGGGGGTGTCACACTCATCCACGCTCAGCACAGCCACTTTGTCCTTGGAAGGGCCCTGAACCCCACCAAGGGCACTCGTCCGGGGCTGAGGACACAGTATTATTAGCGACTCAGAGGGGTCCGGGATGAGAGAGATAAGACACCCCACCCTCTGGAGAGGTTTTCCCTAGAGCATCTGCCTCTGCCCTTCACACTCCATACATAGCAATGACAATAGCTTCCTTTTCTACAGTAATTATGATCATAAATATGTACTGAGTGTTCCCAGGCACTGTCCTAGCTCTCACTGTCCCCACTGATGAGGCTTTGGCTCTGGTATTGATGAGCATCCTTAACACGGTGTGACATTGCCTTGACAAGGTTACCTCCTTGATAAGGTGTGAATGTCTTGCCTTCTACTAGGTTGCTCCACTGACACCACATGAGGATGACTGATTTATTCATGGTCAGTTCATACACCTGGGCTACACTTTTAGACTTGGCCTTTAAAAGGGAGAGCAGGGGAAGAGAAAGAGAGAGAGGGGACTAGAGCTGGGAGGTCAAATTGGAGATTACCCAGTCAGATATGCTTAGATTGGTTCCCTAGAAGGAAGGCTCTGTAGTCGTACATCCCCTTCAGGGAACCAGGTGCCATAGGGAAACATGAAACTTAAGGGTGGCAGCGAACAAAAGCAGTAATTTAGTGGCAAGAAATTCCTGACCAAGATCGGAACTGCAAGATCTTGGGTCAGCAGAAGTGGCAGAGTGATGGAGGAGCTAGTGGTCTAAGCCTCCTTAACCAACTGTAGGAGTGCTCATGAAAAGAAAGAGCTGAAGTCAAGTTGCAGCAAGAGACTCTAGAGATGAAATCTAGAGGAGCAAACTGGGACCCTGCCCTACACTGGTACTGTGAGTTATGTGGACTGTGCAGGATAGACTGACTCTCAAAGGACCAAATTTTTTGTAGTACTATAAGGCTGAGGAAACTACAACCAACCAAAGACAATGGTTACTACACATCTGGAGGACTGGATAAATTTCATGGGGAGGTGGGACTACAGAAGAGGTGTCCATTGTGACCCAAATCACATTAAAATGTAATTGGGAAAGATTTAACAAAATAAATAAAAATCCAATAGCACACAGATAATGTTCATCGTGGCCTCTGTTTCTATTTGAGTTGGCATCAGTGGTCTAGAGTTAAACAAATTATGTCTCTAATGAGTCCTAGATCCTCTAGTGACCTAATTTATAATATTACCCTTGAGGATGAGGACCCCCAAATTGGGGAAAGAACTCAAGAAGGTTTGAGCTCTCTTCCTTGAACCTATGAAAACACCATTTTGATTGTCTCCCTTGCTGCCTCTCGGCTCGAGCTCTCACCTGCTCCAGAATCTCCACCACTAAGGCCAGGAGGCTTGGTCCAGTAATTCTTACCACTTGGTCACTGTCTCCTTTCATGCCATCCTGGAGACTTCATGGTTTCCGAGACTGTAAACCACAGTTTAGAAAGGCTGTCCTACAGCACATACATGATTCTCTAGAGATTACAAGCCAGGACAGGCTTCCCCCAGGAAACTGAGCCTGCATGCATCTTACTGGTTTCTCTTAGTATGAACTTCCAGCTCTGGTTCTCACTCTCTCTGCCCTGTGTCTCTGTTTTTTCCTTCAAAGACCAGGTCCAAAGGTGCAGCTTAATGTGTATGGACTGGCCATGAATCAATTATACTCAGAGTGCTGTTAATGAAGAACCCAGAACAAAGCAAGGAATTCACACCATATCAAGGAAATAACTATACCAAGATAATTTCATACTTTGCTAGGGATACATCAAAGGCAAAGTCCTTATCAGTAGAGGCAATAAGAACCCAGGAAAATACCTGGGCACCCTCACTGCAATCATTATTAATATTACCCAGTATCCCTTGGGCTCATCCTCCCACCAGGACTGGGGGAAGGGAAGGTCAGAAGGTCTGGAGGGACTGTAGAACTGTCTGAGGAGTTAAGGGACTGGCCCAAAAGGGGATTTGGGGAAAGTGGAAGCTCTGGAAGGCAACAAAAAATATTCACCTTGTTGTAGTATCTCAACTGCACTGTATGCCACTGCCCATCACTCACACCACTGGGCACTATGGGGCTCACTACCGTGCTTGATTCCCCTATAATGAAGGAAAGATGGGGTCATCTATGGGGTAGAGAATACCCACGTGTCTACACACATTCCTCACACAGACATACGTGCTCAGTACTATAAACTAACACCTATTACCACCACTACCTCCTCTAAGAAGAGATGCTACCCCACCCCACACACATAGAATTACTAACAGCATGACCTTGGCCAAGTTATTTGTTCTCTCTGAGCCTCAGTTTTCCTGTCTGTAAAATGAGAGCCTTGGACTGAATGATGTATAAGGTCCTTCTCAGCTCTGACAGTTTATGTGCCAAAGTTTTGCCCAATTCTAATATTCTATGAGTCTAAGAAGATACACAAACACGCATGGAGGGATACACACATGGATATGCACACACCCGTGGAGTAGGTGAGCCTCACTTGTCCTGCAACAATTTCCAGGGCAAGAAAATCATGTTTCTCATTGAGCCGGCCATTGTAGAAGAGGAGCCCATGGGACCGCACTGTGGCAAACCTGGGGGGAGAAGGAAAAGCACAGCAGTCAGGGGACCTCTAGAGGATTCCAGACTCATCTACCCAATATCATTCAGGAGGATTCCAAAAAGTAGCCCCCTTTCCCCTGCCCCTGACATTGGAGATTAGAACTGCCCATCCTTATGTCCACCAGGTGGCACCCTTAATGATCAACCCCCTCACTCAGCTCTAAAATACCCTTGACTCCATACTGGTATGAACTCCTTGGCCACTAGGGAAAAGGGATTATTAGTGGGAGGAGGGAGATAGACTATGGTGGCAAAGAACAGGTTGAAAAGTCAAGTGGGTAAAGGACATTTGACAATAACAGGTTTGAGGAGGTGACAAGTTAGATTAAGTATTTAAAGTCAGTAACATTGGGGGTTATAGATTGGGAAAGTAATGGGCTGGGGACAGTGACACAGGGGTGACAGGATGGACATTATTACAAAGCAATGTTGTTTGGGGGTAATAGGTTGGAATCACTCACATTGGGGGCTGCTCAGGAGAAGTGACTTTGAGAGTGACAGGCTTGAGAGATAAGAGGGTGGGGCCTGAGTTTAGGAGTGACAGTCTGAAAAGGTGATGAGTTGCAAGAAGGACAGATTGAAAATAGTGATATTTGGAGGAAAAAGTTTGAAAGTGATATTTGGGGGTGACGAGTTGAGAACTGTTTGGCAGTAAAAGGTTTAGGGTTGACAGCTTATCATACTGGCAAGTTTGGGAGTGTCAAGAATGGGTGATAGGCTAGCTTCTTCTTTACCACCATATTCTATCCTCCCTCCCCATCCTTCTTCCTTGGTGGCCAAGGGGCTCATGCCAGTATGGAGTCAAGCATATTTTAGAGATGAGTGAGGAGGGGTGTATCAGTAGGAATGCTATCTAGTGGGCACAAGGACGGGCACCAGTGCTGCAGGCAGGGGTAAGGGAGCACCTTGTTAGAGGTAATAAGCTAGAATCGATAGATGACATGTAAGGGACAAAAGGGGAGGACACTTACGAGAGGGAGAGAGTGAGGTGAAATCGTTGTCGAAGACCCCGGAACATGAGGAAGGAGTTGGGAGGGAAGGATCGGACAGCTACCTCACAGTAGGGCCCCTCGAAGCCCCCGCCCCCAGGGCATTGGCAACGGAAGCCACCAGAAGGTGTATTGGTGCAAGTCCCACCATTTCGGCAGACACCGGGCACACATCGGCCAGCTTTGCTATCCAGTTCACAGTTCTCACCTAGAAGCCAACAACATCGATTATCTAGAGCAGTGGTGCCAAAGTCAAATAGAAATGGCAGTCACTAAACTGTACGTAAGAATCTGTATTGACTTAGAAAACCACATGTTAACATTATCTATTTTTATTGTACTTCTATTTATTTTGTTAAATATTTCCCAATTACTTTGTAATCTGGTTCTGGCAGTACTCCAAGAGCCCCCAGTGAGCCAAGTGATTAATACCTTTGATCTGTAGTGTCAAACAGACACCTCAGGCTTCAAGGACTCAGTAAAGAGCCTCAAGTTTAGGTCAAGCACAATCCAAGCCAAGTAGATAGCAGTTATGTTGTAGAGTCAGAGGACCTAGAATCAAATCCTCCTATGACCATTACTAACTGCACAACCCTGTATATGTCACCTAACTTTCCTGGGGCTCAGTTTCCTCACCTGTAAAATGAGATTGTACGAAATGCCCTTTGAAATCCCTTTCAGGTCTACAGTCATAAATGTAGCCCATGGGAACACAGAAAGCTTTACACTGGATCCAGCTATGAAATACAAGTTGTTTCCACCTTACTAGTTCATAGGCTCCTTGAAGACAGACTTATTTATTCTGTACCTCCTGTGACTAAAGTTAGTTTCTAATAAATTAGGAACTGTTTATTCTGTTAAAGTAGGGGAAAGGGGGAGGGCGGAAGAGCCATGAAAAGAAACTCCTGAACAAAGCTGGCTGGAGCTAAGTAGATGCATCAGAGAAAAAAGAGCCCATAGACCCAAAGACAAAGGGGGCAGGGGGCTCATAGAGAGGTTTATTACAGAATCATAGATTCAGAGCTGGAAGGGACCTCAAAGTCCATCATATCCAAACCCCTCGTTTTACTGATGAGCAAACGAAGGCCTGCACAGAGAGTTTAAGTAACTTTCTCAGAGTCGTGAGCTTGTGTTTGAGGCAACATTTAAACCTTGGTCTTTGTGACCCCCAAGGCTAAAGCCCTGTCATTGCACCAGTTTACTCTGCATCAGAGACAACAGGTGAGGGCCTTGGATGTGGAGGGTATGTGAGATGCTGCCCTTAGTTCGGAATCCAAAGTGATGAAGTAAATCATGAGCAGGCAGGTAGGTACCCAAGGACGGAAGCATGGAATCTATGGCCATCTTCTTTTGCAGACAAGTTGAGAATAAATGAGTACAGGAGAAAAGTAAAAAGTGGGGGTCCTGGCCCCAAAAGTTGAGACAAGGGCATAAAGCGCCCAAAGCTCCAGGGACCAGGAAGTATGGGAGTAATGGAAAGAGTCTTGGAGTCAGGAGAACCTAGGTTCAAATCCCCACCTCAGACATTCACTAGCT